>NW_017618262.1:2345000-2945000 GCF_001879475.1 Ipomoea nil | reverse complement strand
CTAGAGGAGGTCCTTTGTCTTTTGTAACAGTTTCAAATTTAGTCCGAGGGCTATCACATTTTGGACATTTTTGATCCTTTCGATAACTTTTTCGGTGAAACCCTATTTCAGGCAATTGTATTTTCGTCTCTTCATTTTTTTTTTCTCAATGAGTTAATTCCAACAGAGATCTCTTATCTTTGTTGACAATTCTAAATTTAGCTCAAGATAAATGTTTTTGTCAGTTAACACCCAGACTAGCATATTTTTGACACTTTTGGTCATTCTGATGAATTTTTTTTATTTTTATTTTTTTTAATAGTGAAACCTTATTTTAGGAAATGATATTTTCTGATAACAAAAAAAGATTTTTTTTTTTTTTTTTTTTTTTTTGGGGGGCTCTACATGTATAGTAGATGATTCATTGAATTATGGACTAAAACAGTAGCGGTCAAATTGAAGCCAATCGGGTGGCGACATCATGAGCTTTCCAACTGTGTTACAAAATAATTCCCCCTCACCTAGAGTTCCTCATGTACTCTATTACGCCATTGACGAATGATGATTTGCAGTCGGGTTGAAAGAGATGAAGATAAGAGTTGGGTGAAGGAGATGGTGCAATCCATGGCAGAAGAGACGAAAAAAAAAGCGACGTAGAAAATCATAAAAAAATTGAAGAGATGAAAAGGTCATTGCCTAAAATTGAGTTTCACCGAAAAAGTCATTGAAAAACCAGAAGTGTCGAAAATATGATAGTCTAGGTTTTTAAATGGCAAAAAAAGATTGTTTGGGAGTAAATTTGTAATTGCTACAAAAAACAAGGAACCTCGGCTGAAATTAACTTATTAGGAAAAAAAATTGAAAATCCTAAAATACCTTTGCCTAAACTACCATAAAAGTCATCAGAAGAACCAAAAGTGTCCAAAATATGATAGTCTAGGGTGTTAAATGGCAAAAACAGTAGTTTGTGACTAAATTTGAAATTTCCAGCATAGGCAAAGGACCTTCGCTGGGATTCACTCTATTATCTACTAATCTACTAAATATAATAAGAGTCAATGTTGGTAAATGGTAATGTTATAACGAGAAAAATTATGTTGGTGTAATAATGTGAATTGATAACTTGTAATTTGAATTATTCCTTGTACAATAATATATAAGACATTTCCATAGTTACCACCTTTACTTAATTTTTTATTTTTCCATTTATGTAGAAACTTTAGTATTAGAATATTCCGTTAATTATTTATTATTTTTAACTTACGCATTGCTTTCCATAAGGAATGACTTAGGTTTGAGTCCCATTCCAATCAAGGGTTGGCATAATTGTTTAGTAGATTTAATAAATAGGTTAGAGTGTAATCTAAAAAAAAAATACTTACTCATTGTAAAGAGTTAATTACCGTTTTGGTCCCTCGACTATGGCGAAAGTACCAAATTGGTCATCGACTATCAATTTTGGTCAATTAAGTCCTCAACTATTAATTTTGTATCCGATTTGGTTCCCCGTTAGCTAGTTTGGTTGTGAAATGACTGTCTCTTTTGAGGGCAAAATATGACTTTCACTACTTTCTTGCATTCCCATCTGCTTCATTTGATCAGCTCATGCCCAAAAGTCACAACCAATCTCTTGCAAAAATCCCTTACCTTCCCCAATCTCAATTGTCACCTCAATCTAGATTTTATCCTCTCGAGGCCTCAACAGATCAACCTCAACTTTGGCTCTTGCTACGCTTGGCTTTGATTTCATTGCCGTCGCCGCACTTACAACCAATAATCGTCCCACCGGCACACATATGCGCTTTAGAATCTGTAAATTGAACAGATGATATGGAAGCCTAAGTAATTGAATCCATATTACTGCAAGAGAGATCAATTGTAACTGCATGTTATGACAAGTAACTTATTCACAAAATAGCATGCGCGTCATCCAAGCAAAAATTTTGAAAATTATCCCAAATTTTTTGTTCCTCCCCTACACTTAAAATTTTGCATCGTACCCGATGCAAAACAAAAGAAAGTAGAATAAGAGAAAAGAGAAAAAAAAATAAAAATCAATAAAAACAATACGAACTAAAATAAGCGAAATAAAAACTAAAATAAAACGAAAACTAGAAAGCTGTAAATAAGAAAGCAATATAAAAGATAACATGGGGTCTCCCATGAAACGCTAAGTTTAACGTTGCTAGCTCGACGTTACCTCTCAAGTGTTATCTATTAAAGGATGTGAGAATGAAAATCCATTTCTTTCCATCAATTTTCTCTTCCAAAAATGTCTTTAAGTGATGACCATCAACAAATTCCTTGAAGCTCAAGTCCATCACACTCTTCTCAAATATTTCGCATTTTCCCACTTCAAGGAATTTTTCTCCATTCTCCTCAAATTCATTACTAACAATAAATTTCGGCAAGAGCTTTTTCTCAATCACTCCATGTAGTGAATGTTCTTGACTTTTAACGTTTTCATTCTTCTCTTTGCTCTCATACCTGTCAAGCAATGGAAATCTTGGGTCATCCACATGTACCAACAAGAATTGGGAGTCATTAGATATATAAATAGGTGGATGTGTGCCATTATCCTCCCGGATTCAAAATTTATCTAAAGTCCTCTCCAAGGGAAGTGTTCTCCATTGGTGGGACATCCTCATTCAAATCATCTGCTCCATCAATTTCATTCTCCTTTAAAACTTCCTCAGCTAATGGACAACTATCAATGTGGTCCTTGCCACCATTTTCTTGCATCTTCACCTCATCCACTTCTCCACTTAAAGTCTCCATCTCAATGCATTCATTAAATATTTCTTCATCTTCTTCTCCAAGGTCCTCATCCTCCTTTTCATTCTGTTGGTCCCGAAAAGGTTAGGGTAAGAATCTAGAGGGGGGGGGGGGGGGGTGAATATATTCTTAAATATTTTTGAAAAACACTTGTGTACGATTCAAGTAATCGTTAGAGAGATGCACAGCAGAAATAAGGATTCAGGTTTCTTTGCACAATTTGTTTAGAAAAGCGATTGGCACAGGCAGTGTGATAATATAATATGAATGCAATGCAGAGATAAAAAGTAGAGAGAGAGAGAGAGAGAGATTTTTATAGTGGTTTGCCTGTTAACTAAGCCTACTCCACTCTACTTCACAACTCGTGAAGGTTTGCACTATCCCCTTAGTACAAAGTCACTCCAAGATTGTTCCTTGACACTAAGCTGGACACAATCTTGAGCAAGGTTTTTTTACTACACTGGAGAAGCTGGAGCTGCTCAAGTTTTCTTCAAATCTGGATATGAAATATGAAACCTTTTTCTCTTTCTCTCAAGTTTTTATGCAGATGGAGCTGCTCAAGTTTTCTTCAAATCTGGATATGAAATATGAAACCTTTTTCTCTTTCTCTCAAGTTTTTATGCAGATGATGTCGTGCCGTCCTAGGCTTCTCTCAAGTTTTTATGCAGATGATGTCGTGCCGTCCTAGGCTGATGAGAGGTGCCTTTTATAGAGGAAAATTGTCCTTGAGGTAACGAAGACGTCTCGATCTGTGCAAATAATGTTCAAACATAGGTAACGAAGACGTCTCTTCACAAGGCTTTTCATCACTTAGGGATTTGTTCCTCGGACTCATTTTTCATTTGAGAGTGGGGATCTGTGCAAATAATGTTCAAACATACTTTCTCAACCGAACAAAGCACACAGAGTCCACAACACCTCCACTGAGGTTCGATCTCATGACCTCCCACATGAGAGAGATCACTACATGCCATCTGAGCACAAGGTGCTTGGCTAAACGATATCTCTTTAATCATTTAGCTCTTGATATCATCAAAAGGTGGATCCTTCCATTATTCAATCACTTGCAACCTTTTGGTCTTGTCTTGATCTTCTTGCCTTCAAAAGTCTTCATTTGTCCTATTCTTGTCTCCAAAAGAGAGTTAGTTTCTATTGATTAAAGCATTCTGCTACTTTCTATACTCTGAGTTCACAACATAAGTGAATCGGGTTATAGACAAATAAACCTTGAATGTATGGAGGGCTTAATTTGGTATCATCAAAATCTAATTACAAAAAATTCCTAACACATTCCCATCAACCTCATGATCTTCATTTGGCAAAAGCAACTCTTCTAGAATCTCTCCATTAGAGAATGAATCTTGAATTGGCCCTTGAATTGTCAAATCTTTCCATTGAGCAATCTTGTGATCCACTTGAGCTTGTAGCTCAATTAATTGAGATGCCAATTGCATAAGCTCGTTAGCCTTTATGGACTTCATCTCAAATGTTGGGTCAAGTGGTTGGCATTCTTGTTGAAACTCTTGGTACGGAGACTCTTGAACTTGCCCTTGATTTCGGTAATTGGGATCCAAAATGAAACAATTTTCCGCCTCATGAGGTCCTCCACATAAGATACACCATAAGGGTTGTGGAGTTGATGGTGTGCATCCTTGATAAGTGGCTTGACTCATGTTGGCACAAAATGTAACACCCCGTGTTACGACCCCTAAAATCAATTAATCATTTAATCATTTACCCAAAAGAAAGAATTAAATTACAGTAATTAATTAGGAGAAGGCCCACCATAGTCCATGGGCCCTTATCCCTAAAACCAAGCCCCTAGTCCTAGAAGGAATAGAATTAGCAAGCCTATAGCATTTGAACCCTAATTGGAACTCTTAGGTATATAAATAGGGGACATAGGAGGCACCTAGAACCCACACCACAATAATCTCTCACCACACAAGAAGTTCCAAGAATCCCCCTAGGAGAAATCAAGAAAGAAGGAATCTTAAAGAAAGACCCTTCATAGCCAAGGAAATTAATTAAGGCTAAGAGGTAACCCATGTCTTAACAAAACCTATTTTCTTTGCCATAATCTCCTTCTTTGGCTTCTTCTCTATAACCGTGTTTTGATAAATCGTTTGTGACATTGATGATATGATCTTGATGATTATGTGATGTTCTTGATAAATCTTGATGTTTCTTGATGTTAAAAGATGAACTATGATCTTGATGATTTAAATATGATTAGAGCCCTAGGATGAATCGTGAAACTCATATTGTGATATTCTTGATATATTTGGGTGGAAATTCGCATGTTCGGGTGTTGATTATGCTTAGAAGTCATGATAGGATATCCGTTAATTGTCTACGTGGTGTCATCAATTGCATTTAAAAGTGTCTAAGCATGGTTTCGGGTTCCACAAGGGATCCCGGGAAAGTTATTTTGATAAAGAGTCAGTGGGGGGTAGGTGGGGGTAGGGGAACCCGCTGTAACACCCCAGATTTTCGAAAACTTTTGAAACTTATATAAAGAAGGTAAAATCCCATTAAATTCCAAAACATAATATAAAGAGTACGGGGTGCTATGCCACACCTGAGCTAGAGAACTCAGGTGCACAGGCTAACTGACTAATATCCTCAACAAGTAAATGCATAAACATGGCACGCAGGCCGAAAGGGAAACTATCTACTTCTACGCTCCATGGTTTTAGCGCGCTCCAGTGTCTACTCTTCTGTGCCTGAAAGCCAAATATATCTGTTCAGCGAGAGATGCTGGTAACCCACTCCAACGCGTTGAAATACAATATATATAGATATATACATAGATATACGAAAAACCATTTCGAAGCATGAAGATATATCCTAAGAGACTCTAGCTTTCAAAACAGGGAATAGACTCGACAGATAGGGGTAAGCACAACCACCAGTCATAACCAAGCATGCACAATTCTCAGGTATAGGGAACAGATATGACAGATAGAGATAAGCACAGCCAATAGTCATAATCAAGCATATACAGTTTACTAGCATGTATCCTATGGTCACGTTTTCATAACAACCATAACAATCAAACCATCCCTATCTCATCACATAGCACACTTTGTTGGCGCCACAGGACTAATTGCATGCCCATACATGAGGGTCAGCGCATATAGCTCTGACACGGCCCCGCAGCACCCTGCCCCGTATCGCAACACGGAGGGGTCGATCGCAACCGACCGATGAACCGCAGCTCATCATAATGTTTAATCGCAACCAAACAGTGGACCGCAGCCCAAGAGTAGTCATCTGACCGCAGCCAGGAATATGAACCGCAGCTCATGTAAAACGTTTGATCGCAACCAAACGGTGGACCGCAGCCCGAGAGTGTAAATCTGACCGCAGCCAGCTTCTGAACCGCAGCTCAGGAATAACCAACTTGATCGCAACCAAATTGGGGTATCATGCACACATAACACATAGCAAGCACATGCAACCCACATTAACACATTGGGAAGGGGAGAAAACGTATAATGAAACCTATGCGTGGTCATCCACAAACTAGGAATAATCCTAAGGGGTTCATACTTCTTTCACCTAGGCCAACGGGATACCAATTCAACTAGCATGCGATATATAAGACTCATTTATCCTACGAACGGTACCCGAAACATCAAACTAGACTTAGGCACGATAGACGGAGTCCGTTGGGACACCACGGGGGTTGGGGGAACATCAAACGGGGAAGCTGAAATCCCAAAGTGGGATAAAATCCAGCGGGTAGCCGGTGGGTGAGGGGTCACCCGCCGGCGTCGTGGTTCCGGGCAGCGGGTGCCCGGCGGGTAGTCGCCTGCCCGCCGGCTGCCCGTTGCCGGCGACTTCAACGTTGGCCGCGGGTCCCCTACCCCCCACTGACTCTTTCATCACAAAAACGCCCCGGGAACCTTAGTGGAACCCGGAACCATGCTTAGACACTTTCAAACGCCAATTGATAACAACACGTAGACAATTAACGGACCAAAAGCGGGAAACATACGGCACATATCCTATCATGCTTTTCTAAACAAATTTAATACCAGAACATGCGAATTCCCACCCAACACATCAAGAATAACACCATACGAATTTCACGATACGACCTAGGGCTCTAGACACATTCAATTTAACAAGAATACGATTCCTCTTTAAACATCAAGAACAATCAAGAATGACACATGATTATCAAGAAACTAGGTTCCATCAAGAATCACACAATCATCAAGAATCCCTTTTTCATCAACAAGATTATCAAGATCGCCCATGGAATTATAACATCAATCGTCAAGAACAATATACGAATCATCAATACACAAGAATATGGGGAAATCCTAAGAGGGGAATCATAGCTATGAAAATAGGTTTTGCTGAGACATGGGTTACCTCTTAGCCTTAATTAATTTCCTTGGCTATGAAGGATCTTTCTTTAAGTCTTTCTTCTTTCTTGATTTCTCCTAGGGGAATTCTTGGAGCTCCTTGTGGGGTGAGGGATTATTGTGGTGGGGGTTCTAGGTGCCTCCTATGTCCCCTATTTATATATCTAAGAGTCCTTATTAGGGCCCAAATATTATAGGCTTGCTAACTCTATTCCTTTTAGGACTAGGGGTTGGGTTTAGAGAGAGGGCCCACGGACCATGGTGGGCCTTTTCCAATTTAATTATTGTAATTTAATTCTTTCTTTGGATAATTGGTTAAATGATTAATTAGTTTTAGGGGTCGTAACACGGGGTGTTACACCCGCCACCTACCCGCTGCCCAAAAAGACGCCGCCGGCAGCGGGCAGCCGGCGGGCAGACGACTGCCCGCCGGGCACTCGCTGCCCGGAGGCTTGTCGCCGGCGGGTGGTCCTCCACCCACCAGCTACCCGCTGGAATTCGCCCACCTCGGGACTTTGGCTTCCCCGTTTGATGTTTCCCCGACCCTCGTGGTGTCCCAACGGACTCCGTTTATCGTGCCTGAGTCTAGTTTAATGTTTCGGGTACCATTCGTAGGATAAATGAGTCTTATATATCGCAAGCTAGTTGAATTGGTATCCCGTTGGCCTAGGTGAAAGGAGTATGAACCCCATAGGATTATTCATAGTTTGTGGATGACCACGCATGAGTTTCATTATACGTTTTCTCCCATTTCCCAACGTGTTAATATGGGTTGCATGTGCTTGCTATGTGCTATGTGTGCATGATACCCCAATTTGGTTGCGATCAAATTGGTTATTCCTGAGCTGCGGTTCAGAAGCTGGCTGCGGTCAGAATTACACTCTCGGGCTGCGGTCCACCGTTTGGTTGCGATCAAACGTTTTACATGAGCTGCGGTTCATATACCTGGCTGCGGTAAGATGATCACTCTTGGGATGCGGTCTACTGTTTGGTTGCGATCAAACATTATGATGAGCTGCGGTTCATCGGTCGGTTGCGATTGACCCCTTCGTATTGCGATACGAGGCAGGGTGCTGCGGGGCCGTGTCAGAGCTATATGCGCTGACCCTCATGTATGGGCATGCGATTGGTCCTGTGGCGCCACCAAAGTATGCTTGTGTGATGAGATACGAATCGAATGATGACGTGAATAAGATGAAGTGAATTTGTGACCATAAGATATATGCTAGTATCTTTATATGCTTGGTTACAATTGTTGAATGTGCTTATCCCTATCTGTCGAGTTTATTCCTGGTTTAAAACTAGTGTCTCTTAAGTATATATCTTCCTGCTTCAAAATGATTTTCGTATATCTATATATATCTATCTATAATGTATTTCAACGCGTTGGAGTGGGTTACCAGCATCTCTCGCTGAACAGATATATTTGGCTTTCAGGCACAGATGAGTAGACACTGGAGCGCGCTAGAGATTTGGAGCGTAGAGTAGATAGTTTCCCTTTTCGGCCTGCGTGCCATGCTTATGTGTTGACATTATTGAGGATATTAGTTAGTTAGACTGTGCACCTGAGTTCTCTAGCTCAGGTGTGGCATAGCACCCCGCACTCTTATGTTATGTTTTGGGATTTAATAAGAATTTACATTTATTATATAAGTCTCAAAAGTTTTAAAATTTTGGGGTGTTACACAAAATCCTTCAGTAGGTTTTTGAGGACCGTGGTTAGTGGGGTTGAACATATAACAACTTTCCACAAAGTGATTCCCACCACAAAATGAGCACCATTGGGGTTGTGATATGAATCCTGGAGATGAGCTTTGTTGAAAATATTCTTGACTTAAGTTGACAAAATTTGGGAAGGGTATTTGTGGTTCCATTCCGCCATAGACTTGGTTCCTATTTCAACTTATCTCATAATCATGAGAAGAAGAGTAGAATGGTGGCATAGCTCATTGAAATTCATATCCATCCGTAAATTAAAGAAAATTGTTAATAAAAATAAAAACAAATAAATAAATAAATAAAATGATGGATTAGACTCCTAGAATAAAACTTTCACTAATGTCAATACTTAAACGTCACTTCCCCGGCAACGACGCCAATTTGATTGTAGTATATTTTCAAACAAATAATACCGGAGTATCGGGTAATCGATCCACATGGATGTGGGGGTATCAAGCACTAGCTACTAATCTATTCTTATGAAGCCAATCCTAACGAAAGACATGGATGATTGATTAAAAATAAAATTAATGTAAAAGCAAGATTCAGGTTTTGAAATCAATAGAGAGAATATGAGATTGCTGGGATTCAAGTATTTAATCACCTAGTGCCAACCTTATGGGCAATATCAAACCTCTCTGGCCTCATGGCCTGAGTAAAACCACTCGTCCTTCTGAACAGATAGCTCAAATAATTCTGATAAATCATATTGTCTGTCTCGATCCAAGAGTCACCACTGTACTGTTAGACTCCGGTGATCGTCAAACTCAAGAGTTGAGCCAACCGTTTCTCATTCAAGGAAATTTTCACACCTCCCACCTTTGAGGTGATTTCCAACTTCCCTCCATCTTTGGTCACACTCATGTGACGATAAAATTCCTTTACCAAACTCTGGTAAGTCTCGGTCCTAATTGCGAGATACCCATCCAACAAACCTTGGTAGTTCAACAACTCCAACATAGAACTAGAAAAAGAGTCGGGGTCAAAAGCTTTACCTTCCAAAACTGAGTAATGGGCATCCACCCATTCCACTCTTCTTGCGGTTTTAGACATTCTAGGCATGATTTGTGATGTCCAAGACCAAGGTAGACCCAAAACTTCTCCTTCTTCTCTTTTTCTTTTCCTTACTATTCTCCCCTTTCTCTCTCGGCCTACGGCGACTTCCGGCTGGACGGCGGCGAGGAGGAGCGGCGACGGGGGGTGGCGATCGACGGGCAGAGGGCGACGGGCGGTGGTGGGGTGCTCGGTTGAAGCTCACGGGTGGGGAAAAATAAGGGTTTGGGAGAAAATTTTGGGAAAGAGAAGATTTTAATTTCGGGATTTTTGGGTAGGTTAAAATTAAAAGGTTAAAAGGAATTTATGTGGAATAAAGTTTAAGAAACACAATTGGTTTAGATGGTTCAAGGGTTGGTTTAAAAATTTGGAGATTCGAGTTCAAAACTTGCTAGTTATGAATTTAGTTTCCCTTAACTCTTTAGGCTTAACTTTTTAAGGTTCCATACTAAATGACCATTCTAAGCTTTAAGGCAACGGTTTAGGCTTAGGTGAA
Organism: Ipomoea nil; assembly: GCF_001879475.1. Lineage (NCBI taxonomy): Eukaryota > Viridiplantae > Streptophyta > Magnoliopsida > Solanales > Convolvulaceae > Ipomoea > Ipomoea nil. The sequence continues at coordinate 2,934,599 of NW_017618262.1, read as the reverse complement.
ACGAAGGGGTGAGGTCTTAATTACATGTATACCCATAAAATCTCAGAATTAAAACTAAAGTTAACCACTCAAAAGGGGCAATCAAGTCAAAAAGGAAAAATTCACTCAATAGATAACAAGGAGAATCACGCAAGAAGGTTACGGGAATCACACGAAAAGGTACACTCTAAAGATAAAAGGTAGGCTAAAAAGGGATACATGTGGGCTCTTCCTCCATAAACCCTCGGCATCAACCTGTGACCGGCTCATCACGAACACTCTGCCCGAAGGCTTCGTCCCTCCCGAGCCTCGACCGGAACTCCCTCCTAACGGTCCGCTGGGTCTCGCGCTAGGTGGCAAGGCTCTTTGCGCCCAAGGAGTTAATTGTCGGGCTCTTCCTCCACTAAACCCTCGGCCTCAGCCTGTGACCGGCTCATCACGAACACTTTGCCTGAAGGTTTCGTCCCTCCCGAGCCTCGACCGGAACTCCCTCCTGACGGTCCGCTGGGTCTCACGCTAAGTGGCAAGGCTCTCTGCGCCCAAGGAGTTAATTGTCGCTGTTGCCGATTGAAATTCTCGAATGCCGCCACCGGAATTGCTCCGGGGCAAAAAAACTGATGATCCTTCCTTCCTCGAATCGCCCTCTTTTATACTGTTTAGTTTCCAACCGCTTCTCTTACAACAACAACAACAACAACAACAACAACAACAATAATAATAATAATAATAATAATCTAAAGGCAATTTTTTTGAAAGCATAATCTAAAGGCAATAATTTATTGAACTCACCATTTTTATAACAAAGCTAATTTTATAACAAAACTAACTCAAAATTAAACAATATTAGTAAAGCTAAATATACCAATAATAAATACAAATAAATATAAAAGTAACTAATTATTGCAAATTAACTATAAAAAATTATTTAAAATAACAATAAAAATAATGTTTATCACTGACCTAGCAATAGAGATACCATAGAGTTTACTGGTTCGTACAAAATTATTGATTAAAGTAGTGAAACCACCAGAAGAAAAAGATAGGGGGAAAGGGGATCTCCTTGCCAGAGTCCTCTACTAGGAACAATTGGACCAATTTCATCCCCTTGATTGAGTACATAATAAACCACGGTAGATACACAATGCATAATCAAACTCACCCATTTCTCCTGGAAACCCAACTTAAGCATAATAGAACGCAACAAAGGCCATTCAACCCTGTCGTAGGCCTTACTCATATTGAGTTTAAGGGCAGCAAAACCATCTTTACCTCTGGTTTTCCTTTTCAGAAAATGTTGCATCTCACAGGCTATTATGATGTTATTAGTTATCAACCTTCCAGGAACAAAGGCACTCTGGTAATGGGAAATTAGTTTATCCAGGATGGGTTTAAGCCTATTTGCCATGGCTTTTGCAACAATCTTGTAGGCAACAGTACATAGAGCAATGTGCCTAAGATCACTCATAGTTTCGGGGTTGGATTTTTTAGGAATGCGAACAACATGGGTATGGTTTAAGCCATTAGGGAGTTGGCCAGTGATAAAAAATTCATTACACAAATTAACAAAACTGTCACCAACAATATCCCAATAATTTTGAAATACACCAGGGTTCAAGCCGTCAATACTTGGGCTTTTATCGGGATGCATTCCAAAGATTTCCTCATGGACTTCACCCCTGGAAAACCTTCTCATAAGAGACGAGCTTTGAGCTTGAGAGACACGGCTGTCCAGACAATTCAGAATTGGCATTTGATCTCTTGCAGAAGTAGTAAACAATTGAACAAAGTAGTCCTTCATCACGACATTGATACTATGAGACTAATGGACCCAATCCTCTGCTGCCAATGGCGGAGCCACCTTATATGAGCAGGGGCCTCCCCCACCCCCCCACCCCCCCCCCCAAAAATGTTTTGAATTAGAGTAGAGTAGTAGGGCCAATGGCGGTTTGACCCCTCTCCACAAAAATATTTTTTTATTAATATTATAATGGTTATTTTGTGGCCCCCTCATCAATATAATATCTCACATTCCAAGAAAATTTTTAGGCTAGGTTTTGACAAATTGTGTGGACCATGATCCACACAGTGTTGTGTGGACCATAACAAAAAGTACATTTTTAATATACTAAATGTACATTGTTTGTGTATTAAATGTACATTATATAAAATAATGTACTTTGAGTATTCAAATAATATACTTTCCCTAAATACAATGTACATTATTAATATACTAAAAATGCATTTTTTTGTACTAAATGCACATTATTTTATAACATACAAAATATGGTCCACACAACTTGTGTGAACCATGGTCCACACAATAATGATTGCTAAGTTTTATACTCAAACCACCCAAATTCCAAACCTGTAAACCAAAAACGCAATACGCAGATAGTCAGATTTTCGTCAATTTTCAGCCTGCAAATCTATAGGTAATTTTTCATTTCTTTTTTATTCTTTAAATCTTTGAATTTTTGTTACGAATTATTCTTTATTGGAGATGGATTCATCCGTCCTCACAACAACAAAAAGTTTAGATATTGTAGTAGTTAAATGATAGCTAAATGTCTAAATCCTCTCTTTCGTTTCCTCAGTTGACAACGGTAACCGCGGTGATCAGCCCCCCGCACCAACAAATCCTGTCTCCTCCCTTGCCTGCTACGTTACGGAGTTTACGGACATTATTTCTACATCTTTGGGTGATTGAGTTGTAAAGTATTTGGTGTTGGCATCGCCATCCTTGAGCCAGAAAGCTTTGGCTCTTTGTCTCCAAAAGATGTTCTGTTGATCTATAAGCTTAAGATAATTCGTCTGCGCCAATTTGTCTTAAGTTTGTCTTCTAAAGTTTGTCTTAAGCCATCCGGAGGATGATTAAACGTGGTAGTGCTTCTTGTTCCTTTTGAGAGCTCGGCCAGAAAGTCAGCAGCATGATTGAGGTCATACTATAATTATTTTAAAATGCATTTTTTTTTTTTTTGGAAAAGTATTTGTTTTATTTAGTAATTGTGAACAAAGTACAACTACACAACTTCTCTCGACAACATTAACTTGTTGCTTTCATCCATACAATATTGCTTCTTTTCCACCTACATCTTGCATCAAGAAGAGTAGTATCCATTTGTATAGCAGTCCTTTATGAACTCACTTTTGTCAATTAAATTCACTTCTTTTCCGTAAAAGTACCAATCGCTTATTGCCTTCGAATCAAGCACATTGTTCACTTGGCTATTAGGGTTAGCCCAATAACCAGTGGCGATCTCTGTATGAAAGAACCAGTGGCTTCGCTTTTTTTTTTTTTTTTTTTTTAATTTTTGTTTTTGTTTTTTGTTTTTTGTTTTTTGTTTTTTGTTTTTTGTTTTTTTTTTTGTTTTGTTTTGTTTTTGTTTTTAAATAACATTGTCTTCTATTTAGTTAAATAAAACATTATTTGTTATAGAACAAATTTGAATTATCTCAAATTGAATATAGTTTACATATAACAACAATTGAGGTCTCAATTATAATTATTGTATAACTCTTTACTTTTAATTTGACAACAACAGCAAACCTATTGTAATCATGACATTTTGAACAAAAAATAAGTTAAGTTTTACAGACTCATCAATAATGCACTAAAGAAGACTTAATTTATTTTAATATGAAAATTATTAGGACATTGTTTTTATTGGAAATTATATTCATCTACATCAATACTCATCTTATTTAGTACTACTTTTATTATAAGTTAAAATTACTCATTTTGATTATATTAAAAATAATCATTTTTATTTTATATTAATTATTAATATTTAAAAATTATACTAAATATTTACTTATTTTAATTTTTGTGTTGGACATTAATATACTGTTTTTTATTATATTAAAAACCCCCACCCTCTCCCACTGCCGGGAGATGAAAAGTAGGCAAATTATGCTTTGGACTTGGTTTCACTTTATAAGGTGGACCCAGGTTATAATATTCACAATTTTTGAACTCTATATTCAACATTTTTGAACTTTATACTCACAATTTTAGAACTGAATATTCACAATGTTAGATCTCAATATACAAAATTACAAAACTCAATATTCACAATTGCAAAACTCTAGCTATACTCACAATTTTTGAACTCTATATTCACAATTTTAGAACTGAATTTTCACAATTTTAGATCTCAATATACAAAATTGTAGAACTCTATATTCACAATTTTTGAACTCTATACTCACAACTATAGAATTCTATATTCACAATTTCATAACTCTATATTCACAATTAAAAAACTATATATGCATAATTACAGAACTGAATATTCACTCGCTGAGTTGTTTTCAATAATTTTTTTTGAAAATAAATCATTGGCTGTGGAAACGGTGTCACTAACGGTACCGTTATTTTTACACGCGCAAACTACATCGTTTTGGACTGAATTCACATTGCAAGGTGGACCCGGGTGCATGACACAACTATTGTGAAAAGTATGTATAATTTGATTCATATTTGTATTGATTAGTGAAGGAGTTTTTGTTTTACAGTGTGTTGAGAATATATGTGGTTGATGTTTTCTGTTTATACTTATTCAAATTATATTCCTTTAGAATAGGTATATTAGAGTATGTTAGGAATATAGCGGAATAATGCGGAAGCGAATGATCGAAAATTGAGAATTATAGAAGTTAAATAATAGGGAAAATATATAAATGAAGAAAATTATAGAAATGACAAATAAATTAATAAGGATGGGAAAATATAAATATATATATTAATCTCTATAAAGAGAAAGATAAATAATATATATATAATACTCTACGTGGGGACAAAAAGAAATAGGAAGGATGAATTGATAATGATTGATGCATTAATTACAAAGCTTAAACAAGCTATTTATACATAGAGAAAGAAACTCATTATGCGGCATGCAAAGGATTAGAGTAAAAGGCGCAAGAACGTGTAGGAAGAGGCTGATGTGCGCATGCAACGCGGGAGGACATGGTCTGAAGGATTTTGAGCCACACACTATTTTCTAACAATCTCCATCTTGGATCAAATCCATTGTGGAATTAACAACTGGAACAGCCAACTAAACTCAAGCACTGCTTGAACTTAGCAACAGGAAGAACCTTAGAATAGCAGGATGGATCACCATCAACTTCCTGTGTGACTGAAAGAGCATAATCTTTAGTATTACCATCCGTGATAGTAATACTATCAATAGGCCTGAATTCAAACTCCATCTTCTCACCAGTACTTTGCGTCTCATCTGTACTGGGAGCTTTTCCAGTAGAAAGTAGTGCATTTTCGTCAAAAGTGATATCTCGACTCAGAATGATTTTCTGAGAATCAGGATACCATAGGCGATACCCTTTTGACTCAGAGGCATAACCAAAGAAAATGCATTTGACAGCTCTCGGGTTTAATTTACCCGTACTGGAATGAGCATAAGCAGGACATCCAAAAACTCTTAAGATAGAGTAATCAACAGGATTACCTGACCAAACTTCCTCTGGAATTTTGAAATCAAGGGATGAATGTGGAGATCTATTTACCAAATAGCAAGCAGTAGAAACGGCCTCGGCCCAAAAATCACGCCGTTTACATAACCCAACATTAGAGAGCATACAACGAGCTCTTTCCAATAGAGTCCTGTTCAAACGTTCGTCAACACCATTCTGCTGGGGTTTACCAGGCAAGGTCTTGTGCCTGGCAATTCCATTTGTCGCACAAAAGTCATTGAAATCTGACTCACAAAACTCCAAGCCATTGTCTGTCCTGAGCTTCTTGACTTTTTTACCTGTCTGAGTCTCAATAAGTATTTTCCATTTCTTGAAAATAGAAAATGCTTGATTTTTATGTTTCAGGAAATAGACCCAGACTTTACGAGAAAAGTCATCAATAATAGACATAAAATATCTACAGCCTCCCATAGACTGGAATTTAGTCGGTCCCCATAAATCGGAATGTATATATTCCAATACATCTTTGGTGCGGTGTGTAGCAGCAGAGAAACTAACCCTCTTTTGTTTCCCAAAAATACAATGCTCACAAAATTGTAATTTACCCTCTTTTGAATTTGCATTGTAAATGCATCAATTTGAATTCTTTCCTTCTTTATCTTTTAGCTATCTCACGTGAATATATATATATATATATATATATATATATATATATATATATATATATATATACTTATATTTTCCATTGTTCGTTATTCATATGTCACTTATATAATTTTCCTTATTCTATTATTTAACTTCTATAATTCTCAATTTTTGATTCTTCGCTTTCGCATTATTCCGCTATATTCCTAACAAGTGGTATCAAAGCGGTTTAATTGAGAGTTATTTTCAAAGATGTCGACTGTTACCAAGTTCGATATCGAGAAGTTCGACGGGAAAATTAGCTTTTCTATCTGGAAGGTTCAGATGGAAGCCGTTCTAACCCAGAACGGTTTGAAGAAAGCGCTAGCTGGGAAGAAGAAGAAACCGGCTACAATGACAGATGAAGATGGGAAGATTTGGATGACAAGGCACGTTCAACCATTCTTTTGTGCCTGTCTAAAGAGGTTCTACGTGAGGTATTATGTGAGATGACTGCGTCAGATTTATGGTCCAAGCTGGATACGCTTTTCATGGCTAAAACTCTGGCGAACACACTACACCTGAAGGAGCGTCTGTACACAATCCGTATGACGGAAGGTACTTCTATTAAATCTCACTTAGATGAATTCAATTCTATTTTATTGGACTTGGAAAATATTGATATCATAATTGAAGATGAGGATCGCGCTGTTTTATTGCTTGTCTCTCTCCCTAAATCATACAAGCATTTCAAAGAAATTATGCTGTATGGTAATAGTAGTGATACCCTTACTTTTGACAATGTTAAGTCAAACCTATTGTCCAAAGAAAAGTTTGACTTTGAAATTAAGTCTGAGGACAAAGGTGAAGGCTTGACTGTAAGGGGTCATTCACTTGAAACAGAGAGTAGCAATAAAAAATCTAGATCCAAGTCCAACAAATCTTGTAAGTACTGCAAGAAGCATGGTCATGATGTGACTGAATGCTTCAAGCTGAAAAACAAGCAAGAGAGAGAAAAGAAGCCCGCTGAAGCTAGTGTTGTTGAAAGTGATTCAGATGGTGATGTGTTGTTATCTGTTAGCTCCGGTCAGAAACGGAGTGAAACCGAGTGGATTTTGGACTCTGGTTGTACATTCCACATGTGTCCCCACAAAGATTGGTTCATTTCTCTGGAACCGGTTGATGGTGGAGTTGTCTTGTTGGGTAATGATACGCAATGCAAGGTTAGTGGAATTGGAAGTGTTCAGATTAAAACTCATGATAACGTTGTCAGGACTCTTACCAATGTTCGGTATATTCCTGATTTGAAACGCAATCTGATATCATTGGGCACCTTGGAATCTCTGGGGTGCAAGTACACAGCTGAAGGTGGAGTTCTAAAGGTCATCAAAGGCTCTTTTGTTCTCATGAAAGCTTCTCGATCTGGAAGCTTGTACGTCTTGCATGGCAGTACTGTGACAGGTTCAGTTGCGGTATCCTCATCAATGTTTGATGCATCTACTAGCACTGCACCTCTCGTCGAGCCACAATGAGAGTATTCCATTGCTATGGATCGTCCTATGAGGACAATTAAAAAACCTGCTAGGTATGCTAGTGATGATGAAAACAACTTGGTTTCTTATGTTCTTTCAGTCACACAGGAGGTTGATGGTGATCCATCCTACTATTCTGAGGTTCTTCCTGTTACTAAGTTCACGCAGTGTTTGAGTTTAGTCGACTGTTCCAGTTGTTAATTCCATGATGAATTTGATCCAAGGTGGAGATTGTTAGGACATAAATAATAATTTGTGGCTAAAATTCATCCATGAAGACCATTTCACCATGTTGGAATCGCTGGCGTCACATGCATGTTCACGTCCTACACGTCTCTCCGTCTTTGGTGCTTCTTCTCATCTTTGCCGCAACATTTGCTGTCCTTTAGAGTATAAATAGGCTTTGAATTTGCATTGTAAATCATCCCTTGCATCAATTCCATTGAATTCATTCTCTTTCTTTCTTTCTTTCTCCCTCACGTAGATTTATACACACACACACACACACACACACACACACACACACACACACACATATATATATATATATATATATATTCCTTTTATATTCTCTTTTGATATATTTTATATTTTCCCTTTATTAATTATTTATTTGTCATTTATATATTTTCCCTATTAATTAACTTCTATAATTCTCAATTTTCGATTCTTCGCTTCCGCATTATTCCGATATATTCCTAACAGAGTAGTGGTTACAACTTCTTAGCTACTTGTTCTCCTGTATATACTATTTATACCTGTTAGCTTCTTCATCAATATACAACAGTTCATTTCCTTACATGGTATCAAGAGGCAGAACCTCCTACAAAAGTTTTTTTTTTCTTCTTTCTTTCACCCTTTATCAAATGGCTGCCACTACTGATATCATTTACCTTTCTGCCACGTCTAATTTTCCCATTACACTTACCTCCACAAATTTCCCAGCCTGGAGGCGCCAGGTTCACTCTACACTCGTTGGCTTCAACCTCCACGGCTATGTTGATGGTTCTGTCCAAGAACCACCCAAGTTTGCTGGTTCGGCTCAAACAGCCACAAACCCAGATTATTTACTTTGGGTTCGTCAAGACCAAATCATCGTCAGTGCACTCTTAGGGAGTTCTTCTGACTCGATTCAACCCCTCGTGTCTTCGGCCTCAACAGCCTATGATGCTTGGCAACACCTAACCACTACTTACGCTAGTGCCTCTCGAGGTCGTATACTTTCCCTCAAAGCCAAGCTCACTCAAAATCCGAGAGGTACTCGGTCGATTACTGTATTTTTGAATGACATGCGATCTATCGCTGATGCACTCGCGTTGGCGCAGTCCCCGGTCTCTGATGAAGATCTTGTCGTGTACATTCTAACGCAGCTCGGAGATGAATATAATTCAATCATCTCTACTATTCGCGTTCGACAGAAGCCTATTTGCTTAGCGGAACTAGCCGATGTTCTTATTGGTCATGAAGTCGATAACCGAGCACGCCAAACCGTGTTGGCTACTGCCAATGTCACTCACCGGAATACTCAACGGTCTACTTCCGGCCGAAGGTTTCAATATACATTCATTTCCTTACACAGTGAACTTTTGCAATTTCCAAATTCTTGTTACGTAATGGACTCTATTGAATCGTCATTGCTCGACTTGTTTAAGAGGAAGCTGAATCGTTGCCGGAGATTAAGGCTCCAGACCGGGATCCATGGAGCTCCAAGACCCGTGAGAATCCGTTCAACACTCCTCGCCGGAGTTGAAACCCCTGTTCCGCGCTCTCCTTGAAAGCAGTTAGACAGGTGGTGCTGAAGCTCAGAAAATCAGATCCGAAACAGCATGCTCAAGCAGATTCACTTTTGAGCTCCGACGCAGGGCAGATTGCTTCCGAACCTCAATCTCCACCTGCAAAACCTGAACCTCTGCCTGTAGTTTGCTTCCAGACTGGGAGACGAAGATCTCCATGGCGGGAGATGAAGGGACTTCGTCTCCGGCGGAGGCTGAGGCAGGGGTGGTTTTTTTTTTTTTTTTTAATAATTATTTTATTACAATTATTAAAATAACTAGTATTTTATATGCGCGATGCGCAAAAAATATATGCCCAATATTAAAATTAAATATTAAAATTTTAGTTATATTAATTTTTTAAAAATAATAGTGTATATATATATATATATATATATATATATATATATATATATATATATAATTCATATTAATATTATTGAGGTAAAAATTATAGAAATGATAATTTACTAAATATAACTATGGTAACATTTTAATTAAAACATAAATGAATTTAAATTTACCATTGAAGGATGTAAGAAAAAATATTGTGTATGCATGTACATGGTAATAATAATGGGGAAAGATAACAGAAGTTATAACATCAGGGATATTTTTGTCCAAAAAATTATGTAGTACAACTTTTATAGCACAAGGTACAAAAAAAATTAACGGAAAACATAGACATAAATCAGGGGTATAACCTGGATTGAAGCTTATTATGTTTTTAGAAATAGAAAAATTATTTTTAAATTTGGTAACTGTCACGCCAATTTATTACCAAGTCAACATGTCATTTTAGGTTGAATTGCATGGATTTGTATTGATTGAGGACCTAATTGTAATTTTTCTGAGTTCAATGCGTTAATTGCAGTTTGATGTGTAGTTGGATGACCTTTATTCCTAAGGGGGCGTTTGGTTCATGGAATGTTATATTACCTCAAGGAATGTTGGATTGTTGAGAATGTTAGATTCCTGTGTTTGATTTAAAACTAAGGTATGTAAATAAGATAATAGATAACAAGACAAATTGATTAAAATGTCAAAAGTCCAAAATTAGTAATAAAACAAGAGAATGTGAGATTACCTAAGAAATTGGAGAGTATATTAGATTCCCATCCAATAACTAAAAACTTAATGTGGAGATTGTGTGACATTTTTTGAAATAAGTTACATAACCTAAATCAAACATGAGAATATTATATTCTCAAGCAAATATAGCCTTAGTTATCTTATATAATATGAACCAAAAACCTCCTAAAAGAAATAATCACAAGTATTGTACGTGGTCCATACTAATTTATATTTACTAGCCAACATGAATATCAAACGTTACTTTATTATTATAACGCAATAATTTGTGTAAGACCGTTTTACAAATTTTTTACTGTGAGACAGATTGAATTGTAAATAACTGGGTGAGATACTCTAAAAAGATACATTTTGTATGTACCATAATTTCAGTTATAAATATTAAAATATTTGTCATTAACAATAATCAATCTTATTTTAAATGATATCAAATTTCACATATAAATAGGGTATTAAATTTTTGTAATAAACTTTATGATTTCGATAATGAGTAACAAGTAACTATTTCAAATTCGACCTATGGATTAAGATTCATGAAACGCTAACACTAGTGTGACTCTCATTATAAAATTATAAATGTTGCAACAAAGGTGTTCTTAAATAAAAGAAAAAAGAAGCCAAGGACCTTGATGGCACCAAGTTGCTCCTTCATAAGGGAGGTTGTGATTTGAGCCTTAGTGGAGGCGATATTGACTCTTTATTTTCATTTAGTTGAAAAAGTAATTATGAACAGATACTACATTATAATAAAGTCAACTAAACCAATGTAAATGTCGCTGAGGAGGCCCCTTGAGCTATATCCACCCGCTGCCTCAAAGTCTTTCATTGATTTTTTTTTTTTTTTTCTGTGTAAATAACATGCATGATTCATTAATTAAAGGAGACCTCAAAGTCTTTCATTGATAATTTATTATTAGAGCTTCCCGCTTCTGAGCTACTAAAATACAGAACGTTCTTGTGAAATCATTTAATTTTTGGTTGAACTCAATTATATTACCACTCTGAGGTTCTTTCTTGCAAGTTCTTACAAAATCATGAAAGGCATCCTCCACATTTTTTATAAGTGGTGATTTCAGTCGATTTGCTCTAATTTTCCTTCCCCTTTTCCAGTAACTTTCTACTATCGTAGCAAAAGCTATTGAAACTGGATACCATTGAGATACTTGATCTTGTTGCTTCCGAAGCGAGTGCTTTACAGCAGCTACAGTACAATTCAAAATAAACATAAAAAACCAAGCTCCGATTTCAACCAGTAGATCAATTGACGGCCTTGTGTTTGTCTTATTATACTCTCTAACACTCAAACGTATCCAATACGTTAGTCCAAAGAAAGCGACCGTAATGTGGAAAGAGGTTAACAAATAGCTTAGTGACATAATATCCCATGAATTTTCAACAACGTTGTCAAACGACATCAACATCCATAAACCGAAAATTAATCCAGTGCTATCAATGAAATTTCTCTTAAAGAGTACCAATGTGATCACAATAATGATGACAAAACCTCCAATTAGTGCAATAGATTTTTCAAGGGGATACTTATCTGCAAAAAGATAGCAGGCGTCTCTAATAAAAAATTGAAATATTAATAACTGGGTTAAAACTTATAATCTTATATACCTGACCTATATCCTTCCAAGACGGAGGAACAGAATCTTTTGGCAGCAGCTCCGTCCTCACTTTTGTGATGGCTAAGAGTAGTAAATACAAGGACACTATGAAATGAATTTTGATTGTCATAGCTGCTTGTTGACGGTTAGAGGATGTGTATAAGCTTTCCCCTCTGGATAATGTTGCTCAATGCAATTTGAAGATGAGTTAAGATGATGGTGGAGCTTTTATAGATTTAGATTCCTCTTCTCTTGCGAATTAAAGCGAACAGGAAAAGAAAAATAAAATAAAATAAAAAGTTGCAATTTGATGTAAGCTAACCTATCCTATTATATTGTTTGCCCGCAGCTAGCTAGTTAAGCATAGGAGCCTCACCTTCTATATATCTGTTAAAGCTAGGGGAAAGAGAATAGCGTAAAAAAGAAGTCACATGGTGTGTCGAGATGGAAATGGGTTCAAATGACTTTCTACCACTCTTATAATTTCACCACTTGCACTCCCACACTCCATAATTGACATTTAAAAAACTCACAACAATGCGTTGTGTGGCCGTTAAAAATGACGTTGTTTTTTATGTTCAAATTTTATGTGTATTATGTTATGAGTTTACGTGTATTATGTTAAGAGTGAAATAAGTTTGGTGGTTTGAACGGGCTAGCCCAATAACTCAAGTCACTTAAGGCTATTTCTATATTATTCATAATTTTTGTACTGTAGATTCATAATATCTGTAACAACAAATGAAAAACAAAATTATCTACGTTTTCAAAAAAAAAAATAAATTATGAATCTACGTTTTAAAAAAAAAAAAAAAATTATGAATCTACGTTTTCAAAAAAAAAATTTATGAATTTATAGTATAGAAATTATGGATCTACCCATGTATTCATCATGCGCATGGTGAACACGTTTCCACAGCATAATTTACCTAATTTATGGGTCACACTTGTGTAAAACCGTCGACGGGTCGAGTCGGATAAATATAAAAATGTGATACTTATACTAACAAATGTAATACTAATTAGCAATAAAGTGTTTATTACTTATAAGAGAAAATATAATACTTTTGAAGACAAATATAATAATACTTTTACATTTTGATGTAAAAGTATTACATTTTTCATCAAAAATATTGGATTTTGCCTTTGTAATGTTGGCAAATGTTTGTTACGTGAAAATGAAATTTAACTACTTTTAAATCAAAATGTAAAAGTATAACATTTTTCTTCAAAAATATTATATTTTTCCGTATAAGTAATAAACATTTTATTCTTTATTAGTATTACATTGTCTAGTATAAGTATTACATTTGATTTTGACTCAACATATCTCATGGATCCTTGTCCGTGAGACAGTCTCAAATAAATTTTTGCATAGTTTTATGTAACTTAACCTTTAGTATTTTTATTAAATTTTAAAAGGGAAAATGGCGAGTTTGGTTCTTAAGTTATAATGGTAGTGATGACTTAGTCCCTGAGTTATAACTGTATCCATTTTTAGTCCCTCAGTTATGAGTGAAGTGGCGCATTTTGTCCCCGACCGTTAAAACTGACAGAAAAATTAAAAAAATATTTAAAATTTTAGGGGTAAAGTATGAAATCCACATTCTATTCACTTTCTTATATTGAAACCACTTTTACAACATTATTTTCAACTTCTTAGCATTCTTAATTTTAAGGTTCTTCAATTTCAAAAACAATTCAATAATCTTCTTATGACTTGTCAGTAACCTGAGTCTCGTATAAGGAACCTATGACTCAGTACAAACAAGAGAACACTTGATCATTGTCTTCAAGCATGCAAAACATACCATCTTAAAAGTTTCTGATTTCCCTTACTAAACATAATGGTAATAAAACCATAACTTTTGAAATACAAGAAGATATCAAATTTCTCAGGTTATTTTTATGACAAATTCACCAAGGGAGTAACTTGAGATTTTTAGTACGTAAAATTCTTTTGTATGCTCTGCAGTAACTTAATCAATTGCAAGAATCGTATATCTTGACAATATATGAAAAATATATTTTATATATATCAATCACCTCCAATCCTCTGTCTTCTTAAAAACCAGAGTAATAATGAATGAGGAACCTAAGACTCAGTTATGAAAATTCTAAAAACTTTTGTAACTTTTAAAAACGATTATTGACTAAACTACTGCATATTAAAAAATTTTACATGCTAAAAATCTCAAGTTATTCCGTTGGTGAATTTCTCATAAAAGCAACCTGAGAAATTTGATGTCATTTTGTATCTCAAAAGTTCTGGTTTGAGTACATTTGTTGCTTAGTAAAGAAAATTGATAGGATAGTGTGTTTCACATGTCTGAAGACAATGATCAAGTGTTTCTTTGTTTGTGCTAAGTCTTAAGTTTATTATACGAGAGTCAGGTTCCTAACAAGTCATACTAAAGTTATTGAAATGCTTTTAGAATTGAACAATCTTGAAATAAGAGGCTAAGAAATGAAAAATAATGTGTGATTTTGATATAAGGAGAATAAAATGTGAGTTTCCTATTTTACCCCTCAAATTTTAAATATTTTTAAATTTTTTCGTCAGTTTTAATGGTCGTGGACCAAATGCACCACTTCGTTCATAACTGAGGGACTAAAAATGGATATAGTCATAACTCAGGGACTGAGTCGGAACTTAGGTATAACTCAGGGGCTAAAGATGCAATTTTCCCTTTAAATAAAATTGTAATAAATTTATTTATGAATTTATTACAAAATAAAATATTTTTTAGAAATAAATAATAAAAAAAACTCACTATTATTATAGTGTAAGTATATTAATTATTTTTAGGCTCTGTTTGACAGAGCATATTTAGGAGCTTATAGTTTATTTTAAGCTACTAATAAGCTATAAACTCTGTTTGATAATGTTCCCAAAATAAGCTCCTAGCTTAAACTAAGAGCTTATTTTGGAACGCTACCTTAAGATAGCGTTTCAAAATAAGCTCCTAGTTTCCTAACTTTTTTTTTTTTTCATCTTTATCCTTATTATTTTAAAGAAATGACATAATTTACCCTTCCCAATTAAAACTATTTTTTCTCTACTCCTTTATCCGCAACTTTCACCGCAAATATTATTATTATTATTATTATTATTATTATTATTATTATTATTATTATTATTATTATTATTATTATTATTATTATTATTATTATTATTATTATATTTGTAACAATATTGTTACTTCATTATGATATGCTAGATCATGATTATGCTAATAGTTTTATTTCAAAATGTTAATTTTTTTAAAGACAAAATGTTAAATTTTAATATGTAAACAAACTAATTTAAATTTTATAAAAATGTCGTTTTTAGTCTTTTTACATTTATCAGCTTATCAAAAAGCTAATTTTACCAAACACTTTCAATCATAACAGCTAGCTTAACAACTCTTTAGTTTTCAGTTCCGAGCTTATTGCTTTTCAGCTTTAAGCTCATTTTCAGCTTTCAGCTCATAACTTATAGCTTTTCAGCTAATTTTGCCAAACAGAGCCTTAGTTGGACTCTTATGAATTTAAAATCATGAAGCCGCCTGTACGATGGAGCTGTTCAACTTCATCTACCAAGTCAAAACTCTCCCGGGCAGCTACGGGGGCGGGTTCTTGATGCTACAGTCCCGAGCCGACATGTGCGCAATCAGAGGCTTGCCCGGGAACAACAGGGGGTGGAAGAACAGGATTTTCTCCCTCAAATATGACCCCTGGATCCTCCCGGTTGACCGCGCTTGGAGCACCCATTTTCGGAAACAAGTGGTGCCGGTCGAGACGCAAGCGCTCAGGGAGACGGTCAGTCGGATCTCGAGCGAGCTGCACGAGCACACAATCTTCCGGACGGCTGAAAGTCTTGAAGCAGCCAAGCTCCCGCCCCCTACGTACGAGCTACAGGAGAAATACCTGCTCGTGCCGATGGGCGTGACGGTCGCCAAACCGTCGAGGCGAACGAAGAAAGGTTTTAACTCGAGCTAACCTTCCCGACTTAACTTTATGCCTCGATCACACTAACTTGATCTCTTTGTTTGCAGCTATGGCCGAATTCGGTGATGAAGACACTTCCCTTCCCCCGCCCACCAAGATCTCCCTGGGCGGCAAGAAGAAGGCGAAAGCCAAGCCAGCCGGGGAAAAGGAGATCCCCTCGGCCCGACCCCTAAGCGCCTCGACCGTGACGACGGGCGAGGGCTTTATCGTCGAGCCATCCGATGTCTTGGTCGCCCGGGTAGAAGTTGCCCGGGGAAAAGAGAAGGTGCCCGAGCAGGGCGTGAGGGAGGTGGGCGGCATGAAACGCCGCCGTGAGCAACGCAGCCCGAGCCCTTCGGTCGGGCGAGAAAGGGACGCTTCGTCCATATTGGCCCGCATTGGCAATGCGGGGCGGGCCAAAGAAGATATGGGGAAGATGACCCCCACACAGGTAGCCGAGAGGATCGGCTATAATCTGGCCGAGGTAAGCCTTCTTTAGCTATCCATCTTTCATCTTTTGTGCAAGTGCCTTCGACCGGGCTAACCCCGACTGTTTTTGCCTTTGCAGATCTCCCGAGCGGCCCAACTACTACAGGGCCGGGCCATGCTGGCCGAGGAGGCCGACCACCACAAGAAGACGGCCGTCCGTCGCCTTCTGGAGGTTAAATAGCTCCAAGCCGAGCTCGAGAAGGCTCAAAAGGCCTTGAAGAAGAGCGAGGAAGACCGGGCCCTTGCAGAGAAGGTCGCCCAGCGGGCGATCGGCGAGAACAAGGAATTGAAGACCCGCCTGGAGAGCCCGGAGGAGCTGGCCCATTCGGCTTTCAAGGACGATCAGATCGGCTCGGCCTTCCTCACAGCTGCTCGGAGGACCAAGGTCGGGGAGGACCTGATTCTCTCCTTTGGTCGGTGGGCCTTCAAGGCCGGCCAAAGGAAGATGTTAGAAAAGGCCCAGAAACGGTTGGGGGAAGCCCTCGAAGGCGACGACCTCCAACTCGTACTGTCTGCCCTTCCTCCCGACCTAGCTGACCCTGGCCCCTCTCCCTTTGCTCCGAAAGAAAAAGCGGCTGAGCCCGGTGGAACATCTGCGGCCACCCCGAGCGGGAAGGAGACGGCTGCTGGAGCTCGGGAAACGAAGAAGTAGAGTAGGCTTCTTTTCTTCTTTTTCTTTTTGTAAAGGACCACTGATCGGGAGCCCGGTCCCGATTTGTACCGGGCACCTTTTGATGATCAATAAAATTTCTCATGCTGTTCGTTCTTTCTTTTCGCATTTTTATCTTTAGTCGTGTAAATGCTGATCCTTAATGCTCGACCTCACGGCCTTATGGCCCGGTCTTGCGCTGCTTCGACCCACTCGACACCCGACCCTACGGCCTTACGGCCCGATCGCGCCTCCGAGACTTCGACGTTAAACTGGCCGTCTGATCGGGTTTACCCGATCTCCGGGCCTTGTCGAAAATTTTTGAAACCAAGCAAGCCTCTAAATTCGTCATAATATTGACCTACCCGACCAAGTTTACCCGGTCTCCAGGTCTTGACGAATTTTTCTGAAAAGAAGTAAGCCCCACGGTCGGGATATACCGAGCGATATGGGCCCATCAACACTTCTGAAAAGAAGTAAGCCCCACGGTCGGGATATACCGAGCGATATGGGCCCATCAACACTTCATATATCCCAGCCCCCACACTATTGTGCCCTCGAGGCACGAGTGGGTGCAATAGTGGACAGAAGTTAGACGGATCGGGGAATTATGCTGAGGGCTCCTGGCTTCCCCGATCAATGGCGTGACTCGAATGTCCGCCGATGTGGAGCGCATCTGACCGGTCGATAGATTCGCCCGGTCGGTGTAGCTTGAAGATAAATTGATTCTGCATGCATTGAAGGTATAGAAAATAACCGATCAGGCCGCCGTATGCAAACGGTCGAGCAATCACCGATCGTATATACATTAATCCTTCCCGCTCGCAGGCGGTTAAGTAAATAATTACAAACATAGGAATTTAATTACAAACGACGACCGGGACCTACACGCAGGTCAAGCCCCCTCTCCGTCCAAAGATTACAAAAAAGAGGCTTAATGCCTAAATATAACGAGGTGCTCGGAATTCCAAGTCCCCTCGATTACCCGACCAGTTGTCGTCTCCAGTCGGTATGTACCCGGCCGTATGATCGCGCTGATGATGTACGGCCCTTCCAAGTTCTGAGCTAGCTTTCCGCCCTCTAGAGGTTGACTGGCCTCCCTTCGTCGTAGAACGTAGTCTCCGACCTGAAAATATCGAGGGTTGACTCGAACGTCTTTCGAACTCTTAACACGCTTCTGGTACTCGGCCATACGCCGAGCGGCTAGCTCTCTTTTTTCTTCGACCGCATCGAGATTCACGGCCATCGCATGTTCGTTTTCCTCCGCATTGTAGGTTCTCTCTCGATCGGTCGGGATCCAAGCCTCGATCGGGAGTCGGGCTTCTGCTCCATAAACCAGGGCGAAAGGGGTCTCCAAAGTAGCTTCCCTCGGGGTCGTCCGATAAGTCCATAAGACATATGGCAACTCATCGGCCCAACTACGACCAGCCGAGTGTAACTTCTTTTTCAGACCTTCCAAAATCGTCCGGTTCGCGTTCTCCACTTGACCGTTTCCCTGAGGGTAAGCCACCGACGACCGGACGTGAGTCGTCCCGATCGTGGCCAAAAAGTTCTGGAAGTATTGGCTTACGAATTGGCGGCCATTGTCGCTGATGAGGTGCACGGGCACGCCAAAGCGGGAAACCACATTGCGCCAAAGAAAACGAGCACATTGCTGAGAGGTGATCGTAGCTAAGGGCTCGGCTTCTATCCATTTGGAGAAGTAATCAATGGCGACGATCACGAACTTTCTTCGACCAGAGAGCTGAGGGAAGGGGCCCAAGATGTCTACCCCCCACCTAGCGAAGGGAATTGCGGTCGTGACCGGTTGATAGAAGGTTGCCGGTCGTCCAGGCATCCGGGCGTATAGTTGGCACGTCTCACATTCCCGAGCTAACTTTTCACAGTCTAGCTGGAGGGACGGCCAATAGTACCCGATCAGCATGATACGACGGGCCAGAGATCGGCCTCCTTGATGCGAAGAGCAAATTCCCGAGTGCAGTTCCTTCATAACTAAATCAGCCTCAAATGCGGTCAAGCAACGCATGAGGGGGCCTCCATACGATCGCCTATATAGACGACCGTCCAAGACTTGGAACCTTGGGGCTCTAAGCTTAGCCTTCCGAGCACGCTGCGGGTCGTCTGGGAGGCGACCGTGCTCGAGGTACTCCTTCAGATCGGTGATCCAATTGTCATCTACCGGTTGGATGGGATTGACCGGCAGACGGTGAATACTGTGTCTCGGGATCACCAAGATCCGAGCTATCTTCGACATATGTTCCGGGGCGTCTTGAGCTAACTTGGATAAGATATCTGCATCGGCGTTATCCAATCGGGGTATGTGTCGGACGGTATACCCCCGGAACTGAGCAAGCTTCTCCATGGCAAGATCTCGGTAAAGCTGCAGACGCTCTCCATTGACTTCATAATCCCCGAGAACTTGCCCGACCACGAGCGCGGAATCTGTTTGAGCCCGGATGTACTCAGCCCCCAAGTCCCGAGCGCACTGTAAGCCATTAACAAATGCTTCGTACTCGGCTTCATTGTTGGTCGGGTGGAACTGGTACATGAGAGCAAAGTAGACCTTGAATCCTTCCGGGCTCGTGACCACCACTCAGCCTCGGGATCCGCAGTCTCAGGAGGTCGGGTATCCCGGGCGGTGCACTCGACCAAGAAATCAGCAAGAGCCTGACCTTTGATTGCTGGCCTCGGTCGGTATTCGATCGCGTACTGGGTCAGCATTAACGCCCACTTGACTAGGCGACCTGATGATGAAGCAGTTCGGAGGACTGACCCGATCGGCTGATCGGTCAACACGCGAATCGCTCGACCCTGGAAGTAGGGAGCCAACTTCTTCGCGGCGATGTATAAGGCGTAGACGACCTTCTCTAGCCGGGAGTACCGGAGCTCGGGACCATGTAGCGCGTGGCTTACATAGTACACCGGTCGCTGGACCCCTTCCGGATCGGTTCGGCACAACACTGCGCTTACTGCGCGATCGGACACGGCGAGGTACACGTCTAGCTCTTCTCCGAGCTCGGGCTTTGAGAGCACAATTGGTGACATGAGATACTCCTTCAGCTCGTCAAAAGCCGCTCGGCATTCTTCGTCCCAGACGAATCCATTAACCTTCCGCAATATCTTGAAGAAAGGTAAAGCGCGCTCGGCTAACTTGGAGAGGAACCGGCTGAGGGCTGCCAACCGACCGGTCAACTGCTGGACTTCCCGAACGGTGGAAGGTGGCTGCATGTCCAGAATCGCTTTTACTTTGGCCGGGTTAGGCTCGATTCCTCTCTTGGTCATCATATAGCCGAGGAACTTGCCGGTCTGAACCGCGAACGTGCACTTGGTCGGGTTCAGCCGCAACTGGTACTTCCTCATGATCTGGAAGCAGTCCCGAAGGTCCCGAGTGTGGTCGGATCGGTCCCGACTCTTGACCAGCATGTCATCGATGTAAGCCTCCATCGTTCGGCCCAGTAGATCGGCAAAGAGCATGTTGACCATTCTCTGGTAGGTGGCTCCTGCGTTCCGGAGACCGAACGACATCACTCGGTAACAATACAGCCCATCCGGGGTCACGAAGGCTGTCTTGCTCTCGTCTTCATGGTGCATCATGATCTGATGGTACCCCTTAAAAGCATCCATGAAGCTCATTAATTCGGCCCCGGCCGTCTCGTCGACCATCTGGTGAATGCTCGGTAGAGGATACGGGTCGAGCGGACAGGCCTTGTTGAGGTCCGTAAAATCGATGCACATCCTCCATGCTGGGGGCTTAGGAACGAGAACGATATTTGCCACCCACTCGGGATAAACTACCGGACGGATGTGCTCGATCGCCGCCATCTTTTTGACTTCCTCCCTGACAAATTCGCGGCGATCGGAAGAAAGGTGTCGTGTTTTCTGCACGACCGGCTTAGCTGCGGGATCGACGGCTAATTTGTGACAGATGACCGACCGATCGATTCCGGGCATGTCTTCGGGCCCCCACGCAAAGATATCAGCATACTCCCGGAGTATGGCCAAAACTTCCGCTCGAAGCTCGGGGGTGAGGGCTCGGCCAATCTTGATCTTCCTATCCGGGCGATCCTCGGATAGGGGAACTTCTTCTATTTCTTCGGAAGGCTCAGGCTGCTCCTTCCGTTCCTTAGCCTCCTCTTTGGCTATGGTGTTCACCCGGGAAGATGGACCGGAGTCACGTCTGTTGACCGCTCGGGTGTAACACTTTCGGGCGGATTGGACATCGCCACGGACCACGCCGACCCCGTTAGGGGTGGGGAATTTCATGCACAGGTGGGGCATAGAAATTATCCCACCGATCTTCATGATGGCGGGTCGGCCCAAAATAATGTTGTGGACGCAATGGAGGTTGACCACAACAAATTCCAGCTCCGTCTGGATCGACTTTGGAGGTGTGCCGATCTCTACCGGGAGCGTTATCTTTCCCTCGGGGTAAATGAGAGCCCCGGTGAATCCTGACAGTGGTACACCGACCGGAGTCAGCTCCTTCCTGTCGAGGCCAAGCTTCTCAAACACGTCCAAGTATAGGACGTTCACACTGCTGCCCGTGTCCACCATAACCCTTTGGACGTCCGTCCCCTTAACGTCAATCGTGACCACGAGCGCCTCCATGCCGTGGTCGCTGCTGGTAGGTTGGTCCTCAAGGGTGAAGGTTATGGGCTCCATCTTCTGCCTCTTCCCGGTCTCCCGGGAATCCACTATAGCGACCGGGCAATTAGTCCGTGGTCGGGAAGCATCTTCCAGTCCGCCAAAAATGACGTGGATGGTAGGCTTTCCGGACGGGCGGCTACCAGACGGAGGGTCGGGGTCCCGCCGGTCATCATGACGATCATCCCTTCGATCGTCCCTTCTATCTTGCCCAGATCGATCAGAGCGGTGGTGGGAACGTCTATGATCCCTCCGCTCGGTGTTCCTCTTGTTGTCCTCTCTCTTCCCCACACACTTGTCCAATTTTCCCATGTTGAGCAGATCTTCCAACAATTGGCGTAAGTGGGTACACTCCTCGGTGTCATGCCCGGCACATCGATGGTAAGCACAGTGCTTACTCTTGTCAGGGCCGTCTCGATCGGGATGGGGGAGTTTGATGAGATTGCAGGATTGGGCGTATTGCATGGCCTCCGCTGCGGATCGGTTTAAGGCCGTAAACTCGCCAGGCCTGGTGCGGGATCGGGGATTGTCATCTCCCGACCGATGCTCCGCCCGGCCGGCCGGCTTACGGGACGAAGAGCCGACCTCCTGCAAGCGCTTTACGGCGTTCGCCTCGCCGGCGTTGGCGTAATCTGCGACCCTCCGAAGGGCCTCCTCATAACTGGTCGGGGGGTGTAGGATGAAGTCCTGATATAAATGTCCCGCCTGGAGAGATATGTGAAGCATGTGGGTGGCGGTCGCATCGTCCATAGGCTCGACCTCTCCGACCGCTGCTTTCCATTTGATGAGGAAATCGGTCAAGCTTTCCCCTTCTAATTGCTTGGCCTTCTCGAGATACATGTAGGATTTCCTCACCACTTTGGAAGTGATGAACTTCCTCACAAATTTGATCGCCAGGGTCTCAAATTTATCAATCGACCCCGGTTGCAGGGTACGGAACCATTCTGCCGCTCGACCGGTGAGGGTCGAGTAGAAGGCCCTGCACATCACGGCGTCCGAAACGCCCTTCAGCATCATGTTGCTGAAAAAATCATTCACATGGGCCTCAGGATCTGCCCGCCCGTCATAACTCTTCTCCCCAGAGACCTTTAAGTCAAGCGGGTAAGGCTGGGCCATCACCGCTGCTGTGAAAGGCGTCTGGTGCAGGGTCGATTGGTTGACCGGGGGTGTTCCAGGGTACGCATTCCTGAGCTGCGCAACTTCCGCTTGGAGGTTATAGAGCAATCCTCGGGTTTCGTTGAGCTCGGCGGCTTGAGCGGCTTGGGCTGTATCCCTAGCGCGTCGCCGTCGGTGAGACCTCGACCCGCTATACCCAGATGAAGCCTCCTGGCTAGCCTCCTGCATCTGTGTGTCTTCTTGCCCGCGGTTCGGGTCTTGGGGTCCCAAACGCTGGTGCATCTCTGGTCGTAGACGATCAAAAGCTACCGATCGGGCAACTTCTTCAGGGTCCTCCGCTTGAACGGCCTGAGCCGGTGCCTCCATCGCATCAGCACCCCCCGACCCCAACCGCGAATGAGCCGAGCGTCGAGCCCGGGATGCGGACTGACGCTGCGGCTCTGCCTGTGCGGTCGGTTGTACTGGAGGGGCGGCGGCTGGAGCTGTATAAGCAGGCGTATATGGTGGATAACCAACCGGGGAAGTGTAGCACATCGGCTGGCCTGGCCAATACCCGTACGGTGGAGGTGGGACCGGGTATGGATACTGGGCGGGATACATCATCGGCTGCTGCTGGTATGGCAGACCGGGTGTCGGGTATCCCGGTTGTATGTAATTCACCGGCTGCTGGGCGGCCGGGTACGCATTTGATGGATGCGGTGGTGAGAGGTTGAGGTTGAGGTCCATCGTCTGACCCTGCTGTTGGGTAGCATAGTGGTCGGAGGAGCTCGCCGCATCCGCCTGGTCGTCAGCAAAGTTGTTGTGTGCCCACGGATACATGTCGATATAGTGATCGGGTGCTCGTCAAGACGTTGGTTTCTTGCACGGGTCCCCACAGACGGCGCCAAAATGATACTGCTAATTATACGTAAGCAATATATAACAACACGAGACCAATTAAAGCAAGTAAATATCTTTATTGGTCACGGTAAAGGCCCTAAGTACAATCTACTTGGTTGCTCTGAGTGCCGACTGACTGCGGTCGGGATTCTCTAACAACAACCTATCGATCGTCCAAAAGTCCCTTACACTGTAGCTACTGTGGGTATTTATAGTCGCTATGCCGGGGACAGGATTCCAGCCGTTCGGCATGCCCTCCACGTAGCCACCACGTGTCGTCCTCCCGGGTGCCCTGTCTGTCGTCGTAGAGAATTGCCACGTGTCTTTCGTCAGCTCTCTCGCCAAAGGGCTACCGCTCGGTGGTTGACATCGTTGCTCGGGCAACTCCCGGTCGGACCCCGACCGGGTTCTTCACAAGGAGCCCGACCAGTTACCTGCAAAGACAAAGAGGAAAAGACAAAGGCTTCTCGGCCGTGGTGAAGCTATGTCGGTCGGGATATTCCCTACCAGCTACCTTAAGATAGCGT
The DNA here is from genome assembly GCF_001879475.1 of Ipomoea nil. Lineage (NCBI taxonomy): Eukaryota > Viridiplantae > Streptophyta > Magnoliopsida > Solanales > Convolvulaceae > Ipomoea > Ipomoea nil. The sequence continues at coordinate 2,910,281 of NW_017618262.1, read as the reverse complement.
TTCAAAATAAGCTCCTAGTTTCCTAACTTTTTTTTTTCATCTTTATCCTTATTATTTTAAAGAAATGACATAATTTACCCTTCCCAATTAAAACTATTTTTTCTCTACTCCTTTATCCGCAACTTTCACCGCAAATATTATTATTATTATTATTATTATTATTATTATTATTATTATTATTATTATTATTATTATTATATTTGTAACAATATTGTTACTTCATTATGATATGCTAGATCATGATTATGCTAATAGTTTTATTTCAAAATGTTAATTTTTTTAAAGACAAAATGTTAAATTTTAATATGTAAACAAACTAATTTAAATTTTATAAAAATGTCGTTTTTAGTCTTTTTACATTTATCAGCTTATCAAAAAGCTAATTTTACCAAACACTTTCAATCATAACAGCTAGCTTAACAATTCTTTAGTTTTCAGTTCCGAGCTTATTGCTTTTCAGCTTTAAGCTCATTTTCAGCTTTCAGCTCATAACTTATAGCTTTTCAGCTAATTTTGCCAAACAGAGCCTTAATTGGACTCTTATGAATTTAAAATCTTACAATTGTATATACAAAAATTCAAACTCTTTACAAAAATTAAATTGTATATACAAAAATTCAAACTCTATATAATTCAAACTCTTTACAAAAATTAAATTGTATATACATATGTATAGACAAATTCACATATTTTTTCAGATAGGACAAATACTACTTAAACCATCTCAAAACTTTCTCAACTCAACATATATACTTTGAAAATAAATTTCCCATTCGTCCATTATTTATTTTGAGCTTATAATATATCAAATTATCATTCCAATTAGAGAATTCAAATCCATTTTAACGCAAACCAAATAAAAATGGACTCCACTCAAATTAATACCTTAAAACTACCCTTTAAAATTTCAATTGAGCAAATACCAATTTTGGTCTCACGAGTATTAGTAAAATGACGGTTTTAGTCCACATGTTTCATTTCTACCAATTTTCATCCACGACTATTGTTTTAGTACCAATTTTCATCCACCATTATTATTTTAGTACAAAAATTCATCATCCCGGTCACCCTTCCATTTAAGACATGCCAAAATCCAAACATTTTAAGGGTCCGTTTGGAAAGCAGGAAAATGACTTCTGGAAAATGAGTCATTTTCCAAAAGTCATTTTCCTTTCTGGTGTTTGGCTGCAAAATGGAAAACTGTCTTTTGGTGTTTGGCTCATTTTCTGGAAATGATATAGAATTGTATAATTAAACATTTTAAATAATTAATTATTTTGTTTAAAATATATAACATTTACAATAATATTATAAATAATAATATTTATTAATAAAATCAAATAATATTATTTAATAAAAAAAATTAAAAAAAAAAAAAAAGAAAACAACAAAACAAAAAAAAAGGCGGAAACCAGAGAGTTGTACTCTCTGGTTTCCGCCATTCTCTCTGGCTTCCGGCCTGAAAGGCGGAAACCAGAGAGCTCTCTGGTTTCCGCGGCCGGAAGCCAGAGAGAAGATCTCTGGTTTCCGGCGGAAACCAAGGAGAAGCTCTCTGGTTTCCGGCGGAAACCAGAGAGAGCTTTCTCTCTGGTTTCCGCCGGAAACCAGAGAGAGCTGGTTTCCGGCCGGAAACCAGAGAACTTTTCTCTGGTTTCCGGCCAGAAACCAGTGAAGGTATCTCTCTGGTTTCCGCCGGAAACCAGAGAACTTTTCTGGTTTCCGGCCAGAAACCAGTGAAGGTATGGTGTTGTTGAAGGAGGAAGTCTGGCTTTGGTGTGTGTGTTTAGAAGATGGAAAATGACTTCCCCCAAAAAAAAGGGGAAGTCATTTTCCGGAAAATAGGTGTGATTTTCCATTGACCATAAGTTGTTTTCCATTGACTTTCATTTTCCTTGCGTAGCCAAACACCAGAAACCCGGAAAATGATTTCCAGAAATCATTTTCCGGGTTTCCAAACACACCCTAAGAGTATTTTCGTCATTTTCAACTTAAAATTTCAATTTGAGCATGAATAAAGAGATTTAATGTCTAAGATCGATCTCAATTCGCAGTTCTTCTCCTCATCTTACCTTAATTTGAGGATGAGAACTACGAATTGAGATAGATCTTAGTGCTTAAATCTCTTTATTCATGTTCAATTGGGATCTTAATTTGAAAAGGACGAAAATACCTTTAATAATTTCATATTTCAGCATGTCTTAAACAAATGGGTGATCGGTGTGATGATTTTTTGCATTATAACAATAGTCGTGGATGAAAATTGGTATAAATTAAACATGTGGACCAAAACTGTCATTTTACTAATACTCGTGAGATAAAAATTGGTATTTGCTCAATTTCAATTTATGCTACTTTTTCCAACCCTTACTTCAATGAGGATTGCAAATTAGAAGCTCTCTACCCGCTGTAGACTGTAGTATAGCTCCCTTATTTATTATTTTTATTTGTTATTTTTTGTGGTTTCATGGTCGATTTTGCAAGAGAGACTGAATCTAAATCTATTAAAGCTCATCTCTAGCCATCTTCAAGTTACAATGAGTAATCAGCATCCTCGCTCTTTGTTTGATAGGAGAAGTTATTCCCCTCTCTCTTCCTACAAGTTAAACCCCCCGGCCCGTTACCAACATTTTTCTTGGGTTTAATTTGTGGGATCAACTTTGTTCACCCTCTCGAGTTGGCCCATCTATCAGTGCTAGCTAGCTGATCGAAGAACAGAGGTATCTTCAGGGAAATATATCTCTACACGAACTCCGATCCAAACTTTGATGGTTGCATGCGGAATTACATGATTTTCACCGTTTGAGCATTTTCTTTTTCTTATTATAATAAATAAATTAGTCCGATTTTCTCCTACGGCCAGCATCATGATGACGCAGAAAGAGCTGCTATATGCTTCTGCTCATCTTTTTTTTGGTGTACTCAAGATTTTTCAGTCAATCATAGTGACTAATTCACTAGCTGAATTATAGGTACCTCTTTTGACCGATACGGTTGGCTTGAAGATTTATAACCTCTTTTGAGGACGATGGGTATTTAAGCTTCAACTCTCTACTTAAATTTTAATTCTTTTTATTATTTGAGACCCGGCCCCTATTTTGTTGCAGATTATGCAGGCTTATTTAGGGATATTATTCCACATTTATCGGTTATTGGCACCATTGTTGCAGCCACAGTGGTACTGTTTAAAGAAAAATTTATTGATGGCCCTGGATTTTCTCGTGCTTATTGGACGTTAATCTTGTTGAGTAGTGATATTCTAGAATCGTCGGATTTTCGTGAATTACCTAGTTTGTTACTCTTAGTTCGCATAGGTGAAAATGCAGTTGGACTGGCGTGTTGGATAGTTGTTTATGTTAATGAGTACAAAAGGAAAAACACATGGCCTTCTTCAGTGGAGCTACTGTTTGAAATTGGAGTATGGATATTTCTGAGTTTTTTGAGTTTGTATGAATATCTTACCAAAATGCTTGTTCCGGAAAAAGAATTGTTTCGCGTACATTATTGGTATCCAATTGCAGTAGCTTTTGGTTCAATGATTGCAAATTATTGGACAAATATATGGAGAACTAGTGCAGATCGGTGGAAATCACAATTGATTGGAAAAGCTGAGAATGCCTTTGATGAATTAATAACAACTTTCATGAAAGAACCTCAAAATGATAATATAACCAAGTTCGATCAAAAGTTGACTGATTTCCTAAAGATGTTATCTATTTTAGTAGCTCAACAGCAGGAGGCTCATGTTATCTATTTTAGTAGCTCAACAGCAGGAGGCTCGATCTGAGGCAGCAGAGTGTGGGAACACAGCATGTCAGAGGCTCTGATCGTATCAGGAAACCTGCAAGATGCATGGATGGATAATAATTTCGTTTATAATTTTACCTACAAATTATCTGCTGAATTTTGCTGTCATTTACCAAATACTCTTACCGTAGTAAATTACCTTATATGAGAGGCTATAAAATTAGAAATTCTGATACTGTGAGCTATTTAAGGTACGCATGTACTGGAATATCGTGCTTATTTATTTATGTCATGTTTGTGAGATGGAAAATACAATATTATCCGTGTTAAAATGGGGAATAAAATTGTTTGACAAAAATTGAACAGAAAATGCACCAAAAGGACCAAATTTGCTAAGAAAGTCATAGTCGTGGACCAATTCTACAAGTTTTAAAAGTCGTGGATCAAAGTTGTTAGTGACACCATAGTCGTGGGACAAAAAATGCAAAAAACTCACTACGAACACAAACATAATTATATATACTTCACAATTAATAATCAACACAAACACAATATACTTATACTATCAACTAGTCAAACATAATTATATATACTTCACAATTAATAATCAACACAAACACAATATACTTATACTATCAACTAGTGGGCGGAAAGCGGGATCATTAAGAAGTATAGTTCCCTGCCAGTGGGCAATAGTAGAAGCCCTTCTGTCTCACCACTCAGAAGCTCTCTGATTGCAACATACACAAACAAACAAACAAATCATATGATAGCCACAAAAAAAAGCATGTGCATATCTTTTAGATAGAGCGAGCCAAAGTAAGAGTTATCGAAGATGAGCGGGTTGGTAGTCCAAGGGCTTTCAAATCCAGACCACTCCTTGTCTCACCTTCCCTGAAACCAATTTGGAACCAAATGTTAAATTACATAACAAAGAGGGAAGGGACAAATGGAAAACAAAGCCATAATGTTGAAGTAGCCTACCAGGTTATGGCCACCAGAGAGAGCAACAATATCCTTTGTAGAGAGTCTCATGCGTTTAGCAAACACATCCCTTAGGTGATCATTTCCTGATTAACACATGCAATAAACACATCCCTTAGGGGCATATCATTAATTAGCAAACAAATCTCAACTTGAGAGTATATTTGCTAATTCCCTGGCTATGACAAATTAGAGATATGAACATAAAAAGACTAACCTTGCACGGTAGCATCAGGAAGATGACATTCAACTGGGAGCTCTGTCTGATCCTGATATGAACAAACACAAATTTGTAAAGATAAACAAACTAACAAGGGCCACATGTTAGTTCATCAAAATGCAGTTCTAGTAATGATCAATAATAACTTGCACAACAGTGAAAAATGGAAATTAATTACCCTGAAGCTGCGCTCTCTATATTTTTGCCAATAACATCAAACAAAATGTTCATTTCAACTTCTTTAAATAAAAGACATTCCAGACTCCAAGCAGTACAAACGTAATGCAGTACCTGATAAAGATCTGCATAAGAGACAATAGGGAACTACTCCTTTAATGGCTCCAACAACCTAACTGCAATGTCAAGACCATTATTGGCACCATGAGCTTGCTCAGCCTTGAGCCTCATGGACCTCCAGTCTTGGTCGAGACATCATAAGTTCCAGCAGAATGCCATCTGCAATGAAAATCAAGCCAAATTCACATAACCACCAAACTATTTAGGGTGTTTGGAAATCATTTTTTGGGTTTTTGGTGTTTGGCTGGGCAGGAAAATGAGAAGTCAAAGGAAAACTTGCTCTGGTCAATGGAAAATGAGTCCATTTTTCCGAAAAATGACTTCCCCTTTTTTGGGGGAAGTCATTTTCCATTCTCTCATCAGATGAAGCTCTGCCTCCAAGAGACCAGAAAGAACCAACCACCAACAAAAGAAAATCACCACTGCTGAGGAAGAAAGGCAGAAAGGGATGTTGCACTGCCGGAAACCATCCCCACTGCTGGAGGTTCATCCCATCGTCGCCATCGATCTGCCCGTTGTTGCTGAGGAAGATGGAGGAAGAAACCCAGGTCCGCCGAATCTGCTGTCCACACCGGAGACGGAGGTTCAATTTCACCATTTATGTTGCCGCTGAAGAGAGAGACGAAGGTTTCGCCGCCGGCGGCATCCCCTGCTACTCTCGTATCTCGCGCGGGTTGGGTCAGAAACATCAGGAACGGGAAGGCATTAAACAACATCTGCATCGGCGAGTCCGCGGCGGAGACGGGAACAACACCCACCAAATTTCTGAGCTTTGGGTTCATCAAATTTGTGAGCTTTGGATTCATCAAATTTCTGAGCTTTGGGTTCATCAAATTTGTGAGCTTTGGATTCATCAAATTTCTGAGCTTTGATTTCTCTTAGTCGGCGACGGAGACGAGAATAATGCTGGGCACTTGTATTTTAGCTATTTTTTTTTTAATATTCTAGCTAAATTGTTTGTTTTTTTTATATTCCATTGATTTTTGTGATTTTTTTTTTTGTTTTGGATTTTATCATTTTCCTACTCATTTTCTGGAAAATGAACCAAACACCCAAAGACAGTTTTCTGTTATTTAGCCAAACACCGAAAAAGAAAATGTTTAACATTTTTCAAAAAGTCATTTTTCTACTTTCCAAACGGACCCTTAATTCAAGAATATCAACAGACTGCAATAATGTACAAAAAGAATACAGAATTCGCACAAATGATAATAGGGATGGCAACGGGGCGGGGCGGAGGCGGGGAGTATACTCCCCGTCCCCGTCCCCGAAACCCCGACCCCATCCCCGTCCCCGGCGGGGAATTGAAACTAACCCCCATCTCCGTCCCCGCGGGGAATTAGGCGGGGACGGGATTCCCCGGTCCCCTTTCAATTCTTAATCAAAATTTTAAATCTTAATTATATATATATATATATATATATATATATATATATATATATATATGTATGTATATAAAAGTAATAATGCAATAATAGTACAATACTGTAATGCTACGGCAGTACAGTATTGTTGCATTATATATATATATATATATATATATATATTGCAACAGTACTGTACTGCCGTAGCATTACAGTATTGTACTATTGTTGCATTATTACTTTTATATATATATATATATATATATATATATATACATATATATATATATATATATATATATATATATATATATATATATATTATTTATTTATTATTATTATTAATTATTCGGGGATGGGGCGGGGCGGGGAGGGGTATCCCCGTCCCCGTCCCCGTCCCTGTCCCCGTCCCCGTCCCCGTCCCCGTCCCTGTCCCCGTCCCCGTCCCCGACGGGAAATTATAAACATTCTCCGTCCCCATCCCCGTTCTCCGAAAATTTGCAACATCCCCGTCCCCGTCGGGGCAGGGATCGGGGATCCCCAACGGGAACGGGACATATTGCCATCCTTAAATGATAAGGGAGACTAGAGAAGGTGAACAGATATTTAATCAAGCCAAATTCACATAACCGCTCTCCTCATATTCAAAAGATAACACTAGTATTATTCAAAATAAATTCTTAAAATTGCATATATATATATATATATATATATATATATATATATATATATATAACAATAACAAACAATAATATTCAAAATAAATTAAAAAATCAAATATAAAATTAAAAAAACGCAACTTACCGTGAAAGAGGCCGACAATGGCGACGGCGGGCAGCGACGGCAGCAGTGGATGAATGGAGGCGACGGCAGCAGCATCTGTGGAGGAATGGAGGCGATGGTTCACGGCGAGGGAGTGGAGAGGCAACGGCGGCAGTGGCAACGACGGGCGGCGACGGTTGGAGAGAAGCTTCACGGGCGGCGATTCTGCACCTCAGATTTATTTTTGGTATGTATGTTGAAGAGAAGTTTCAGATCTGCGTTATTCTCTATTAGTGGCACATTTCGACCGGTAGGATTTATTTAAGGAAAAAATGTCAAATTAGCCCCCTAGTCGATCAATTAAGTCCAAAGTGACTTGTTTAACAGGTTAAGTCTTTACATTGTTGACACATGTCTTTTTAAAATATTTTTTTAAATATATTTTTTAAATTTTATTTATTAAAATATATATTATATATAAAAAAAATAAAAATTAAAATTAAAAAAAAAAAAACAAAAAAAAAAAAACAAAGCTGTTTTATTTTTTGAAAACGCACAAAGCTGTTTAGGTGGCTGTGTTATTTATTTATTTATTTTATTTTATTTTTTATATACAATATATATTTTAATAAATAAATAAATTAATTAATTAATTAAAAAAAAACAAAAAAATATATTTTAAAATGACACGTGTCAACAATGTGAAGATTTAACCTGTTAAACAAGTCATTTTGGACTTAATTGAACAATTTTACAGATTTAGGAGATCTGAATGAAGTTTTTTTAGTTATGGGACCCAATTGCACTATCTGTTCGACTTAGGGGACAATTTGACACTTTTCCCTTTATTTAAAAACATTGAGTAGTTACATACAATAATCGTTACACTTGTGGCTGTCTATATTGACATTTGTTAGTCCATTCGGTTTTATTCGCGCACTATAGTAAAACAATGACCCGAAGGAAGCACGCACCTACCGCGTAGATAGACTTTTCCGGATCAAACGGTTAGTCGAGCCATTTCGACTGGTCGGATTTATTTTCAAATGTTGAATATTTACACACCGTAATCGTTACATCTGTTGCTCTCTACCATTACATTTGTTGGTGCATTCGTTTTTTTTTCTTTTTGCCACCAGAGCAAAACTGTGATCTGAAACTTCGAGACCGGAATAAAGGGTCAGTTTATTTTCGCCCATGAGTTTTTCCACCGAAATATTTTCAACTTTGTGCATTGAGAGTTGTTCGTTGTACATTATTCGTCTATTTCAAATTCTGACTATATAGAGGATAACACGCACGCTATTTAGGTGCGCTAGGTTTGTACACCTTACTATTGGGAGCATTTAAAGGAAAAGCACCTAGTGAGTTGTTTTCCAAGTTGTCCCACATTGGTTCTATAACCCTTTATTTTCCCCCTTAGAAACCCCAACCCTTTTGAGAAGGTTTGAACTATTATGAAGAGGGAACAAGGGAAGATTGTGCGCGCGCCATCGCCGCCCGCCTGTCACGGCACACGGTGGGGTCAATGTTTTGCTTTGCTTCCGACAATACTTTTTCTACCCTATTTTTGTGGATCAACTCAGCACCTTGTCCGCATGATAGCTTTGTGCGTGTATGCTTAGAGTTGGTCTTCTTCCTCCACTTTTTTTTCCTATTCAAACGGCTGGTGGGGGGTGGGCAGTTATATTTGCAATATATATATATATCGCCTCCCCCCTTCAACTCTGAAATACAGAAACCATATGCAACACACTGCGTTTTTCCTTTCTCTATAGTCTGAGCTTTTGCAGGTTGAATCCTGTAATTCTGTGCTGCCTGTCGAGAACATGCGATACCCTGGTTGTAAATGTTTTTAAGGTAGTGTTACCCAACATGACACAGAATACTCCTTTCGTTCAGTGTGTTACTTCGAAACCAGCCACATCCAACATATCATACTGATGATTTTATTAGGACCGGGTCCACCATAAACCGGGTACAGGAGTACAGAACGGGGGGTAGGGCGCTAGGCCCAACACGATGCGTATAGAAGCCCGAGGTACAGGCCCAGGAACAGTGACCCAAATACAAAGAACAAGGCCCACAGGATTTGGCCGGTGAGTATGATGCTCGGGATCCTCTAGCTGCTCGGATTTCGACCGGTCCGGGTCGCCCTCGTCTTCGTCCTTACGATCCTGATCATGTGGACTTCATTGTTCATGGAGTGCGAGATATGGTACCAGCCCATCAGCGCTTCTGGATTGATAGTACTCTGATGGAAACCTTGAGTTCCCGCCAAGTTGGAGATTCCATGAACGTGAGTGGTCCCTCTCCCTTTTTTTTTTTAAAAACCAATCCATCGGGCTTCATCAGCGCCTGCAGGAGGCCTCTCGAGAGTATGCCGAGTTAGAAAAGACACAACAGGGTTTGGAGCATACTCTCCGGGAAGAGGAGGAGGCTCGTAGGCCCAACACGATGCGTATAGAAGCCCGAGGTACAGGCCAAGGAACAGCGACCCAAATACAAAGAACAAGGCCCACAGGATGGGCTATAGCTACCGATGCTACTGGTAGGAATCGAACCCAGGTAGCTGGGTTGAAAGTGTAGATCAAGACCACTAGACTAGTGTGCCTGTCGTGTACAAGTTGCCCCCTTAGCCAAGGATCCAGGACCCCTATTTATAGCATACCTCCCATCCTTCTTTGGCGTCCACATGTCCCACATTGCCACTTCCCACTCCGCTTGCTTCTCGCAATTTACATCACGTTCTCCACCTTTCTCGGCTCCTATCGCCTTTGCCACCTTGCTCACACCACCCCCCGACTCACCATGCTCGGCGCACCCACCCCTCCTGCATGCGGATGCCGCCCGAGACCAACACCCCGGGACGACTGTCGCACAGGACCGCGCGCCAGATGCGCCGGGTGCGCCACGGCCGGCCGGGGCCAACGCGCCCGGGCCGGCTCTTTCCTCGGTCACCAGCGCCGGCCCCCACTCGGGGCCGGCCATGGCCCCAGTGCGCCGGGCGCCAAGGTCGCGCTGGTCGCGCCGTGGCCAGTGCCCCGGTCGGCGTCGCTGCCTGGCCACCGGGGCCGGCTGTGGCCCCCGGCACGCGCTGGGCGACAAGGCCGCGCTGGTCGCGCCATGGTCGACCGGGGCCAGCGCCCCGGTCGGTGTCGCTGTCCGGCCACCGGCGCCGGCCCTCGCCTGGGGTCGGCTGTGGCCCCCCACGCGCCGGGCGCCAAGGCCGCGCTGGCCCGCGCCGTGGCCGACCAGGGCCAGTGCCCAGGTCGGCGTCCCTGCCCGGCCGGCGGCGCCGGCGGCCCCTCCTGGCCTTCGGCCCAAATTCTTCGCCTCCCCCTGTCGGCCCAATTTCGTAGGCCCTCTGCGTCCATGGCCCACCTCCAATATCCCCATCACATACATACACACGACATTGTTGTTCCCAGGTTGATATACTGCATACAACCCAACTGTTAAAAACATTTACTTATCAACAATGTCTGAGCCATCCAATCCATCCTCTGATGTTACACCAATTCAACCACTCACGGGTGGCTTGAACTATAGAAGATGGGCTGCCAAGATAGTCATGCATCTGGAATCAATGGATGTGGATTATATCATTCTGGAAGACCCTGCAAAAATCTCAGTTGCTGCTCATGGTCATAGTCCAACGTAGACTGTGCAGCAAGAGAAGTATACTGCCTCGGATGCTTATACGGACCCGAAGTCTTCAGCAGCTTCGAATGATCCAAAGTCCTCATCATCACAGGTTTCAGCAGCTTTAGAGGCAATTCGTACTAAGTACGAAAAGGACAATAAAACTGCTCGTGGGATCATCCTTCAAGGGGTTTCAGACCCATTATTTGACATGTTTTCGGTTCACAAGTCAGCCAACGTAATTTGGGATTTACTTATTGAAAAATATGGTGCTGACGATGCAGGAAAGCGCAAATATGTTGTCGGTCGCTGGTTACATTTCAAAATGGTAGATTCTAAACCAATAATTGAACAAGTGCACGACTTTGAAAATCTAGTCGCAGATATGAGGGCAGAAAGTGGCGTTGTGAATGACGTTATCCTATGTGACTCGTGATTGATAAATTTCCAGACTCGTGGGTGGACTTCAAAAATAAAATGAAGCACGACCGCCGCAATTACACATTCCAACAACTAATAATTAGCTTGAACATCGAAGAAGAGAATCGAATGGTTCACAGGTTAGTTACTCTTTTTGATAATGTTAAAGCCATGCGGTTGAAACTAACTCTGGTTTTGACAAGACAAAGTCTGGCGACAACAATAGAAACCAAAAGAAAAATTATAAAAACAACGGTAACAACCGTGTCAAAAGTGGCAAAATTCAAAAAAAAAGGGAAAAATAATGGTGATTGCTACGTGTGTGGGAAAAAGGGCCATCGTGCTGGCCAATGCTATCACCGCAAAGGGGCTACTAGTCAGAATGGCCAGAAACCAAACAACGAAGGGCCTAAACATAATCAGTTCACTCTAGCGTCATAAGCATGCGCAGTGGAAAACAAGAGATGGAACCATGTAGAGCCAGTAAAAGCTTAGAGGATGAAACTTTTACTGTCGGTCATGAGGGAACCGACGGAGTAAGGTAGAACAGTTCGAAGGTATCGTGTGTTGGGTATTTAGTCTGCTTCTACATGTGGATGCCGTCGAAAACGAAGAGAATTTCAAATAGAACAAGAAAGACAATTCTTCGTGCCGTGTCATATGAACACTACCTTACAAGCTTAATATTTTCCGGTGACGGGCCGACAAGCTTTCGACAGGTAAACACGAATTTATATGTAAATATGCTCAGACCTGCTGTATGAAAGCAAAGGAAGGAAGAAGCTTTTTCCCTTGTTTTTTGTTCGAAAGGAGAAGGGCTATTTATATTGTGAAGGCTGAACTGATTTCTCCATTGAGACCACAACTCCATGCGCAATTTTAGTGGGAACATCTTGAACGATCCCACGTCTCAAATTTTGCGGACAAGGAGAATGATTAAGTCAGTCAGCTCTAGAAAAATAGGAATACAATTAAAACCAAATTTTTCTTCTTTATGAATGGATTCCAACATCGTGCTCACTGTGGCTGACTCCAGAAATCAATTTACCAATAGCTATGAGAGTATGCAGTCACATGTGTGGTTAAATCGTTTTGAAGACAGACAAATTTTCCAACCTCTAAGATTGGAACATCATGATCATCACTCCGCACTGTTCAATGTTACTCCAGTACTATCATTATGACAGATCGTTATTCCAACCTCTAAGATTTTACTTGCAATACATGGGTCCGTCTCTTGTTTTTCACTGTGTTTGCTTATAGCAGTAGACCGTGTTGGGAAACATTCAAAGCTAATTTTGTGGATGAATTTGCTTTGTCAGAAGAGCACTTGTGGACAACATTAGTTTCGCATGTTTTGTCCATATAGCTCCTACAACCATGCAGCGGATGTAAGGAGTACTACTGCATTATAAAATAATGCTTCATTCTCCATTTCAAAACACACCAAATTGCTGAAAGCTATATACACTACTGAGTACATTAATTTCTGTGGATCTGTCGAAGATATAACGATACCCTGGTCGTTAAATATTTTTAAGATAGTGTTGTCAAACACGACACAGAACGCTGCCGGTTTCCTGTCCCAAAGCAACGACGCATCGCAAACTACCGTCCAGGTATTTATTCTTGTTGTATTGCACAACAATTAAAGATATTTAAAAATCAGGGAGGCGATGTCTACTGCAATGAAGCCAGCTTCTGATGTCACACCCATCGAAATTCTCACCGGCGGTATGAACTACAAACGATGGGCTGCAAGGATCATCATGCTGTTGGAAGAGAAGGATGTTGACTACGTGATTTATGATGATCCCACCACCTTCATCCCGAATGCTACGACTGCGGCCACGACTGCCACAACCGGGGCAGCTGACAAGTCGGACAAGACAGCTGATCAATCGGACAAGGCAGCTGATCAAGCTCCTGCACCGAGGCCTATACGAAGCACATCGCAGGTCTGTCCAAAATATGTGAAAGACAACAAAACTGCGCGGGCCTCCATTCTTCAACGGGTAACAAATTCTATTTTTGACATGTTTTCTGGGGAAAAATATGCAAAAGCTATCTGGGAACAATTGCAAGAAAAATATGGTTCCGATGACACCGGTAGGAGGAAGTACGTCGTGGGACGATGGCTGCATTTCCAGATGACCGAATCCAAAACCGTGGTGGAACAGGTACATGACTTCGAAAATATGGTTTCTGATATGCGAACTGAAGGTGCTCAAGTCAACGATGCATTCTTGGTCGAAGCACTTGTTGATAAGTTGCCCGGGTCGTGGGTAGACTTCAAAAGTAAAATGAAACACGAGCGACGCAACTACACCCTTCAAGAACTTATCAGTAGCATCAACATTGAAGAGGAAAATCGCACGGTACAAAAATCTGAATCCTTTTCTTTCAATTCAAAGGCTAACATTGTTGAGACTACAGGAAAAAATGATAGGCATAAAAAAGGTGATCAAAATAAAAATCAAAAAAGGAATGCGAAAAATAACAACAATCGCATCAAAAGTGGAAAATTTCAGAAAAAGGGAAAGGGCGACGAGTGCTATGTTTGTGGGAAACGTGGACACCGAGCTGCACAGTGCTATCATCGCAAAGGGTCCACAAATTAAAATTCAGAGAACGACGGATCCAAAAATCAAGCAAATGTGGTAGAAACCACGGAGGATGACGAGGCCGTAGCAGCAGTGATTACTGAGATTAACATGGTCGGAGACCCAGACGAGTGGGTCGTGGACACGGGGGCATCTCGTCACTTCTGCAACAACAAGTCCTTTTTCAAGGTGTTCGAGCCCGTCACTGGAGGAGAACAAGTCTTCATGGGCAACTCCAGCATTTCTGAGGTAAGTGGTGGAGGAAAAGTAGAGTTATTGCTTAATTCTGGCAAGAAGTTATTACTGAACAATGTGTTGTATGTTCCCTCTCTGCGTAGAAACTTAATTTCCGGGGGCCTACTTATTAAGGCCTGGATCAAAATTGTCCTTGAGTCAGACTGATTGGTTATGACTCGCTGTGGGACTTTTCTCGGAAAAGGGTATCTACGGGGGGGGGGGGGGGGATTATTTGTGTTAGACATATCTGTAATTGGACCAGAATCTATCAATAAGAAAAATCCTTCCCCTTCAGCTTATATTACTGTTTCAGTTAATTTGTGGCATGGTAGATTAGGACATGTTGGCTCAAAGTGCTTAAATAGATTAAAAAGCCTGAATATGTTGCCAAACTTGTCTAATGATGCATGCTTCCAATGTGAAACTTGTGCTGAAGCAAAATTTGCTAGGAAGCCATTTTCTGCGGTAACTCATAGAACTTCATCTATACTTGAATTGATTCACTCTGATCTAGCGGATTTTAAAACCACTGAAAGTAAAGGTGGAAAACGGTATTATATAACTTTTATAGATGACTATTCTCGTTTTACAAAACTATACCTCTTGAGAACAAAAGATGAAGCTGAACACAAATTTGTGATTTTTAAAACTGAGGTAGAAAATCAGTTAAACTTGAAAATAAAGAGGCTTCGTTCTGACAGAGGTGGAGAGTATGAATCTTTATCGCCAAAAACCTTATGTGAAACTTCGGGTATAATCCATGAAGTAACTGCACCTTACTCTCCCCAACAAAATGGCATCGCTGAAAGGAAAAATAGAACCCTTAAAGACATGATTAACGCAATGTTGATCAGTTCTGGGGAACCAGACTCTATGTGGGGGAAGCTGTTCTAACGGCGAACCACATTTTAAATAGAGTCCCACATAAAGGGTTCGAAAAAACCCCTTATGAGATGTGGAAAGGGCACGCCCCGAACCTGAAACACTTTAAGGTGTGGGGATGCTTGGCTAAGGTGGGTCTACCATCCCTGAAAAGGTCCAACATAGGACCCAAAACCTTTGATGCTATTTTTGTTGGATATGCCGAGAATAGTGCAGCATATAGGTTTATGTGTCTAGAAAATCGTTCTATGTGTGAATCAAGAAATGCAATATTCTTTGAACATATCTTTCCTTTAAAATATGCTTATGTCTCACCAGTTGATACTCTGTGTCAAAATGATAATGCCAATTTTCCTCGCATTACTAACGATTTGGATGAGCCCAGAAGAAGCAAAAGACCCAGGATAGAGAAGAATTTTAGTTCTGACTTCATAACATATGTCACGGAACTAAAAGATTTAAACGAACTGTGTGACCAGTTTGTGTGCCAATTAGTATTGGAAGAAGAACCAAAAACGTTTAAAGAAGCAATGCAGTCAGTCGACTCCGTTCTGTGGAAAGAAGCAATCAAAAGTGAATTGGACTCTATTCAGTCCAACCACACCTGGGAGTTGGTAGAACTACCCAAAGGGTGCAAGCCAATTGGCTGCAAATGGATCTTCAAAAGAAAACTTAGACCAGATGGGTCTATTGAAAGGTTCAAAGCCAGGCTAGTAGCCAAAGGCTTTACACAGAGATTCGGTGAGGATTATTTTTACACATACTCACCAGTGACAAAAGTAGGAACCATTCGAGTTCTATTTGCATTGGCTTCTTTACACAACTGGATAGTTCACCAAATGGATGTAAAAACTGCATTCCTCAATGGTGAATTAGAAGAAGAGATCTACATGGAACAACCACCTGGTTGTGTTGATCCAGGGCAAGAAGGAAAGGTATGTAAATTAAAAAGATCTCTTTATGGCCTAAAACAGGCCCCCAAGCAGTGGAATGAAAAATTTCACAAGACCTTAATGGACCTAGGCTACACGACTAACCGGTCAGATGCCTGTTTGTACTCAAAAGAGGTCCAATCCAGCATTGTAATAATATGTCTCTATGTGGATGACATGTTGATTTTTAGCTCAAGTATTGAGGCTATAAATGAAACCAAACGAACTCTATGTCAACAGTTTGAAATGAAGGATCTAGGAGAAGCCGATGTGATACTCGGGATAAAAGTCACAAAAACCAATACAGGTTACCTTCTATCCCAAGGTCACTACACAGAAAAACTTCTGAAGAAGTTTGACAACTATGATGTTGTTCCGGCTAAGACTCCTTACGATCCTAGTGTCAAACTACTGAAGAACATGGAGTCAGGTATGTTTCAAGAAAAATATGCAAAAGTAATTGGGAGTCTAATGTTCTTGATGAACTATACACGTCCCGACATTGCATTTGCCGTGAATAAACTTAGTCGTTTCACTCATAACCCTGGTGGCCCTCATTGGGACGCACTAAAGAGGATACTCCGGTATCTTAGAGGCACGTTAGACTGGGGTCTCAACTTCAAAGGATACCCAGCTGTGCTAGAAGGGTTATGTGATGCGAACTGGGTAAACGACAGTGATGAAGTGTAACACCCCGTGTTACGGCCTTCAATCCTGGATTAATTATTTAATTAATCCCGCTAATAATAATTAAATATGATTTAATTATGTTAGGTTTCCCTTTAATTAATTAATAGGGTCCACCATGAACCGTGGACCCTTGCCTAAATTAGAGGCTTAAGCCTATTAGGAATAAAGAAAGTAAACCTTTTACTATTCAGATCCTAATTAGGAATCCTAGACCTAGTTATCTATTAGGAATAAAGGAAATAGGTCTTTTACTATCCAGATTATGATTAGGATCCGCTTTAATTAATATGGTCCAATGTGGACCATGGACCCTTATCCCTAAAACAAGTCCCTAGTCCTATAAGGAATAGAATTAGTAAACCCATACCATTCAGGCCCTAATTAGGAGTCTTAAATATATAAATAGGGAACTTAGGAGGCACCTAGAATTCCCACCACAATAATCTCTCACCATCCAAAGAGTTCCAAGAATTCCCCTAGGAGAAATCAAGAAAGCAAGAAAGCTTAAAGAAAGATCCTTCATAGCCAAGGAATTAATTAAGGCTAAGAGGTAACCCATGTCTCAACAAAACCTATTTTCATAGCTATGATTTCCCCCGTAGGATTTCCCCATATTATTGTGTATTGATGATTTGTGATGTTATTATTGATGACTGATGGGATAATTCCATGGGTGATCTTGATATCGGGAGATTCTTGATAATTATGGTGTTCTTAACGATTACGTGGAGTTCTTGATAATTATATGTTGTTCTTGATAATTATATGGCGTTCCTGATACGTATGTGTTATTTGTACCGAATCTTGTAATTAGAAGACGAATCGTATTCTTGTTGGCATAAAAGTGATTAGAACTCTAGGTTGTATCGTATGGAATTATTCTTGGTATATTGGGTGGGAATTCGCATGATTGGGTGTTTATTATGTTTAGAAAAGCATGATAGGTTATGTGCCGATCGTTTCCTGATTCTGATCCGTTAATTGTCTACGTGTGTTATCAATTGCGTTTGAAAGTGTCCAAGCATGGTTTCGGGTTCCACAAAGGTTCTCGGGGCGTTTCTTGATGAAAAGAGTCAGTGGGGGTAGGGGACCCGCCATCTACCCGCGGCCTCCTTGGGCAACGCCGGCAGCGGGCGGGCAGCTGCCCGCCGGGCACCCGCTGCCCGGTCTTGTTACCGCCGGCGGGTGATCCCTCACCCACCGGCTACCCGCTGGTTTGCACCCCAATTGGGGATTTCGGCTTCCCCGTTTGATGTTTCCCCGACCCCCGAGGTGTCCCAACGGACTCCGTTTATCGTGCCTGTGTCTAGTTTGATATTTCGGGTACCGTTCGTAGGTTTATGAGTCTACTGTATTACATGCTAGTTGAATTGGTATCCCGTTGACCTAGGTGGAAGAAGTATGAACCCCTTAGGACCATTCTTAGTATGTGATGAATCACGCATAGGTTTGGTTATACGTTTTCTCCCCCTTCCCAATGTGTCAATGTGGGCTGCATGTACTTGCTATGTGTTATGTGTGCATGTAACCCCGAGTTGGTTAAGATCAATCGGGCTATACGGGCAGTCGGGTGGGCTGAGAACCATACCGGCTGTTAACCAGGCTGGTAGAGACCGGTCAGGTATATAAATATTATATAGGACTAAGTTCCACTATACGGGCAGTCGGATGGGCTGAGAACCATACCGGCTGTTAACCAGGCTGGTAGAGACCGGTCAGGTATATAAATATTATATAGGACAAAGGTCCACTATATGGGCAGTTGAATGGGCTGAGAACCATCCCAACTGTTAACCAGACTGGTAAAGACTGGTCAGGTATATAAATATTATGTAGGACAAAGGTCCATCAGTCGGTTGCGATCGGCTCCTCCGTAATGTGAGACGGGGCAGGGTGCTGTGGGGCCGTGTCAGAGCTATATGCGCTGACCCTCATGTATGGGCATGCGATTGGTCCTGTGGCGCCAACAAAGTGTGTTATGTGATGAGATATGGAGGAGTTGTGTTTATGAGTATATTGGGGGATATGACTAAGGGGTTATGCTGGGGATTGTTTATGTTGGGTTGTGATTATTAATTGTGCTTATCTTTATCTGTCTTGCCTGTTGTGGATCATATACGCTGGTTATAACTGTTGCTTGTGTCTAGCCTTATCTGTCGAGTCATTCCCGGTTTTAAAAGCTAGAGTCTCGTAGGTTATATCTTCATGCTTCGAAATGACTTTTCGTATATCTATATATATATCTCTATACGTAATGTATTTCAACGCGTTGGAGTGGGTTACCAGCATCTCTCGCTGAACAGATATATTTGGCTTTCAGGCACAGAAGATTAAGTCACTGGAGTGCGCGAGAGCTTGGATTATAGAAATAGTTAGTTTCCCTTTCGGCCTGTGTGCCATGTTTATGCATTCATATCTTTGAGACATTAGTTAGTTAGCCTGTGCACCTGAGTTCTCTAGCTCAAGTGTGGCATAGCACCCCGTACACTCGTACTCTGTTTGGGATTTAATGAGATTTCAACCTTAATTTATATGTTTTAAATATCCTGAAAATCTGGGGTGTTACAGTTGGTATCAGAGCCTAAGTTTGACCCTAGGATAAGACTCTTAAGACCGGACTTTAGGACATTAGGCTTGAACTCTAGGTATCTAGGAACATAGGACTCAGGAATCTTAGGACACGCGGTGAGATTGTGAAACCTACACATAACCTCTCCTCACTTTATCCCTCCATGACTTAAAGAACCCCCCTACGCTTACCACACCAAGGTAAGGGTGCAGCACACTGACCCATCACTACAATAAATATTGGCCCTAAGGACCAGCAGCACGGCGCCAACAAGAAGACAGTCAAGGACCCCACACTCCTCGCAGAACGAATCCGAACCTTCAACAAAATCCTTGGGTTAATGGAATGCCCAGGGGAGCACCGCGTAGAGATAGCCTCGTTCGAAGACACGAGGCTGATCCTTGATAAATCCAAAAAGGACCCACTTATGGGTAACAACCGGGGGTCCAATTAGGAGTGCCTAGGGGCACGACTACAAGGACGATTCCACCCCGCACCCGCAAGGGCAACCACGTACAAGAAATCCCCCACTACCTCCGTCGAACACAAACGCAGACTTCGCCCGACAAGTCTCTAACCATCGACCACCTACATCCTCAGGAGAAGAGGATCCCGTAATCCTAGGAGAATGGATCCGAACCTTCGACAAAATCCTCGAGTTAGTAGGACGCCCAGAGGAACGCCACAACGTGAAGGTAGCCTCGTTCTACTTCGGACACGAGGCCGATCTCTGGTAAATCCACGAGGGTCCCACTTACCAACAAGAACCAGGGTTCAACTGGGAACACCTAAAGGCGCGATTTCGAGAGCGGTTTTATCCAACACACGTAAAAGCATCCATGTACGAAGACTTTCTCCATCTAAGACAAGGAACAACTACCGTCATGGAATACCAACAAACGATTCCTTGAACTAGCACGCTTCACACTAGAACTAGTCCCACCGAGGTAACCGGAGTAGAGAGATTCGTATCGGGCCTCAACTTTGAAGCCCGAAAAGCACTAGTGGTAAGCAGACCTCGGGCTCTCAATGAGGCTTACTCCAGTGCCGCTAATCTCCACCGAATCCAACTACTCCAAACGCGGAATCCAGGAACAAACCCGAAAGAAGAAGTAACAGAAGTGGGAAGCCGTCCCTCCAGCATGAGCGAACCCTTTCGGAACTAGTCACGAATGGGCGCAACTATCCCAGCCCGGAAGACTGGGAACGCCAATTAGAATGCAAGGAAGTAAGGTAGTACGTCAATGACACCCTTTCCTAAACGTTGGCACGAATCACCGAAAGAGGCTCGATATGACAAGAAGAGGCAACAAACACATGGAAAGTATCATACAACTAGAACCTCTCAGCAATAAGGATCTTACCTTGGAACAAGGACCTTGATGGTTTTAAGGCACCGTGAGAAGTACGTGAGACACGCAAAGTCGCCAATACACCATGCGACGTCAAGGGCAGTCAATCAAATGCATCCCAAGGAAGGGAAATGCATCACCGAGCACTCGGTCACCAAAGGATTGAACAAAGAGCGGGCGACAAGCCGAACTCCAAGAAGAACCAAGAGGGCTTACCCTTAATCAAGCAAGGAAAAGACGAAGTTGGTTTATAACCAAACTACCCGGTGAAGATGACGAGGTTGCTGATTGGAAACCGGACCCGACCTACTAAGCGGAACGAACATACAAGAGTCTTGACTCATCTAGAACTCGTGCTTAAGGATCAATAAACGTTGTACGATGGGTCATCCTATGTATTCAAGCCCCTTTTAGTGCACAAGGGCATGGGACTTGTCAGGACAAGAATCGGTGCCTTTTTGGGGCCTTTCCCGAGGGAATTGACTCTTCCTAGTCATTTTCCCGCGGGTCCCCAACGGGTCCTTGACGGGTCCTTGGCAGGAGCTTGGCAGGCGGACAACCGCCCACCTCGCGCCCACTGGTACAATGTGCTGATTTCTTAACCCCTCATTTTATTGATTTTTGGCGCACTTGTGTGCCTCGATTGATGAAAATGAGTTTTGGGTAAGGAACCATGGGCCACACAAACATAGTGTCCTACGCACGAGGCACCATCGGAAAATCCCAATCAATTGCATTGCACGAGTAATGGAAGTTGGATTCTACGATACAACCGACTAGGGATGTTTGGCGTAAAAGATTGCGCAAACCAAGGAGGCGAGTTGGGAACTCGTGCCAAGAACCCACGAAGACCTTAAAAGTCAAAATTCTAAGGAGGGACCGGGAGTCCTCCAAACCATGGATATCGTCCAAGCAAATCAAAGGACTCCTTACAAGTTGTATAGGAACCAAGAACTACGTAGTCCATGGTGCTAAGCAAAAAGGTAAAGAGCACATTTGTGCCAAGACCTCAAGAGTCATTAAGGACCCACAAGGAAATGAGATGACTCGTAAAGACACCGAGTCATCCCACAACGAGATTAGGTAACCTACTACGCTTCAAGAAGGAAAAGAGCATGCAAGGACACCTTCATCATTAAAAGTTACACAAAAAGGGCACCACAAGCCGAACCTCGGGGAAGACATGAAGTCTTACTAAGAATTTCATCCACTAACGAGGAGATGAAATTCAATAAGGAGAGAAATTCAACCCAAAGTCTAGCGACTCCCAAGAGACTCTGGGAAGAATTTGGGAAGTGC
This sequence comes from Ipomoea nil, assembly GCF_001879475.1. Taxonomy (NCBI): domain Eukaryota; kingdom Viridiplantae; phylum Streptophyta; class Magnoliopsida; order Solanales; family Convolvulaceae; genus Ipomoea; species Ipomoea nil. Next base: position 2,888,281 of record NW_017618262.1, on the reverse strand, counting down.
GCCCTAAAAGATTGGCTTGGTCGACCCAACTTGGCCAAGACCTTGGACGCATTAAATAGGTAAGTGTTAAATCACCACGGGAAACTCCCTCAAGATAGAAGAGAAGGATGAAACCTTAGCCTGGGAAGCAAGGTCTAACAAGGATCTTAAAGTCAAGCAAGCGCCAACACCGAGAAAGGAGGATCAACGGCTCGTCGACGCATCGTGATCAAAACATCAAACCAGATTATTCACTTGAGATCAAGAACCCTTAACCCATCCTAGCCGAATTCCTTTCCCTTCCTCGGAAAATCGGCCCCGTCCTTATTTCAAAACCCTTTCTACCCTTCAAACCCCATTCTTGATTCCATGTTTTAACGACTCCGCACAAGGCAACAACCTCACAACCTAAGTTGCAACCTCGAAAACCTAGCTCCTAATTATTGAATTCAATTTGTCCTCAAGTTGAAACCCACTCTCTTAGTCTTGTAAACCTAATCGTTCCCAAAAACCCAACACACATAGACATACAACTATACAGTTTCCCCGTAGAATACCTTCTCTATAGGACCACCGTTCTACTCTTGACTCGTTAACCCTACAATGATTTCTAAGCTTCGGGGACGAAGCTTCTCGTAAGGGGGGGGGGGAGAGTGTAACACCCCGTGTTACGGCCTTCAATCCTGGATTAATTATTTAATTAATCCCGCTAATAATAATTAAATATTATTTAATTATGTTAGGTTTCCCTTTAATTAATTAATAGGGTCCACTATGAACCGTGGACCCTTGCCTAAATTAGAGGCTTAAGCCTATTAGGAATAAAGAAAGTAAACCTTTTACTATTCAGATCCTAATTAGGAATCCTAGACCTAGTTATCTATTAGGAATAAAGGAAGTAGGCCTTTTACTATCCAGATTATGATTAGGATCCGCTTTAATTAATATGGTCCAATGTGGACCATGGACCCTTATCCCTAAAACAAGTCCCTAGTCCTATAAGGAATAGAATTAGTAAACCCATACCATTCAGGCCCTAATTAGGAGTCTTAAATATATAAATAGGGAACTTAGGAGGCACCTAGAATTCCCACCACAATAATCTCTCACCATCCAAAGAGTTCCAAGAATTCCCCTAGGAGAAATCAAGAAAGCAAGAAAGCTTAAAGAAAGATCCTTCATAGCCAAGGAATTAATTAAGGCTAAGAGGTAACCCATGTCTCAACAAAACCTATTTTCATAGCTATGATTTCCCCCGTAGGATTTCCCCATATTATTGTGTATTGATGATTTGTGATGTTATTATTGATGACTGATGGGATAATTCCATGGGTGATCTTGATATCGGGAGATTCTTGATAATTATGGTGTTCTTAACGATTACGTGGAGTTCTTGATAATTATATGTTGTTCTTGATAATTATATGGCGTTCCTGATACGTATGTGTTATTTGTACCGAATCTTGTAATTAGAAGACGAATCGTATTCTTGTTGGCATAAAAGTGATTAGAACTCTTGGTTGTATCGTATGGAATTATTCTTGGTATATTGGGTGGGAATTCGCATGATTGGGTGTTTATTATGTTTAGAAAAGCATGATAGGTTATGTGCCGATCGTTTCCTGATTCTGATCCGTTAATTGTCTACGTGTGTTATCAATTGCGTTTGAAAGTGTCCAAGCATGGTTTCGGGTTCCACAAAGGTTCTCGGGGCGTTTCTTGATGAAAAGAGTCAGTGGGGGTAGGGGACCCGCCACCTACCCGCGGCCTCCTTGGGCAACGCCGGCAGCGGGCGGGCAGCTGCCCGCCGGGCACCCGCTGCCCGGTCTTGTTACCGCCGGCGGGTGATCCCTCACCCACCGGCTACCCGCTGGTTTGCACCCCAATTGGGGATTTCGGCTTCCCCGTTTGATGTTTCCCCGACCCCCGAGGTGTCCCAACGGACTCCGTTTATCGTGCCTGTGTCTAGTTTGATATTTCGGGTACCGTTCGTAGGTTTATGAGTCTACTGTATTACATGCTAGTTGAATTGGTATCCCGTTGACCTAGGTGGAAGAAGTATGAACCCCTTAGGACCATTCTTAGTATGTGATGAATCACGCATAGGTTTGGTTATACGTTTTCTCCCCCTTCCCAATGTGTCAATGTGGGCTGCATGTACTTGCTATGTGTTATGTGTGCATGTAACCCCGAGTTGGTTAAGATCAATCGGGCTATACGGGCAGTCGGGTGGGCTGAGAACCATACCGGCTGTTAACCAGGCTGGTAGAGACCGGTCAGGTATATAAATATTATATAGGACTAAGTTCCACTATACGGGCAGTCGGATGGGCTGAGAATCATACCGGCTGTTAACCAGGCTGGTAGAGACCGGTCAGGTATATAAATATTATATAGGACAAAGGTCCACTATATGGGCAGTTGAATGGGCTGAGAACCATCCCAACTGTTAACCAGGCTGGTAAAGACCGGTCAGGTATATAAATATTATGTAGGACAAAGGTCCATCAGTCGGTTGCGATCGGATCCTCCGTAATGTGAGACGGGGCAGGGTGCTGTGGGGCCGTGTCAGAGCTATATGCGCTGACCCTCATGTATGGGCATGCGATTGGTCCTGTGGCGCCAACAAAGTGTGTTATGTGATGAGATATGGAGGAGTTGTGTTTATGAGTATATTGGGGGATATGACTAAGGGGTTATGCTAGGGATTGTTTATGTTGGGTTGTGATTATTAATTGTGCTTATCTTTATCTGTCTTGCCTGTTGTGGATCATATACGCTGGTTATAACTGTTGCTTGTGTCTAGCCTTATCTGTCGAGTCATTCCCGGTTTTAAAAGCTAGAGTCTCGTAGGTTATATCTTCATGCTTCGAAATGACTTTTCTTATATCTATATATATATCTCTATACGTAATGTATTTCAACGCGTTGGAGTGGGTTACCAGCATCTCTCGCTGAACAGATATATTTGGCTTTCAGGCACAGAAGATTAAGTCACTGGAGTGCGCTAGAGCTTGGATTATAGAAATAGTTAGTTTCCCTTTCGGCCTGTGTGCCATGTTTATGCATTCATATCTTTGAGACATTAGTTAGTTAGCCTGTGCACCTGAGTTCTCTAGCTCAGGTGTGGCATAGCACCCCGTACACTCGTACTCTGTTTGGGATTTAAAGAGATTTCACCCTTAATTTATATGTTTTAAATATCCTGAAAATCTGGGGTGTTACATGATGTCAGCTCCACAAGTGGATATGTGTTCACACTATGTGGGGCTGCTGTGTCTTGGAAATCAACCAAACAATCGTGCATAGCCAGATCAACTATGGAAGCAGAGTTCATAGCTTTAGATCTGGCTAGCCAAGAGGCCGAATGGCTAAGAAATCTGTTGGCAGACGTGCCGCTGTGGGGGAGTCCTGCTCCCGCCGTACCCATTCATTGTGATTCTCAAACTGCTATTTGTGTGGCACAAAATAGTGTCTACAATGGAAAGAGAAGACACATTAGAGTCAGACATGAGTCTGTACGGCAGTTAATATTGAATGGGGTAATCACAATGGAGTTTGTGAGATCTGAAAGGAATATAGCTGATCCTTTCACGAAAGGCCTAAATCGAAAGGTTATCCTTGATACATCAAGGGAGATGGGCTTAAAAGCCAATGAGGTGAGAAATTCATGATGGATACCACCTGATAAGTGCTTATTTGTCTATATTTTTCCCCCATTTCTCTAAGCCATTTTGCATATAGATCATTCCAAATTTCATGAGATTGGGACTAAATTGTGTTATTTTGCAAGGAGTTTGGTTTGGAAAGCATTGGAATCAAAGATGAGTAATATCATGCATTTTGGTGGATATTGGAGTCAAGTGGAGCATTATGGATACATTTAGAGTCCATGGTAGCCAAGGAGAAGCTAAGTTGATGGGCAAAACACTTCCAAGGAAACCTAAGAGTGGTGTATTCAATGGTCTTAGTCATTTGGGCAAACCAAAACAAAAGAGGAGCAAAAGATCAAGACATTGTAATTTTCGCTCATTTCGGACACTGTTCGGTGTTTTGACCATATCTCGGCCTAGGAATGTCCAAATGGGGTGATTCTTGCACCATTCGAAAGACAACTTAAAGGAGTACATCTTTGTTGAAGACCATAAGTGCCAATAAAATGTTTTTAGAGGAGGAAAATAGCCTAGAAGTCAAGACAAGTGCACAGAATTCTGTTTCCAGGAGCCTCGTACTGCCTCACGTACGCCCATCCCTCATCCCATCCGAGATTTGAAAAAGGAACCAGGTGGCGTACGCCCTGCCGTACGCCCGTACGCATGCCAGTACGACCATTTCAGTGTTCACTGGAAATGCACCAAAAATGGGACGCCCTTGCGTACGCCCATCCATCAGCTCAAGAATGAAGCAGGTGGCGTACCCCCTGGCGTACGCCCATCCCTGAGGGCGTCCCTACCTGCTCTGCCCCTATTTAAGCTCGAATTGAGCTCTTTTTCCACGGTTTTGACCCATGGTTGAGCCCTAGCTTTTCTCTTTCACTTCCTTTCATATTGTAGTGTTAGATTAGGTTTAGATTTAGGTTTCTTAACATATTTCAAGCTTGTAATCAAGGATTCAACACTTGGATTCCAAGATTCACCATCCATTTCTTAGTGAAGTTTTCTTCTCCCTTTTATCTCTTTATCTTGCAATGTTTATGCTTTACATTTATGTTTTTGTGTTCTTTATGCTATTGAATCATGAGTAGTTAGTTTATGGACTTGAGTTAGGGTTGTATTATCTATCTTGATGCTTGATTTGTGATTATTGCAAAAAAAGGGGATGAACTCCAACCTAGGGTTCATGTGTTTGTGAAGGTTTTGTATTTATATCTTGTTAATGTTTGATGTACACATTCATTAGCTTGTTTTTGGAGGATTCCCTACCTCAATGAGAGTTGGGTGATGAATCCAAGCCACCCCTTGCATAGACCCGATTTCTTCCTACAAAAATAGGGGAAATTGGGGGCTTTAGATGCTTTGTGTGCTTGATAGACTTGGAATTGATTCACCACGAAAGTGGGGCATTTCCTTGTCCTAATCCTTGTTTATTAATCACGAGAATGGTTCATAGACTAGGATACTTACGTGCGTTCCTGCTTGATTCCTTGGTTACTTGTTCTCCCTAATCCCTTAGGTTGTTAAAGCATCTAGATGATAATGCTCCCTAGCTTGAGTCCTATCTCTTTATTTTGTGTTTATCTTTGTGCAAATGTGTTAGTCTTATCATTTCCTTAAACTTGTATTTTGCTTAGCTTCTTGTTGATTTCCTTATGCTAGTGCCTAGTTTCTTGTGATTGCATATTGCGTGCCATATCCCCCAATCCCCTGAGGACGATATAAAACACCCGAGCTCACATCTTATTTTTGCTACATCAAAAATTGGCGCCGTTGCCGGGGATTGGCAATTTGGTGGTTTTGTGTGATTACTTGTTTTACTAGTATTGGAGTTTAGGAAATCTTAGGAGACTAAGCCTTTTCTTTCTTTTTGTTTGTTTTTATTGTTCAAAGAGCTTATTGTCTTACCTTGATTGAGATTTGGTTGAAAGATCTTTTCTTTGTGCATTCACTCTTAATTGAAAAGGAAAAGCTTTCACCATTCAATCAAGAACTTTGAATTATGGAGGGGTATGATTTCCAAGAACAAAGAATGTCATTGCCGGATTTCATCAAAATGGGTATAAAGACCTTTCAAGGTGGTCCACTTCAATCATTCCTTTCTTATTCTAAGTGGTGTTCCTATTGTGGTGAAGCCCATGCATTGGAGAGTTGTTATAATTTAAACTCCACAAGTTCAACACCACCTCAAGATTGTCAACCTTTCCCTCAAGAGTGTGGTGTCAACATGAGTCAAGAAGTTCCTCAAGAAAATACTTTTCAAGCTTTGGAGCCACAATCTCCATGGTGTGCTATATGTGGTGGTTCTCATGCTTTGGAAAGTTGTCATATTTTGACTCCCACTTACCAAGTGCCTCATCAAGATGATCAACAACAAGCTTTGGAATATAGTGTCAATGTTAATGAAGAAGCTTTTCAAGGAGGTACACCACCGATGTTCATGCCACAACCTCTTTGGTGTGCCATATGTGGAGGACCACATGAAGCCGAAAGATGCTACATCTTTGATCCTAATTTCCAATATCAAGGCCAAGTTCAAGAACCTCCACATCAAGAACCTCAACAAGAATATCAATACCAATTTCAAGAAGTCCTTTACCAAGAACCTCAACTAGAATGGCAACCATTTGATCAAGATTCCGAGATGAAGTCCATGATGGCCAATATGCTTATGCAAATGAATGAGCTACAAGTTCAACTAGACAACATGATGGCTCAAAGACAAGGTTTGGCAACTCAAGAACCCGTTCAAGAATTATCTTCCAATGGAGAGGTTCTACAAGAGTTGTTTTTGCCAATTGAAGGTCATGTGGTTGATGAAAATGAAAAGGAGGGTGAGGACCTTGAAGATGAAAATGAAGAGGTTTATGATGAGTGCATTGAGATGGAGACACCAAGTTGGGAAAAAAGTGTAGAGTTGCAAGGGAATGGTGATAAGGAACAAGTTGGAGATAGTGCAATTGAAAAAGTGCTCAAGGAAGATGAAATTGATGGAATATGTGGCACAAACATGGAATGCCCTTCATTGGATGACACTCCGTTGGGCGAGAACTTTAGAATAACTTGGGAACCGGGAGGTGTCAATGTTTTTGAAAGTGGAGGCCCCCATTGGCCTATATTCATATCCAATGATTCTTCCTTCTTATTGGTACATGAAGAAGACCCAAGACTTTCCCTACTTGCCAATAAAGAGGGAAATCAAGAAGAGGAAAAATGTAGAGATCAAGAAAAGGATCAAGCTCATGGCTACTATCTTGATCCAAGGTTTAGGAAGAAATCATTGGTTGATTTATGGATCAAGAATGGATTTGAGGAAAGATGCATGAAGTTCGGAATGAAGAGCAATGGAGTCCTAGCAATTGGAGTGGTGAACTTGATCTTAAAAGAACTTATTGATGGCCACCACTTGAAGTGCTATTTGGAAGAAAATGTTGAAGAAAAAGAGATGATGATTGAAGAAGAGAGCATATTCTTGGAAGTTGATCATTGCAATTTCTTTGAGGAGAATATGTTACTTTTGAGCTTAAAGGAGTTCCTTAATGCCCGACATTTAAGGACATTCATTGAAGAGAAAGTGGATGGAGAAAAGGAACTCATCTTCATCCGTTTATGCATGGATAGTTTTTTGAGAGGTTGAGTCGAGCTAGCGACGTTAAACTTAGCGCTTCATGGGAGGCACCCCATGTTATCTTTCATTTTATTGCACTTTACTTTCTTCTTTATTTTTCTTTACACTTTTATTTTTGATATATCATGCTCTCACTTGTGCTTATTGTTCTACCTTTTCCCCCTTGTGCTTTATTTTCTTTTACATCGAGGACGATGTAATTTCTAAGTGTGGGGGGTGGACAAAATATTGAAAAAAATTTGAAATTTTGAAACTTTTTGAAACCTTGCTTTGATGAGTCATTGTGCATAATGTTGGGTAAATTTCTCATCTTTGCTTGAAGTTGTGATCACTCCCTCTTTGTTGGTTTGTGGTTTGATTTGGTGGTGCTTGTTGCGATGCAATTTGCGATTGATGATTTGAGGTATAACACATGATTGATCTATTCTCTTGTCAATTGCCTTGTTAACCACTTAATAAATGAATAAATTCTTGATCTTGTGTGTTATGCTTTGCTAGTGAAGGCTTATGTGAGATTCCGGTCATGGTTGTTTTGCTAGAACTTGCCTCATTACTCTCCAAGTGAAGTCTAAAATTTGCATGTTTAGAAATGATTTATGCCATTTTTGTTTAGCCCGAGCCTTTCAAGCCTACCCTTTACACATGTGTTTACCACTAGTTGTCCCCGTTGAGCCTTTTGTGTTTGTTTAATAAGTGCTAAGCACTTGTCCCTTCATTGTGATTGTTTTTCCTTGTGTTAACCCTCATCATTTAACCCTTAACCCCTAGCCAAAATATTTCCCTCCACCCTTGAGAGAATAGAGCATTTATTCTTTTTCTTTAAGAGATCTTTATTGGAGCTTGTTTTGTTAGCAATCCTCTTGATAATTTTGTCTAAGTGTGGGGGTATTGGTTCATGGAATAAGTTTGTTTATTGTTTTGCAATGAAAGAGAAGAAAAGAAAAAAAGAATGATGAGAAAATTGAGAAAAAAGTCATGAAAAAGAGATGAAATGAGAAAAATGAAAAGAAAAGAAGAAGAATAAAAGTTTGAAGTTTGTTTTGAGAGTTGTACTCAACCCCCACCATTTTAGAGGTTTGTTTTGTACGTCCTTTAAGTCTTGTTTGCTCCTTTGTTCATAAATGTCATATCTCTTCTAGCTCCAATTGTGAATAAATGTGAAGTTCTCTCCTTTGTTTATTTTCCTTACCCCTTCTTTGTTAACATTTTACCCTTAGCCCCATTACAAGCCAAATAAAGACCTATTTGATCTTAGCATGCAATCTTGGAGTTGAACTAGTGGGAGTATGAAGGGCAAGCCTATGGAATCTCATTCAAAGCCAAGTTTTGCATAATCTCAACTTAGCATTTGTGCACACTTGATCATCACACACTTAAATAATTTTTGGTGCTTGGTTATTGGCTTGAGAATTGAACTTGTGTGGAGGGCTAAAATGATTCTTGAAACAAGTTGTGTTGTAACAAGTTGGATTGTGGTTTGATAGGTTGTGCAAAGTGGGAGAATGATCAATTTCATTGCAAGGATGGTAATTTATTTCTTGTCTTTGCTTGAGGACAAGCAAAGGTTTAAGTGTGGGGGAGTTGATAAGTGCTTATTTGTCTATATTTTTCCCCCATTTCTCTAAGCCATTTTGCATATAGATCATTCCAAATTTCATGAGATTGGGACTAAATTTTGTTATTTTGCAAGGAGTTTGGTTTGGAAAGCATTGGAATCAAAGATGAGTAATATCATGCATTTTGGTGGATATTGGAGTCAAGTGGAGCATTATGGATACATTTAGAGTCCATGGTAGCCAAGGAGAAGCTAAGTTGATGGGAAAAACACTTCCAAGGAAACCTAAGAGTGGTGTATTCAATGGTCTTAGCCATTTGGGCAAACCAAAACAAAAGAGGAGCAAAAGATCAAGACATTGTAATTTTTGCTCATTTCGGACACTGTTCGGTGTTTTGACCATATCTCGGCCTAGGAATGTCCAAATGGGGTGATTCTTGCACCATTCGAAAGCCAACTTAAAGGAGTACAACTTTGTTGAAGACCATAAGTGCCAATAAAATGTTTTTAGAGGAGGAAAATAGCTTAGAAGTCAAGACAAGTGCACAGAATTCTGTTTCCAGGGGAGCCTCGTACTGCCTCGCGTACGCCCATCCCTCATCCCATCCGAGATTTGAAAAAGGAACCAGGTGGCGTACGCCCTGCCGTACGCCCGTACGCATGCCAGTACGACCATTCCAGTGTTCACTGGAAATGCACCAAAAATGGGACGCCCTTGCGTACGCCCATCCATCAGCCCATCCATCAGCTCAAGAATGAAGCAGGTGGCGTACCCCCTGGCGTACGCCCATCCCTGAGGGCATCCCTACCTGCTCTGCCCCTATTTAAGCTCGAATTGAGATCTTTTTCCACGGTTTTGACCCATGGTTGAGCCCTAGCTTTTCTCTTTCACTTCCTTTCATATTGTAGTGTTAGATTAGGTTTAGATTTAGGTTTCTTAACATATTTCAAGCTTGTAATCAAGGATTCAACACTTGGATTCCAAGATTCACCATCCATTTCTTAGTGAAGTTTTCTTCTCCCTTTTATCTCTTTATCTTGCAATGTTTATGCTTTACATTTATGTTTTTGTGTTCTTTATGCTATTGAATCATGAGTAGTTAGTTTATGGACTTGAGTTAGGGTTGTATTATCTATCTTGATGCTTGATTTGTGATTATTGCAAAAAAGGGGATGAACTCCAACCTAGGGTTCATGTGTTTGTGAAGGTTTTGTATTTATATCTTGTTAATGTTTGATGTACACATTCATTAGCTTGTTTTTGGAGGATTCCTTACCTCAATGAGAGTTGGGTGATGAATCCAAGCCACCCCTTGCATAGACCTGATTTCTTCCTACGAAAATATGGGAAATTGGGGGCTTTAGATGCTTTGTGTGCTTGATAGACTTGGAATTGATTCACCACGAAAGTGGGGCATTTCCTTGTCCTAATCCTTGTTTATTAATCACGAGAATGGTTCATAGACTAGGATACTTACGTGCATTCCCGCTTGATTCCTTGGTTACTTGTTCTCCCTAATCCCTTAGGTTGTTAAAGCATCTAGATGATAATGCTCCCTAGCTTGAGTCCTATCTCTTTATTTTGTGTTTATCTTTGTGTAAATGTGTTAGTCTTATCATTTCCTTAAACTTGTATTTTGCTTAGCTTCTTGTTGATTTCCTTATGCTAGTGCCTAGTTTCTTGTGATTGCATATTGCGTGCCATATCCCCCAATCCCCTGAGGACGATATAAAACACCCGAGCTCACATCTTATTTTTGCTACATCACCACCTCGGTGGTCAAACGAAATCATGGAAAGACTCGCATTTATAAGCAGACTGTAAATCAGTCCGCACGCCGTTGGCAGTCAACGGTAAAGTACACTCGGTGGAGTGGAATGTCTGTGCTGAGACAGACAAAACAGGGCTAATACTTGATTATCCAATAACTATACGAAGTGTACAACAAATGGAGCTAACGAGGTGCACATAAGTTCAAAATTCAACTAGCCGAAGAGTTCAAGATTCTGTTCACTCTCGGATAGTGGATTACTTAGTGCCACTACTTGTCATTTCAAGTCTAACACACTGACATGAAAGCTAGCTCTTGTTTGTTGCGCTCAGCTGCTCTTCGTCAAGCCTTACACCTTTGAATGTGTGGGGGATTGTTGGGAAACATTCAAAGCTAATTTTGTGGATGAATTTGCTTTGTCAGAAGAGCACTTGTGGACAACATTAGTTTCGCATGTTTTGTCCATATAGCTCCTACAACCATGCAGCGGATGTAAGGAGTACTACTGCATTATAAAATAATGCTTCATTCTCCATTTCAAAACACACCAAATTGCTGAAAGCTATATACACTACTGAGTACATTAATTTCTGTGGATCTGTCGAAGATATAACGATACCCTGGTTGTTAAATATCTTTAAGATAGTGTTGTCAAACACGACACAGAACGCTGTCGGTTTCCTGTCCCAAAGCAACGACGCATCGCAAACTACCGTCCAAGAATTTATTCTTGTTGTTACGCACAACAGACCGAACTGATGATTTTAATGGCACTACATGGCTCCATCTCTTGTTTTCCATTGCGACAGCTCAGGTGGTTGGTTTGCTCTTTGGTTGTGTAGAGAGGCACCGTAGTTGGTAGAAGAGAGATAAGTATAACAGGTGACTCTTCGGATAAATCAGCCACCGAGTATCCTCTTTCCGGCGCAGCCTTTGTTTGCATGAACATCGCGCAACTTCGTTGTTTGGTCAAACCTCTTAAAAACATCTGCTCTGACTGGTTAGCGGTGATTTTTGCTGGTGGTCCATCATCAAATAAATTGTTGCTGGATTGCATCTGTCCTGCAAAGTGAAATATAAGGAATAGTACAGAAGTATATATATATATATATATATATATATATATATATATATATATATATATATATATATATATATAGGGTGTTTATTAGGCATATTGTGCTACAATTAGAGTCCTTTAAGCCTAATTCATGCTTAGATTAGCTTAATTTGATAGAAGTTGGGTTTAAGGACTAATTCTATTTGCCTTTGTAGAAAAATAGCAAAGCGTTGTCATTTTCAGGGCATTCCCGCGACAGATCGGTAATCGGAGCATATCTCGAGCTAGGAGTGTCCAAATAAGGTGATTCAAGTGGTCATGGAAAGACAACTTCAAGGGATACAACTTTGAAGGCAAGGAAGGCAAAATCCCAGCAAAAGAGCACAACGCAAGTCACAACATTCGTTGTGATGTGCGTTGTCAGAAAACAGAAAGTACAACGAATTCCACAATGAACGTTGTGGAATTAGTTGTGAAGCCAGTGCGGAAATTCCAGATTTTCAGCCTATTTAAAGGCGTAAATGGATTTTTAGGGGATCTCTCTTTTATCTCTTTTACTACACTTTCATTTTAACTCTCTTAGATTAGATTAGGGTTAGATTAGATTTCCATTTCATCAATTAGAATAGATTTCCATTGTTCTAGCTTGAAGACTCCTTGATCTACATTGCTTCATGGATTACAACATTAAAGATTGAAGACTTGGGTGACATTTCTTCTCCTTGTTCATATTTCATATCTAATTAGTGCTTTGTGATCTATTGATGATTATGTCTTGCTAGACTTCTAGGATTTGGATTGAGATTGGATTGAGATTGTGCTTTTATGTTTTGATAGAATGAATGATGAGATTTGATGCTTGAATGGCTTGTATGTCTATGTTGTAGAGGTGTGTATGATTCACTTCTCTCCATTGAGAGCTCCAATGGAGAGAAGGGTGTGAGAGTGGGAAAGGAGCAAGAGATTTCCCTTCTCCTTAGTCTTACCCTTACAATTCCCGGTAGACCGTCCGCCAACCGTTTGATAGAATGCCTCACCCGACGTAGGGATTGAGAGACTAAGTCCTACACGGCTTAGTATTAAGTGCCTTAGTTCTCCCTTAGCCTAGCCTAGCCTACCCTTGCATCTTGTTATTGTCTACCATTAGACCGATGAAAGCATGATCCCAATTCCAATCCCGTCCAAATCCTCGTTTTACTTGTTCATATTTGTTTCCTTTATTTTCCCTTCACTTTCTTATGTTTCTCCTTTTATTAACCTTCCATATTTGTACCTAGCACTTAGTCTATCTTGTTGACACATTGTGACAAAGATTGTCTTGCACTTTGCTTGCTCCGAACTGGCCATCCTTGAGTTCAACACTTGGGAGTTCCACAATTCCCATTTACACTTACACACATTAATTCCATCCCACGTATACCACAAACATCAAGTTCTAATAACCCCGTGAAACTCTTATCACTCCACCTTTTTTTTGCTTTTAAGTTGTACAATTTAAGCATTGATAATAACTTTGTAAATTTACTACATCCAAAAAACAAAGGTTTTTCAGAATTCTCAAAAAAAAAAAACTTTCAAACTCTTGAGGCATTTAATTCCAATCCCCTTGCCCATCACACATCAATTCATCTAGCTGGTCATTGTCTCCACCATTTTCAACATTATCTTCATTATTTTGATCTTTCTCTACATTTAATCCAATACCATTTGTACTCACACTAGTATGTACAGTTTCACCATGCCATATCCACCGGTCATATGCTTCCTTAAAACCACGACGTATCAAGTGACTCTTAATTTGTTCAAAATTACAAAACTTTTTTAGATGTCTACAATCAATAACAATGGCACAATATATAATTTTCACCAATTTTACTTGCATATTCCTCGACAATTTTTATAAACTCTTGAACCCCATTAACATATTCAAGTGTATTGCATTTCTTATACATCCAACTCCGATCCATATCTCCTAATGTCGCACAACATTTAAGATATGAGAAATGAGTTAGTTTATTTGAGTATAACTTAGTTCAAGCTTTAACTAAATAGTTTAAAATCTACCTAAAACTAATTAAATATTTTACTAATTAAATATAGGAAACGGAGTGGGCGACCTTTGGAGGAAGAAATCAGGCGACCACCGAGGAGGAGCTTTGGAGGTGAATGCGGCAGCGAAATCCGGCGACCTACTACGGACTACAGAGGTGATGATGACGGGGACTATGGAGGAGATGCGGCGTATCGGAGAAGGGATGAGCTGTGGCGACAGAGTACTGGAGGGGACGATAGACGAGCGACGGCTGTTAGACGAGGGACAGCGAACGACGATGGATGACGACGAGGGGGAAATGGAGAGCAGTGGCTGTGGGGTGTTTGTTTGGAGGCTATGGAGAAAACGACGGGTTGGGGGTGTTTTTGTTTAGAAAAGCCCTAACAATATGTGTCCGATGTTAGGAACATCGGACGCATATTATATTATCGCGTTAACTATATGCGTCCGAAATGTGAGAGCTTCGGACCCATATAGTTCTTCTAAATATGCAGCTTCACAATCTGTGAGGAACTTCAAACTCATATTGTTTTTTTATTTAAAAAAATAATTATATAGTGGTGATAGATACCCCAAATCTGCCGCCTGGATGGGAGGTAAGACAAGGCAGCCAGACTTAGAGATGATTCACTACATGCTAGGGGAAGATCGCCAAGGACTTCCCAGCCATGATGCAAAGCGCCTTATGGTGACCGTCGAACGCTCCTAATCAGCTAACCCGCCAGCCGGTGTACCCCTGGGCAAGCCCACAGATGGAATACGGTTAGATGACCAGTTGCGTCGGGCGGCGCGCCTCTGATCAAACGCGTTCCCGGGACCTGGTTGGCCGACCAGTCCTTACGGACGGGATGTCATCCTCTAAAGGCAAGTACCCAAGAGAACTCCCTGCGCAGTCGGGACCATTCCTGGCAGGGCACACCTCAGTAACGCGTTGAGCGGATTCTAAGGGACCAATCCTCGCACATTAGGCAACTTTCATAATTAGTTCATACGGAAAAGGCAGTAAGTTGACAGCACGTCAGCCCTTACGTCAGCCCTATTCCCCTATTAGGTTAGGCTTTACGTCAACCCTACTTACCATATGCGAACTCCACATCTATGTATAAATATCCCCCGGGATCATCATGTAAAGGGCTTTTGGTCGGCACTCCGAGAGCCAAACCTAGAGAAATAACACCGCATTATTCTCTCTCTACTGATTCATCTTTATTCTCATTATCTCCTAAAAAAGATCTTTACTTTCTTTCCGGTAGTGTTGGTCTGCCGAGCAGCCATCCAAGGTTGTACAAACCAACAAGTGGCATTTTAATTACAAAAATATCACCGCCCCCCACATTACACCTCCGAGGTTTAAACTTTGAACTCAAATTCTTAGATTTTTTTGATCATTTTTGTACTAGTGCATCCTTATTTTAAGATATGTCCTCATTTGAACACACACACACACTAGAGCGGTCAAAACAGGCTTAGCCCGCCCCGCCCCGCAAAAAAGGCAGGACGAACTTTAATATTTTAGGCTCGTATTTTGACGGGCTTTTTAGGCCGCCCGGCCTTTATATATATATATATATATATATATATATATATATATATATATATATATATATATATATATATATATATATATATATATATATATTAGTGTATAGTTAACTATAAATCTATAATTAGTGTATTAGTATTTTTTTTTGTCTTTAGTTTTGGTTTACATATATAAATTAGTTTATTAGTTTACTGTAATTAGTGTATTAGTATCATTTTAATATTTAGTTTTTGTTTACAGTTTGCATATATACATTAGTGTATTAGTTAACTGTAATAAGTGTATTAGTATATATTTTTAGTATACACTTATAATTATTAGTGTATTAGTGTATTTTAATATTTAGTTTTTGTTTACCGTTTTCAAAAAAAAAAATATAATTAGTGTATTAGTATTATTTTAGTATACACTTATTATTATTTTAATTTATTTTTTATTTAAATTTAAAATATTTAAAATTTGACGGGTCCCGCTCCGTCGACCCGTTTCTATAGCTCCACAGAGATATAGGATCACATGAGGAGGGAATTAAAACAAATTTAGTGATATATACCGTGTGTGTTACATGTTCAGGTCAGACCTGAGGCCTTTCGTGCTTGAAAACAATACGTATTCATTACCAAACAAACATGTATACCCCATGAAACTGATGAGAACAATACGTATACATTACGAAACCATACGAACATACCACATGAAATGGATGAAAATAAGATTATACATTACAAAACCATTAAGTATACCATATATATATAGACGCCCCATGTTTGAACTCTTTCATGCTTATTTACATAGATCAGATGTGTTTGAAGAGAAATTAAAAAATTAATTAAAAAAATCAAGACTAATGGAACACATCATTAAGTTGTTTGTCATTATTTTCCTCTTACATCCGCTCCTTTATACTGCAGTTGGTATTTTCTTTTCAAAAATTCTTGATTAATAAATTTAATTAATATGCATATGCGGTCTATATTAAATTATATTATATGTATTGGAAAGAATTGGGTTCATCATTTACATACAAAGTTTAATTTGATTGTAAGATATATTAACTCAGGTAGTATTATGGACTTGAGGGCCAATATTTATTTTTAACCTAGCTATTTAAGAAAAATAAAATAAAATTACGATCAATCTTGAAACTCATCAGTTTTTTCCCCAAATCACTTCTCTCTCCTAATAATTAGATCCTAATTAATTGAGCATGCCACATGACAAAACCGTTTTGTTTCTCCAACAGCGCTGATGATGTCTCAAGCCTTGAATCTGCAGAGATAATTTGAAACTTGTACCATTCACTAGTTCACCACGAATACCGCTTGAGAAATTGATTCTTCCCCCTAACAGATTGTTGTACTTGCATTCCAAACGATAGCGGCAGCCCAACAGGTAGCCACTAGCCAGGTAGTTTCAAGATATATATATATATATATATATATATATATATATATATATATATATATATATATATATATATATATAATTTTTCTGTTTGTTTGGACTTTGGAGATAGTAGGTTAGTAGGATTCTTGTGATTTGGTTTTAAAGATTGCGCTTATACTTTTGTTGGGGTCTCATTCATTTATATGAATGGGACCACAAAAATCCAAAAACCGGCCATGCTTGTGGGCTAGCGGCATGAAGTGACTCTCCCAAATGGGAGGTCATGAGTTCGAGTACGTCCTAGTGGGGATGGTATTGACTCTTTGTGCTTCATTAACTTGAGAAAGTAAATGTGAACATATACTACATTGTAACAGAATCGATTGGATTGCTCGTGACATTCTCTGAGTTGTACTGTCCGAAACCTTAAAAAGATGAACAAAATGAGAATGATGCATTTGTGATGGAAGGTTTTGTTTTAGTCACCTCAAGTAGAATTGGAGTGACACCACACCATTGAAATGTGAAAATTCACTTTTCTTTTTCACTTTTCGATGGATTTAAGTAGTCACCTCAAGTAGAATTGGAGTGACGCCACACCATCGAAAAGTGAAAAATTCACTTTTCGATGGGTTTAAGTAATTCCACTAGAAGGTGGAATTATATTATAATTTCACCTACAGGTGGGATTGGAGTCACCGAAAAATGAAAAATTCACTTTTCGATGGATTGAAGTCACGTCAAGGCCGGAAAATATTATTTTGCTAGATGACAAGTCAAAAAAAAAATAAAAATTGCCAACCACATTAGCTTAACTAGATGCCATATCATCAAAATCGGATAGAACCTAGTAAATTGGTAAATGCAAAAATTTTATGAAATTTATGTATCAAATTAATTTTTAGTTTAGACTAAAGGATTAATTGAACACTTGTGAGTAATAGATGGGTCTATTTGACCCCTTTATCTATTAGATTATTTTGTCAAGTCAAATAGCGTGGTTAAATGAATGAAAAAAAAAAAAAGCTGAAAACGTATTTATTAAATACTCATGTATTATCACAAATGTTGTTGACACTAGATAAGAAATTTGGTGACCAAAATGGTAGCAGTGACAAAATAAAAAAGAGCAATGATAGACACTAATCTTAGCTACTCAATACTGATTATCAATTACTACATGACTTGTCATCATCATTTTATTAAATATTTATTTATATGTACATTTAATTATTACATAAATTCTTCATTAACTAATGGTGGCCGGGCTAGTCAATTCACGAGTAATTCATGAAAATAAATTATTTTTTTAATCAATGTGACATGATGTAGTGTATGTTATATCATGATTTTAATTAGTGAGAGAAAATATCATTTTTTTTATCAAATATAAAATGCTTTGGGAGAATTTAAACACTTATTGAAGTAATTGATAGAAATTTAACACACACACACATATCCCGGATTTTGAGGTGTGCAAAGTGTCCAATAGCACATGACCTCAACTTTTAGAGAGTTCAGTATTTATTTTTGATCTAGCTACTTAAGAAATAAAAAAAAAATCTGAAATTCATCTGTTTTTTTCTCAAATCACATCTCTCTCCAAATAATTAGATTAATTGAGCATGCTGCATGACAAAACGGTTCTGTTTCCCCCAACGACACAGATGATATTTCAAGCCCTGAATCTGTAGAGATAATTTGAAACATGTACCCTTCACTAGTTCACCATCGATACGTACCGCCTGAAAAATTGATTTTTTCCCCAAACATATCATTCTAATAGCATTCCAAATGATAACGGCAGCCCAGCAGCTAGCCACTAGCCAGGTAATTTTAAGATATATATTGGATCGCTTGATGAGGGAATAAAAACAAATTTAGAGATATATATAGTGTTTGTTACATGTTTAGGTCAGACCGTACCTGAGGCCTTTCGTGCTTGAAAACTATACGTATTCATTACCAAACAAACATGTATACCCCATGAAATGGATGAGAACAATACGTATACATTACGAAAGCATACGAACATACCATGTGAAATGGATGAAAACAATATTATACATTACAAAACCATTAAGCACGCCATATATATATATATATATATATATATATATATATATATATATATATATATATATATATATGTATGTATATATATATATGTATATATATATATATATATATATATATATATATATGTATGTATATATATATATGTATATATATATATATACATATATATATATATATATATATATATATAGACGCCCCATGTTTGAACTCTTTCATTCTTATACATAGATGTGTTTGAAGAGAAATTAAAAAGTTAAATTAAAAAAATCAAGACTAATGGAACACTTCATTAAGTTGTTTGTCATCATTTTCCTCTTACATCCGCTCCTTTATACTGCAGTTGGTATTTTCTTTTCAAAAATTCTTGATTAATAAATTTAATATGCATATGCGGTCTATATTATATTATGTTATATGTATTCGAAAGAATTGGGATCATCATTTACACACAAAGTTTAATTTGATTGTAAGATATATTAACTCATGTAGTATTATGGGCTTGTGAGCTTGCACTGGAAATTATGGAATTTTCGACCATCTGAAAATGATCTTAAATCAAGTTGAAAGTAAAAAGTTGTCGGAAATAGCAATAAAGGTTTTTTCGGATATCAAAAGTAGTGGTCGGAACAAGGCTTTTAACTTGATTTAAGATCACTTTCAGGTGGTCGGAAATTCCATAATTTCCAGTAGTGTTGTGGCATAGAGGGACTCTCGCGAATGGGAGGTCTATGAACTTTTTGTACTTCAATAACTTAAGAAAGTAAAGATGAACATACATTATATTGTAAAGTCTATAGTACTCATTATTATGTAATTGAAAAAATTATAATCTTTTGTTCAAAGTAATTGTTCATAAATATATATACTTAGGGTCGGGATGTCAATTGGTTCAACCATGTTAGTTTTGGGTTAATCTTGTTGGGTTATCGTAGTTATCTTGTTGATTTTTTTTTTATTTTTTTTTGTTTGGAGAAACTGTCTTGAATATTTTGTTTTATGTTACTTGCGAAATAAATAATAGCCTTAAGTAACTCAGAACTATTGAACTAGTCCAATAAACATCTAGTTAACTCATTTGGGTCTTTGAAGTTATTGATTTCGGGTTAAAAATGTTTGTCATAATTCTCAAATTTATTATTATTATTTTTCTTTTTATTATCAGAGTGGCTTGAATGGCATAATAGGCTTTGGAGCGAGACGATCTCTGACTGCCCTAAAAACAGCTTTCGGAGCAAGTCGTTCAGGGGTTTTTGCTTCGATGACCGGATATGCAAAAAAAGCTGCATAAAGGATAATCAAGGAAGTCAAGGATACTGTCTCCGTGGCATGTGCTGCTGCAAGTGGCATTGAGGGTTGAAACATACCAAAAAAAATATTATTATTATTATTATTATTATTATTATTATTGTTATAAAATTCAACGTATTCTCATGTAAATTCTGTATAAACGGTAAGGAGAGGAAAGGCGACAAAAATCATCTGAGCACAATCACGCAGAACCAACTTTTTATTGATAACTGTAAGTTCTCTACGCACCAGCGATAGTCGTATACTCGTATACAAATATCATAGAAGTAGGAGAAAGTGGGGTCACGGCCACATAACATAAATAAATATTTATAATACTCTCCATTGGCCATTATTATCTCACTATACATATTTATGCCTCGTTAAAAACCTTGATAAGAAAAACCTAGTCAGGGAAAAAGAGGACATGCTGTATTTCAAAATTTGTGTTATACTAAGAAAATTCAGTGAAAAAAACTTAGCTAAGCGGGAAAGAGTACACGATATATATATATGTATTCATGTGTTGCACTAGTTACCACATTAAAAAATCTTTAATTAAGAAAACAACATCAAAACTCAGTTAAAGGGAAAAAAGTACAGTTGTTGGCCTTCATGACTCAATCTTCAAGATTATTCAAATCCAATCTTCAAGGTTGATTCAAGTCTAATCTTCGGAATTGATCCAAGTGAATGACATTGTACTCCCCCTGAAGATAACAATCTTCAAAGTCTACACGTTCTAATATAAGAAAACATTATTCCAAAATAAGTGTACAAAAAAAAACAAAAACAAATAAGTCTCCGCTGGCGGCCACCCCGTAGTTTTTTTTTTTATTAATTTTTTTAAAAAATTATTATTATTATTTATTAAAAATGCTAACTCGGCTGCCACATAAGCAGGTAACCTGCTAAAATTGATGGTAACCTGCTATCAGGTGAAATTGCATACATTTTAAGTGTTTAGTGGCTCAATTGCATTTTTTTTTTTGGAGTGTTCAGTGGCCTAATTGTACTTTTTTTTTTTTTCATTCAGTGGCCTAATTGCACTTTTTTTTTTTTCGTCCAGTGACCTAATTGCATTTTCAAGTTACGTTCAGTGGCAATTTGAGTCTTATTCATTTTTTGTAATATATAATAAGTTTCGGTTCAGGTGATATCATATTGTGTGAACATGTGAACCAATCTGAGTTGTTTATATATTTAGATCAGGTGGTTCACAATTAAATCCCTTAATGCACCGTTTTGTTTTAAAATCAATTAATGGGGTTAAGTTGGTCATTGCACTAAATATTGCCTTCTATTCATTCTGATACTACGTTTCCAACCGTGAAACTCGGTCGGTAATTCGGGTCTTGATATCGTTTAGATTTTGAATAACACTTCTGGTGAGTCACCGTCTCCGGCGACATTGATCACTCCGTCGGCTACTACCAGTGGTTATGAACCCGGGTATGTTGCTTTTGATTTAATTTTCACTATTGTCCAATTAGCCTGGGTGTTGTGGGGGTTAATCGGGCGACCAGCTTCTGTGGGGTGATGTTTTATGATACACTAGGCTTGGCGTAAAGAGATCATGGGGTTGGGGGAATAGATGGCCGTGGGGTTGTGGAGTCCGGCGTATGTAATCCTGGGTTTGTGGTGCATCGCAAAGCTTTGGGCACGGTGCACGTGGGTATTCTCAACAGTGAGGTGGGAGTTCATGCAGTGGGTGTAAACATTACTAGTGTGGGTTTCCAGTGACAATCTGGCAATCTGCAGCCAAGGCCAAGGCCCATACAGGTAAATGCACTATCAGAATCCAAAAGAGACTTTAATTTTAAGCTCTATATGTGGTGCCTTGATTGGGACTGGTTTATGGGTAGTAGTAGTAATTTAACGGAGTACACAAACACTGTGAGATCGTATTGTTTCTTACAAGCGCAAAAGGTTATTGAATAATAGAAAATGAAACATCCATACTATTTTGTAGGTAAACACCCGTTTGAATGTAAGAAGAACCCATATACTAGGTGCCATTGTAAATGTGCAACGGAGAACGAATTCTCTATAACAGTGAAATACGCTTAAATATTTTTTTTTTTTAAAGAAAGAAAAGAAATTTCAAGGTCACTAGCACATAGTACTGTAATGAATCACCCATCAGGCCGGGAGGTATCAGCCGCATCTTAGTTTGGGTGTTGAGCGTTGCATGTCCGCCATGTCCTGGTAGTATCGTGCTACCCATGTGGCAATTGACTCCTTGTGCACATTAATGTCAGCAATGATGATGTTGTGCATGAACCGTTTCCGAAAGTTGAGTATGTAGTTGCTCCCTGTCCCCTTTCACCAATCCGCATTCCCACTTGCTGCACTCTTGCCCTATGAATGACTCCATGTGTCACTTGATGTATTATATATTCCCGAGTCTTGTTTGTGCGTTGTATCACGTCATACCATTTGCATCCTTTTAGCTTTCAGGCTTCTAACTACCACTGCCTGGAGTGGTTGGTCAATGCTCTCGTAGGTTGTTTGGTTGGATGTAGTTGCAATTTAATTAGAGTCTAATTATTTGGTCATCCGAATTACAGCCGGAGGAAATTATAATTTCACCGAATTACAATTCTCTCATTTTGTTTAATTGCAATCCATACCCTCCCCTATATGAATTGCAATTCAATGGGGAAAGGAAAGGAAAAAGGGAGAAAAATGACTTTTTTACTCTTGATTTTATTAGCATTATTATTACACAAGAACATTTTAGTCTTTATAACACTTCTTCCTCTCATTCCCAATAATTCTATTCCTCCATAACAAATAATGCAATTTGAATTCTTACTTTATTCCTACATTATTCTTTTCCACCGAATTACAATTCATTTCTCCATAATTCCTTTCTTCCAACCAAATGCCCTGTCAAGGAACGCGGACAACATGTCTACCTGTGTTTATTCAACAAAGTGTTGAATGCCATCACAAATGCTATTAAGTACTCCATCTCCTATATAAGCTTGTGTAGGGGCAGTAAGTTTTTAAGTAGTGAAGAACCACGAACAAGAGACACAACACACACAACAGATTTTCTGTTCTCAAAATTCTACTCCTACTCCATTCTTGAAATTGTGTTCTGCCCGTGCTCTAGTTAGCCGGGTTCATTCTTTTAGGTGGTCAAACGTTGAACCATAGTACGTTTTATCCTAGGAAACCTAGGCTACAACGCTCCTAGCACTTATGGGAGGTAGCAAATAAGGTTTTAAGAAAAGAGTGTTTCGTTCTACTCGTACTAACCCTATTTCTTCATCTTCTTCTCGATTTTGGTTGGAATTATAATCTGGAGACTTATAAATTCCATTTTGGTTAATATTTATATATATATATATTTTTTGTATATATATATATATATATATATATATATATATATATATATATATATATATATATATATCCGTGTGTGTGTGTGTGTGGTTATGTCATTAGGTGCGGCGGTGTGGTTATATCTGTGTCGTTGAATCAGTTTAATCTAACGGCAGTGGTAATTCTGAGGATTTTCGCGCGTTTTGGTAAGTAGGGGTGTTATGGTAATTACAGTGGCCATTTATAGCGGGCGGGTTCCAGAATACACCAACAGTGTTAACAACATGCACCAATAGTGTAATAAAATACACCACAGTGAAACACACCAATGGTGTATTCCCGTGATATGGTAATTATAGTGGCCATTTATAGCGGCCGGGTTCCAGAATACACCAACAGTTTTGACAACATACACCAATAGTGTAATAAAACACACTACCTGATTTTCCCTATTCCGGTGCTTTATGACGAGTTTATCCTTGCAGTTCGCTGGGTATGAGTATGTGCGCGAAAATAGTGTAAGAATCTTGATTAATATGATTCATTGGATCTATCTAATCTAATGACCTGTAATTGATCATATGACCACACCTAACAACATGGTCACATGTGATCACCCATATATACATATATATATATATATATATATACATATATATATATATATATATATATATATATATATTCGTGTGAATATATATTTTATATTATTTTTGGTAATCGACTTGGTTCATTATTTCCAACAGTCAGGGACGGAGCCAGAAATTCGGTTGAGGGAGGGCGAAACAATACAGACGGATTTAGAAATTTTTTTCAGAAAAGGCGAAATATTAAAACAAAAGAGATAATTTAAAAATAAATAAATAAACTACCTAAGAAATATAATTGTAAATATTGTTGGATATGAACTAAAAATAAAACTGATACTGCTAATTATACGCAAGCAATATAAAATACCCGAGACCGTTTAAAGCAAATAAAAGACTTTATTGATCACGGTAAAGGCCCTAAGTACAATCTACTTGGTTGCTCTGAGTACCGACTGAGTGCGGTCGGGATTCTCTAACAACAACCTATCGATCGTCCAAAAGTCCCCTACACTGTAGCTACTGTGGGTATTTATAGCTGCTATGCCAGGGACAGGATTCCAGCCGTTCGGCATGTCTTCCACGTAGCCACCACGTGTCATCCTCCCGGGTGCCCTGCCTGTCGTCGTGAAGAGCCGCCACGTGTCCTTTGTCAGCTCTCCCACCGAAGGGCTACCGCTCGGTGGTCGACACCATCACTCGGGCAATTCCCGGTTCCTTCCCGACCGGGTTCTTTGTAAAAGCCCGACCTGTTACCTGCAAAGACAGAAAGACAAAGACAAAGGCAATCCGGTCGTGGTGGAGTTTATGTCGGTCGGGATATTCCCTACCAAAAGCCCCCCAGCCCGGGCCTTTTTGACCATCCGGGAAAAAACGGGACGGGATGAAAAAGCCCAACCGTCAGCCACCAAACCGACCGGCCAGCTGTCATTCCTTCCCTCACCACGTGTCGGCCACTGCCGGCCTCGGAATCAGTGCGGGTCGTGTCACGCAAGTGGATTGGTTTCCCGCCTAAATGCTCTCCTATAAATAGGCCCTTGAGGCCTCCATTTGAACTTTCCTCAATCCACTGAAGCAGTCGGTACCCTCAGAGAGTCCCGAGCAGCAATTCACCGATCCAGTCGAGCAAAGCCAAGCTTCAAGTTCTCTTCAAGTACCAGCAATCGGTAAGCTCTTGATCCCTTAGCTTTTACTTTGTTCTTAGCTCTGCGTAGGAGTAGGATAAAGCTAACGTTGAACTAACTTCACGACCCCTGTACTAACCCCGACCGACCTTTAGGTAGATAATATGTCGGATTCGGATAGCCAGAACGTCTCGATCGCAGACTACGACAACACAATCGAGCACAGCAGCGAGGAGGTGGACATCATGTCCTACTCCCCAGAGGTCGAACAACGACCACAGCCCACTCCCGACCAAGCCCCCGAGCCAGCAGGGTCATCAAGCTCGTCAGGGACCTCGGGGTCGAGCTCCAGCGGGTCGGGGAGCGAAGAAACGTCCACGAGCGGACGAAACCTCCCGGACGAAGGCGTTAGGGAAACGCCTACGAGGGTAATAGGGGATTACCCTCGAGCCGAGCCTGAGGGCGGAGACCGGGCCAACGAGGCCGAAGCGGATGAAGAGGACCCGACCGGGCCGGCGCCGCCGGGCGGGGACGGGTTTGAGTTCCTCAATAGTGAAAACGTCGAAGGCCAAAGGAGCTTGCTAACAAAAGGAGAAGCAAGTAGGATCGCGACAACTATCGCTGGTCGGGTCGAGTTCGACACCAGCAGGCAGCTCAGAAACATCATCGAGCGGCACCAGGGGAAATGGATCGGGATGCATTATGATTCGCTAATGGCCCCGATCACGTTCCCCTTTTCCAGCCTCCTTACTGCATTCCTGGGCTACTACCAGGTTATGCCCGGGCAGATTTGCCCGAACACGCATCGGATCATCGCCTGCTTTCCCCAGATCTGCAGTCGGCACGACGTAGCCTGCACGATGGTGCTCTTCAACTTCGTCTACCAAGTGAAGGTGCTGGCGGCTGCGCATGGGGGAGGATTTCTGATGATACAATCCCGAGCGGACAAATGCTCGATCGAGGGGCTGCCCGGGAACAACCGGGGGTGGAAAAACCGGATCTTCTCAGTGAAGTACGATCCGTGGATCCTCCCGGTCGAGAGGGTCTGGAGTCAGCGTTTCCGAAGACAAGTCATCCCAATCGAGACCCAGGCACTTATCAACGCCGTCACCAAAATCTCGGGCGAGATTTACGAGTACCACATTTTCAAGACGCCCGAGTCCCTCGAAGCGGCTGACTTGCCCGAGCCCGTATATAATATACGTTATAAGTACAAGCCCGAGCCCCGGGGCGTTACGATCGCAAAGATGCCCGCTCGGGGCAAACGAAAGGGCAAAGGTGTGACATTAGCCCTTTTCTCCGAACTCAAAAGCCCGACTGGGCCTTTAGCTCGACCTAACTTACTTTGTTTCGTTTGCAGAAATGGCCGGTTTCGGAGACGAGGACGTCCCTCTGCGCCCAGTGGCCAAGATCTCTCTTGGCAAGAAGAAGGGCCAAGCTAAGCCGGCCGGGGAGGAAGAGATCCCGGTTGCCCGACCCATCGGGGCGTCGACCGTCACTATGACCGAAGGCTTCGTGGTGGATGCCTCGGAGGTCCTGGTCGCCCGAGTGGCGGTCGGGAAAGGGAAGGAGAAGGCGGCAGAGAAGACCGCCGCAGAGACCGGGGCCTTGAAACGGCGCCGGGAACAGCACAGCCCGACACCCTCGGCGGGGGCAACAAAGGCGGATCCTCGATCCTTGTTCGGATCGGGAATGCCGGGTCGGCCAAGGAGGACCTCTCCAAACTGACCCCGAGCCAGGTAGCCGAGAAAATCGGCCATGACTTGGCTGAGGTAAGCACCCTTCCATCTCCTAAATTTTCTTCTAAGTAACTCCGCCCGGCTAACATTTGATCGTGTTGTGTACTGCAGATCTCCCGAGCGGCCCAGTTCCTTCAACAGCGGGCCCTTCAGGCCAACGAAGCTGAGGCCTTGAAGAAAGTCGCCAACCGGCGACTACAGGAGATCCGAGAGCTGGAGGCTCAGCTGAAGAAGGTCAAGGCTGAACGGGACCTCTCCGAGCAAGTCGCCCAGCAGGCGATCGGGGAGGCAGCCGAGCTCAAGGCTCGTCAGAACGACCCGGATAAGCTCGCCCAGCACCTATTTCAAGATACCAAGTCGGGCGCTCGCTTTCTTCAGTCCGTTCGGGGCACTGAGGTCGGGGAGAAGCTGATATGGACGTTTGGCCGGTGGGCTTACAAAACCGGTCAGCGGAAAATGCGTGATCAGACCAAGAAGATCATGGAGCAAGCCCTTGAAGGGGATGATCTGCAGTTGGTCTTGACCACCCTCCCCGACGAAGTAGCCAACCCGGGGCCAGCACCTTTTGATCCAAAGGATCGGGCCGCGGCGAGTGGGGCTGAAGCTGGCCCGAGCGGCGAGGAAGCGCCGAGGAAGGGCGATGCCGAGGCGAAGAAGTAGAGTAGTTTTTAATTCTGCTTCTTTTGTAAGTGACATCAATCGGGAGCCCGGTCCCGAATTTGTACCGGGCACTCCTTTAAATCAATGAAATTCATCTTTTGTTAAACTTGCGTCACTCGTCCCTCTTTCTGTATCTTTATTTTTGTTCATGCACAGGCCGACCCTTAATGCTCGACCTCATGGCCTTTTGGCCCGGTCCTGCATTACTCGACCCGCTCGACGCTCGAGATTTCGACGTCCAACTGGCCAACCTGATCGGGTTTACCCGATCTCCAGGCCTTGTCAGAAATCTTGAGATTACCCAAGCCTCTACGTCCGGGATATCTCCGAACAACGGACTTAAGTCAACGTCATATTGGCCAACCCGATCAGGTTTACCCGATCTTCAGGCCTTGACGAAATTTTGAAAATAGGTAAGCCCCCGATAGCCGAGTTTTCCCGAGCGATGGGCCTACGGACACTCCCTTATCCCAGTCCCCACACTATTGTGCTCTCATGGCACGAGTGAGTGCAATAGTGGACAATAGGTGATCAGATCGGGGAATTATGCTGTGTGCTCCTGGCTTCCCCGATCAGTGGCGTGACTCGCATGTCCGCCGATGTGGAGCGCATTTGACCGGTCGATAGATTCGCCCGGTCGATGTAACTTGGAGATGAATTGATCTGCGTGCACCGAAGGTAGAGAAAATAACCGACCGGGCCGCCGCATGTAAGCGGTCGAGCAATCACCGATCGTATATACATTAAAACCTTCCCGCTCGCAGGCGGTTAAACAAATATTTACAATCATAAAACTTCATTACAAACGACGACCGGGACTAACTCGCAGGTCAAGCCCCCTCTTCGTCCAAAGATTACCAAAAATAGGCTTAATGCCTAAACATAACGAGGTGCTCGGAATTCCAAGTCCCCTCGATTACCCGACCGGTTGTTGTCTCCAGTCGGTATGTACCCGGCCGTATGATCGCGCTGATGATGTACGGCCCTTCCCAGTTTTGAGCTAGCTTTCCTCCCTCTAAAGGTTGACTGGCCTCCCTTCGTCGTAGAACATAGTCTCCAACCTGAAAATAACGAGGGTTGACCCGAACGTCTTTTGAACTCTTAACACGCTTCTGGTATTCAGCCATACGCCGAGCGGCTAGCTCTCTTTTTTCTTCGACCGCATCGAGGTCTACGGCCATCGCATGCTCATTCTCCTCCGCATTGTAAGTTCTCTCTCGATCGGTCGGGATCCAAGCCTCGATCGGGAGTCGAGCTTCGGCTCCATAAACCAGGGCATATGGCAACTCATTGGCCCAACTACGACCAGCCGAATGTAGCTTCTTTTTCAGACCTTCCAAGATCGTCCGGTTAGCATTCTCCACTTGTCCGTTTCCCTGCGGGTAAGCCACCGACGATCGGATGTGAGTCGTCCCGATCGTGGCCAAAAAGTTCTGGAAGTACTGGCTTACGAACTGGCGGCCATTGTCACTGATGAGATGTACGGGCACGCCAAAGCGGGAAACCACATTTCGCCAAAGAAAACGAGCACATTGCTGAGAGGTGATCGTGGCTAGGGGCTCGGCTTCTATCCACTTGGAGAAATAATCAATGGCGACAATCACGAACCTTCTCCGACCAGAGAGCTGAGGGAAGGGGCCCAAGATATCCACCCCCCACCTAGCGAAAGGAATTGCGGTCGTGACTGGTTGATAGAAGGTTGCCGGTCGTCCAGGCATCCGAGCGTACAGTTGGCACGTCTCACATTCCCGAGCTAACTTTTCACAATCTAGCTGGAGGGACGGCCAATAGTACCCGATCAGCATGATACGACGGGCAAGCGATCGGCCTCCTTGATGCGAAGAGCAAATTCCCGAGTGAAGTTCCTTCATGACTAAATCGGCCTCAAATGCGGTCAAGCAACGCATGAGAGGGCCTCCATACGATCGCCTGTAGAGACGGCCATTCAAGACTTGGAACCTCGGGGCTCTCAACTTGGCCTTTCGAGCACGCTGAGGGTCGTTTGGAAGTCGACCGTGCTCGAGGAACTCCTTCAGATCGGTGATCCAATTGTCTTCTGCCGGTTGGATTGGATTGACCGGTAGACGATGGATGCTGTGCCTCGGGATCACCAAAATCCGGGCTATCTTCAACATGTGTTCCGGGGCGTCTTGGGCCAATTTAGATAAGATATCTGCGTCGGCATTATCCAATCGGGGTATATGTCGGACGGTATACCCCCGGAACTGAGCAAGCTTCTCCATGGCAAGGTCTCGGTACAGTTGCAAACGCTCTCCATTGACTTCATAATCCCCGAGAACTTGCCCGACCACGAGCGCGGAATCCGTTTGCGCCCGGATGTATTCAGCCCCCAAGTCCCGAGCGCATTGTAAGCCATTAACAAAGGCTTCGTATTCGGCTTCATTATTGGTCGGGTGGAACTGATACATGAGAGCAAAATAAACCTTGAATCCTTCCGGGCTCGTGACCACCACTCCTCCTCCTGCTCCTTTCTTGCTACTCGACCCGTCAGTAGCCAACGACCACCACTCAGCCTCGGGATCCGCTACCTCGGGGGGTCGGGTATCCCGGGCGGTGCACTCGACCAAGAAATCAGCAAGGGCCTGACCTTTGATAGCTGGTCTTGGTCGGTATTCGATCGCATACTGGGTCAACATTAACGCCCACTTGACTAGGCGACCTGATGATGAGGCAGTTCGGAGGACTGGCCCGATCGGTTGATCGGTCAACACGCGAATTACTCGACCTTGGAAATAGGGAGCCAACTTCTTCGCGGCAATGTATAAGGCGTAGACGACCTTCTCTAGCCGGGAGTACCAGAGCTCGGGACCATGTAGCGCGTGGCTTACATAGTACACCGGTCGCTGGAACCCTTCCGGATCGGTTCGGCACAATACTACGCTTACTGCACGATCGGAAACGGCGAGGTACACATCTAGCTCTTCTCCGAGCTCGGGCTTTGAGAGCACGATCGGTGACATGAGATATTCCTTCAGCTCATCAAAAGCCGCTCGGCATTCTTCGTCCCAGACGAATCCATTAACCTTCCGCAATACCTTGAAAAAAGGTAAAGCGCGCTCGGCTAGCTTGGAGAGGAACCGGCTGAGGGCTGCCAACCGCCCGGTCAATTGCTGGACTTCCCGAACGGTGGAAGGTGGTTGCATGTCCAGAATGGCTTTTACTTTGGCCGGGTTGGGCTCAATTCCTCTCTTGGTCATCATATAGCCGAGGAACTTGCCGGTCTGAACCGCAAATGTGCACTTGGTCGGGTTCAGCCGCAACTGGTACTTCCTCATGATCTGGAAGCACTCCCGGAGATCCCGAGTGTGGTCGGATCGGTCCCGACTCTTGACCAGCATATCATCGATGTAAGCTTCCATTGCTCGGCCCAATAGATCGGCAAAGAGCATGTTGACCATCCTCTGGTAGGTTGCTCCTGCGTTCCGGAGGCCGAACGGCATCACTCGGTAACAATACAGCCCGTCCGGGGTCACGAAGGCTGTCTTGCTCTCGTCTTCATGGTGCATCATGATCTGATGGTACCCCTTGAAGGCATCCATGAAGCTCATTAATTCGGCCCCGGCCGTCTCGTCGACCATCTGGTGAATGCTCGGTAGAGGATACGGGTCGAGCGGACAGGCCTTGTTGAGGTCCGTAAAATCGATGCACATCCTCCATGCTGGGGGCTTAGGAACAAGAACAATATTTGCCACCCACTCGGGATAGACCACCGGACGGATGTGCTCGATCGCCGCCATCTTTTTGACTTCTTCTCTAACAAATTCGCGGCGATCGGAGGAAAGGTGTCGTGTTTTCTGCACGACCGGCTTGGCGGTGGGATCGACGGCCAATTTGTGACAGATGACCGATCGATCGATCCCGGGCATGTCTTCAGGCCCCCACGCAAAGATATCAGCATACTCCCGGAGTATGGCCAAAACTTCCGCTCGAAGCTCGGGGGTGAGGGCTCGGCCAATCTTGATTTTCCTATCCGGGCGGTCCTCGGACAGGGGAACCTCTTCTATTTCTTCGGAAGGCTCAGGTTGTTCCTTCCGACCCTTAGCCTCTTCCTTGGCTATGGTGTTCACCCGGGAAGATGGACCGGAGTCGCGTCTATTAACCGCTCGGGTGTAACATTTCCGGGCGGATTGGACGTCGCCACGGACCACACCGACCCCATTGGGGGTGGGGAATTTCATGCACAAGTGGGGCATAGAAATTATCCCACCGATCTTCATAATGGCGGGTCGGCCCAAGATAATGTTGTGGACGCAATGAAGGTTGACCACAACAAATTCCAGCTCCGTTTTGATCGACTTTGGAGGTGTGCCGATCTCGACCGGGAGCGTTATTTTTCCCTCGGGGTAAATAAGAGCCCCGGTAAATCCTGACAGTGGTACACCGACCGGAGTCAGCTCCTTCCTGTCGAGGCCAAGCTTTTCAAAGACGTCCAAGTATAGGACGTTCACACTGCTGCCCGTATCGACCATAACCCTCTGGACGTCTGTCCCCTTAACGTCAATCGTGACCACGAGCGCCTCCATGCCGTGGTCACTGCTGCTAGGTTGGTCTTCAAGGGTGAAGGTTATGGGCTCCATCTTCTGCCTCTTCCCGGTCTCCCGGGAATCCACTATTGCGACCGGGCAATTTGTCCTCGGTCGGGAAGCATCTTCCAGCCCGCCGAAAATGACGTGTATGGTTGGCTTTCCGGATGGGCGGCTGCCAGACGGAGGGTCAGGGTCCCGTCGGTCATCATGACGATCGTCCCTTCGATCATCTCTTCGGTCCTGACCTGACCGATCAGAGCGGTGATGAGAGCGTCTGTAATCCCTCCGATCGGTGTTCCTCTTGTTGTCCTCTCTCTTCTCCACACACTTGTCCAACTTGCCCAAGTTGAGCAAATCTTCCAACAATTGGCGCAAGTGCGTACATTCCTCGGTGTCATGCCCGGCGCATCGATGGTAAGCACAGTGCTTACTCTTGTCAGGGCCATCTCGATCGGGATGGGGGAGTTTGATGAGATTGCAAGACTGGGCGTACTGCATGGCCTCCGCTGCGGATCGATTCAAGGCCGTAAACTCGCCAGGCCTGGTGCGGGATCGGGGATTGTCATCTCCCGACCGATGTTCCGCCCGGCCGGCCGGTTTACGGGACGAAGAGCCGACCTAATGCAAGCGCTTTACGGCGTTCGCCTCGCCGGCGTTGGCATAGTCTGTGACCCTTCGAAGGGCCTCCTCATAACTGGTCGGGGGTGTAGGATGAAGTCTTGATACAAATGTCCCGCCCGGAGAGATATGTGAAGCATATGGGTGGCGGTCGCATCGTCCATAGGCTCGACCTCCCCGACCGCTGCCTTCCACTTGACGAGGAAATCGGTCAAGCTTTCCCCTTCTAGCTGCTTGGCCTTCTCAAGGTACATATAGGACTTTCTCACCACTTTGGAAGTAATGAACTTCCTCACAAACTTGATCGCCAACGTGTCAAATCTGTCGATCGAGCCCGGTTGTACGGTCCGAAACCATTCTGCTGCTCGACCGGTGAGCGTAGAGTAGAATGCCCTACACATTACGGCGTCTGAAACACCCTTCATCATCATGTTGCTATAAAAATCATTCACATGGGCTTCATGGTCTGCCCGTCCGTCATAACTCTTCTCTCCAGAGACCTTCAAGTCGAGCGGGTAAGGCTGGGCCATTACCGCTGCTGTGAAAGGCGTCTGGTGCAGAGTCGATTGGTTGACCGGGGGTGTCGCAGGGTACGCATTCCTGAGCTGCGCAACTTCCGCCTGGAGGTTATAGAGCAATCCTCGGGTTTCGTTGAGCTCGGCGGTTTGGACGGCTTGGGCTGTTTCCCGAGCGCGTCGCCGTCGGTGAGATCTCGACCCGCTATACCCAGATGAAGCCTCCTAGCTAGCCTCCTGCATCTGTACGTCTTCTTGCCCGCGGTTCGGGTCTTGGGGTCCCAAACGCTGGCGCATCTCCGGTCGAAGACGATCAAAAGCCGCCGCTCGGGCAGTTTCTTCAGGGTCCTCCGCTTGGACGGCCTGAGCTGGTGCCTCCATCGCATCAGCACCCCCCGACCCCAACCGCGAATGAGCCGAGCGTCGAGCCCGGGACGCGGTCTGACGCTACGGCTCTACCTGTGCGGTCGGTTGTACTGGAGGGGCGGCGGCTGGAGCTGTATAAGCAGGCGTATATGGTGGGAAGC
Organism: Ipomoea nil; assembly: GCF_001879475.1. Taxonomy (NCBI): domain Eukaryota; kingdom Viridiplantae; phylum Streptophyta; class Magnoliopsida; order Solanales; family Convolvulaceae; genus Ipomoea; species Ipomoea nil. The sequence goes on along the minus strand of NW_017618262.1, from coordinate 2,854,636 downwards.
CAACCGGGGAAGTGTAGTACATCGGTTGGCCTGGCCAATACCCGTACGGCGGAGGTGGGACCGGGTATGGATACTGACCGGGATACATCATCGGTTGAGGGTATTGCTGACCGGGCGTCTGAAATCCCGGTTGTGTGTAGTTCACCGGCTGTTGGGCGGCCGGGTATGCGTTTGATGGATGCGGTGGTGAGAGGTTGAGGTTTAGATCGACCGTCTGACCTTGCTGTTGGGTAGCGTGATGGTCAGATGAGCTCGCCGCATCTGCTTGGTCGTCGGCGAAATTGTTGTATGCCCACGGATACATTGTTGTAAAGAGGCCGAGTGCTCGTCAAGACGTAGCTTTGTTGCACAGGTCCCCACAGACGGCGCCAAAATGATACTGCTAATTATACGCAAGCAATATAAAATACCCGAGACCGTTTAAAGCAAATAAAAGACTTTATTGATCACGGTAAAGGCCCTAAGTACAATCTACTTGGTTGCTCTGAGTACCGACTGAGTGCGGTCGGGATTCTCTAACAACAACCTATCGATCGTCCAAAAGTCCCCTACACTGTAGCTACTGTGGGTATTTATAGCTGCTATGCCGGGGACAGGATTCCAGCCGTTCGGCATGTCTTCCACGTAGCCACCACGTGTCATCCTCCCGGGTGCCCTGCCTGTCGTCGTGAAGAGCCGCCACGTGTCCTTTGTCAGCTCTCCCGCCGAAGGGCTACCGCTCGGTGGTCGACACCATCACTCGGGCAATTCCCGGTTCCTTCCCGACCGGGTTCTTCGTAAAAGCCCGACCTGTTACCTGCAAAGACAGAAAGACAAAGACAAAGGCAATCCGGTCGTGGTGGAGTTTATGTCGGTCGGGATATTCCCTACCAAAAACATATCGAAACTTTATAAAAATATTCATAACAAAATATGAAACATAATTAATAAAATAATTTGAATAGAAAACACATTATAAATTACACATCTTATTATAGAGAGTGTGTGTAATATTTAAAAAGCTATTAAAAAAGAATAATAGTTTTTTATAAAAATATGTTGATGCTAAGATTGGAACCCTTAACCTCATTATTACTAAAGATGTGCTCTACCACCTACTCTAACTCACTTCTTGTTAACATTTTATAATTTTTTTATACTAATACTAAAACATGTACTATATATACATATATACATACAAATACTATATATGGGGTGGGGGTGGGGGTGGGGAGAGGGGGGCAGTCGCCCCATGCCTCCCTCCCTCCGTCCCTGCCAACAGTAGAGACATAAGGGAGGCACCAAGTGACTGGTCTAAGGCACCCCTTTTCGCGAGGCGACTGGCCTTATTTGGAGCATAATTATATTAAAGTTTGATATATGTCAAATATTATTTCTTTGAACTAATAAATTATAGGTATGTAAACAAATTAATTTTGTGTTAATTGTTTGGTTATGATTAAATTATTAAACTACAAATGTGTATATATATATACACACACGATTTCAGTCATTTTGAAAAATTATTATTCACTATCTCAAGCATGTTATAATTCGTGCATTGCACGAATAAATTACTAATAGAGCAATAAATAGGCTCAAGTGTCATTCCGCACCATGAACTAATAGCTATTCTTCATGCAGCACCCTGATATTTTATAACGCTGATTCGATACATAAATCATTAAAAAAAAAAATTCACCTAGACTTTTTTACAATTCAAGTCTCCTCCAAGTTACCGGTAATAATATGATGACATGGAGCTGTAAATGCTGATGTGGAGCTGTTTTACAGGTTTATTGGCAAACGTCGTCATCATCGTCCCCAGCCGGCGGAGTGCTCGTCCAGGGAAGCTATAGCCATGGATTCCGGTTGCTCTGTCACAATTCACTTTTCCTTCTTTGACTGCACCAATATCCATGCCTGGTTGAACAACCCAATATCCTCCATCACTAATAAACAACAACTAAAATCAGCAAAAATTGAAGTGATTTCAATTCTGTAAATTCTGGAAAAAGAAAGAGAAAATATCCAAGAAAATTCAAAATCTCCATTGCTGTAAAAAACTACCACAAATGTAAATCAATCTTCTAATCTCACAAATAGAAATGGCCCCGTATTTGAGCAAAAGAATACAGAAGCAAGACTCACATTTGGTTAGCAACAAAGTGGCAGATCCGGACCTCGAGTTCAGGTTCACTTCGCGAAATATCTAGACCCCGCAAAATTCACAGTCAATCTCCCCACTTCCAGCTCTATGCTAAACATCCTCACCGCCGCCCCTTTCTCCTCTTCTCTTGCCACCCCCCCACCCCCCCCCCCCGCCCCTCCATCGCGCCTTCAACCTCTGCCGCGCCTCTGCTCCTGAGCTTCGATTCTGGAGGCAGCGGTGGAGGGCTGAGCCACTAGCTTCGCTTTGGGCGTTGACGACAATCCCAATTCCTTTTTTCGTTTTTTAGTTTTTTTTTTTAAATTAAAAATGCTTAGGTGGATTCTATCTATCATTTTTAATTAAAATTAATAAAGTCATCTCAGATATTTCCGGCTCCATGTCATCAAGTTTACGGGACAACCTGTGAAAATTCTAAATGAAAAAAAAAAAAAAAATTTAATGTGTATATCAAATCAGCAGTTATGAAAGGTCAGCATGAAGAATATCTATTGGTTCATGGTGCGGAATGACACTTTAGCCCAATAAATATTATTTCGTTCAGAATGAAATAATGTTATTTTTTGAAGGTTTGAACCCTAATTCTACCCGCATCAGCACTCAAGAATGGCGCATTTGCTAGCAACGTAGGAAAAAAAGAAGTGCAAGCATGCGTGCAAGAATGAAATCTACATTGATGGCTAATGCGCCATCCTTGAGTGCTGCTGCTGCTGGTAGACTCAGGGTTCAAACCTTCAAAAAATAATAAATGCAACTATGCAAGCATACGTGCAAGAATGAAAAAAAAAAAAAAAAAATTATAGCTCCTTGAACGACTTGCTCCGAGATTTATCATAACATATATCCCGCCCGCTTCTCCAATTTTCATGGGCTCAATTTCTGTAAATATATAAAGAGATTAACTTTATCTTAAAATTGATGCGCTAATCTGATAATATTAAATGGTACAAAAAACTTTTAGCCTGAAATCAATAAGCTCAAAGACCCATGATCGCCGCCACTTCTAGAAAAGCAATGACAAGTGAATTTATCTGGCGGTTTAGGGAGCTGATTGATGAGAATGATGTAATATTCTTTGGACTGGACGCTCTGTGCTTTGAAGAATGAGAGCAAGAGCAGTAAGGGGATAGATTTTGTTGAGGTAGCACTACTCATTTTTTATAATTATAATTAAAGTTTGGGGAGGGGAGATATGATATTTATAGTGGTTTCTAAATTATACTCCGTAATAACAATTTTTTTTTCTAAAAAAAAATAAAATAAAAAATAATAACAATTTTAAAGCAAGTGCTACATACATAAAATCGTGTTGCTGTGTTTGTTATATGTTTGGGTCATGCATGAGGTCTTCTGTGCTTAAAAATAGGATGAAAACAATACGTATACATTAACAAACAAACATAACCCGCATGGGTAGCTCAACTGGTCATAGAAGTGAAACTTTGGAATAATGACTAGGGATTGAGTCTCACCAGCGGCAGTGTGGGAGCAACCTCTTAAAGTGAGGGGGCTTCTTGTGCGCAGTGAGCACTAGTCTGAGCACCGGTCTAGCTTCTATGGTTTATGTTCGGCCGGAGTGTGGAGGGCCCTTAGGGTTGGGGTTCAGCCTTTCGGAATAATAAACAAACATACATTACTTGTGAAACAATAGTTTCATAAAAAATAATTTATATTGCAATAAATTTATTAATATACTTGACATATTAATTTTATTTTAAAATTTTATTAAAAATTAAACTAAAAATTCATCCGGGTGGCAATTTCTCCTAAAAAAAAAAAGTGAACAATTCCCCTATTGGGGTTGCTCTAAATGGTGGAACTTGGACCACAAGTTACCTTTGTATAGATGCTATAGTGTTCCTAGGATTAAAACCATATATGTAACGCTTCTAGGTGTCAATGCCACTCTCGTGGTTACGGTATTGGACTTTCAATTAGTTTGTAGCTACATTCTCATGGAAACTTAAACCAATCAAAATCAATTAAGCTAGCATATATACGGAATTCACGTCTCTTTCCAACTTCATTTTCTCAAATAAAGGAGAATTGGATTAGTGAGAGGTATGGCTATGCAGCCTGATGTGCTCTGTTCTCATAGGGACAACACCTTATTCATTCATGTACCTCTTGCATATTTGAGCTCTAACTAGGCAAGAGTCCATTCAAACCACCATCTCATAACTAGAATCATCATTGTTTAACATTACACTATATATCAAGCATTGCAATTCAAGTCACATAGCATCCTTAACAAAAGAGCTTAATCCAAATCCCTAGAGAAATCTAGCTACTCATGCTTAGAATTGAGATGAAAGCATTAATGGAAATGGAACACATTGCAATCACAATTAAAGGAAAGAAAATGCAAAAGAACAAGAAAGACTTCGCTTTGGTGAAGAACACTGAAAATTAAAATTTGGAAATTGCAATTGATCTTGCTTATAATTAAGCTGGAATAATCTTCAAATGTTGATTGATTACAAGAAGGAAATGCTTGCAGAGATTTTCTCCAGAAAAAATCTATAGAGAGAAACTAAAAAACAAATGTGATCTAAAAATAACCGCATTGAATTATTTATACTCCCAATTCTGCACCAAAGTAATCACCTTAGGAGCACACTAGTTGTGTGATCACGGTGGGACTCATGCTGTGAGTCTCACCATAATCCCAATTTGATGAGACATGAACGCGAGACCTCACGACATGAGGTCAACCGTGACCTCCTAGACCAAGCCATTGATTCATGAAGTCACACTGGCATTCATGTTGTGAGTGCCAGCATGAGTCCGAAGATCTACAACCTGGTCTAGCACCCCACAGGCTACCTCATGGCCTGAGGTCAACTATGAGGGTCATCTCCAAGTTTCAGATCCTCGGATTCACATGAGTTTGAGGATCAGAGTCCGATCCCCTCAACACCGTACCACTCACGATGTGAGTCTCATTGTGCGTGCCCTCCAACTCCATCCTCATACTCCGACTTCGTCCCCGCAAATTGTGCCGTGGAAACGTGTTCATCATGCTTTGTGAACACGTTCCAAAATGGCGTAATTTTTACGAAAAAAAAATAATAGTTAATGTGTTGTTAACGGCGTTTTAGCATTCTATGTTCAGATTATGAATTTACATTTATTAAATTATGAATTTTCTATTATGAGATTATGAATTTACAGTTATGTAATTATGAATTTTCTGTAAATTCATAATCTCATAACAGAAAATTCATAATCTCATAACAGAAAATTTATAATTTCATAACAGAAAATTCATAATCTTGTAAAAGAAAATTCATAATTTCATGACTGCACATTCATAAATCCATGCCTGCACATTCATAATTTATGAGTGTTGAAGAAGCTTGCGCGAAGAGGAAGTGAAACCGCGAAATGTGAAAATAAAGAAGAAAATTCGCACTGTAATTATTAAAATAATAATAATAATAATAATAATAATAATAATAATAATAATAATAATAATAACGGTGCCACTTACGGGCACCGTTACCGTTTGGGGCTGTGTTCACCATGGATGGTGAACATGGTTCCATGGCATAACAATTGCCATTAAGGGGATTGTTCACAATTTTTTTGGAAAAAAAATGCCAAACTTGAAAGAGAGAGGGGGAGGAGAGAGAAGGAGTGGGGTGCTCCGGCAAAGACCAAGTTTTTTACAGAATTTGTGGGTCCCTCCAAGAGAGATAAGGAAGTTTGTGGGTCAGAATTTTTTCAGCTTTGTTTTTTTCTTTTCTTTTCTTTTTTCACACATTTTTCTCTCTCCTCTCTCCTATTTGGCACCTAAAAACTTATCTATTGAGGATGCCCTTAGAGTATGTATACTAGTAGTTATTTCAGAGTTTTTTTTGTGTAAGTAAATGTGTTACAAGTGCAAGTAACTGGTGCACCTTTGCAATTTAAAAGTGCAAGTAAAATCATTTACAAGTGCACCTATTTTCACTTACTAGTGCAAGTAATTTACCTTGTTAACATTCGTTCACCTTAGGTGCACCTAGTCATAACGTTAGGTGCATCTAGTTATAACGTTAGGTGCACTTAGTATTGATACTCAATGAAAATTTTACTTGCACATGTAATACATTTTACACGCACTTGTAATACATTTTACTTGCATTGAGGTACACTATATGAAACTGCTACTTGCACTTGTAAATTGTAATACATTTTACTTGTACTTGTAATACATTTTACTTGCATTTCGATGTCCAATTATTTATAAAAATGTCACCGCATTTTTTCTAAATCAGTGTTTGAAGGCGAATTCTAATTGCGATGGAGTATGGACCTAAATACTCCTAATCATTTCCTTTAGATTACGATTTTCCTTTTTGTCACACCATTTTGTTGTGGTGTGCCTAACATTGTGTATTGCGCACAAATGCCTTTAGATTCGATGAATTTTTTAAATGGGCCAGGAATTTGCCCAACTTCTAATGTTTTCCCCATAATACTCAAAGAACGACATATACAAATTAAAGAAATCAATGAGTAAATTAAGAATAATAAATAATTAACAGAATATTCCGTTACTAAAGTTTATACTAACGGAATGCGGGATATTTAAGGGAAGAAAATAATATAATAGAAGGTGATACTGCTAATTCTACGTAAGCAATATAAAATAAACCCGAGACCAATTAAAGCAAGTAAATAAATTTATTGATCACGGTAAAGGCCCTAAGTACAATCTACTTGGTTGCTCTGAGTACCGACTGGCTGCGGTCGGGATTCTCTATCAACAACCTATCGATCGTCCAAAAGTCCTCTACACTGTAGCTACTGTAGTTAAATATGTGGCAGACAGTCAGACACCCAGCAATTATATATATATATATATATATATATATATATATATATATATATATATATATATATATATATTAGTGTATAGTTAACTATAAATCTATAATTAGTGTATTAGTATTTTTTTTTGTCTTTAGTTTTGGTTTACATATATAAATTAGTTTATTAGTTTACTGTAATTAGTGTATTAGTATCATTTTAATATTTAGTTTTTGTTTACAGCGACTGACTGCGGTAAAGGCCTTTAAAGCGAGTAAATGTCTTTATTGATCACGGTAAAGGCCCTAAGTACAATCTACTTGGTTGCTCTGAGTACCGACTGACTGCGGTCGGGATTCTCTAACAACAACCTATCGATCGTCCAAAAGTCCCTCACACTGTAGCTACTGTGGGTATTTATAGCCGTTATGCCGGGGACAGGATTCCAGCCGTTCGGCATGTCCTCCACGTAGCCACCACGTGTCATCCTCCCGGGTGCCCTGCCTGTCGATGTAGAGAGCCGCCACGTGTCCTTCGTCAGCTCTCCCGCCAAAGGGCTACCACTCGGTGGTTGACATCGTCGTTCGGGCAACTCCCGGTCGGACCCCGACCGGGTTCTTCACAAGGAGCCCGACCTGTTACCTGCAAAGACAAAGAGAAAAGGACAAAGGCTTCTCGGTCGTGGTGAAGCTATGTCGGTCGGGATATTCCCTACCAAGAGCCCCCCAGCCCGGGCCTTTTTGATCGTCCGGGAAAAAATGGGCCGGGATGAAGAAGCCCAACCGTCGGCCACTAAACCGACCGGCCAGCTGTCATTCCCCTCCTCGCCACGTGTCGGCCACTGCCGGCCTCTGCGACTGCAACCGTCGCCTCGGAATCAGTGCGGGTCGTGTCAAGCAAGTGGGCTCGTTTCCCGCCTAAATGCTCTCCTGTAAATAGGCCCTTGAGGCCCTCATTTGAACTTTCCTCACTCTTTTGCTTCAGTCGGTACTCTCAGAGAGCCCCGAGCAGAGCACCTTAACAAGGCAGTCGAGCAAGGAAACCTTCAAGCTTTCAACCGCAAAGTTCCTCCATTCGGTAAGTTCTCAACCCCTCCCTTTACTTTGCGCTTTCATTTATAAGTAGAACTGATAGGCCAACTAACTGTCCCGGACGTCTCAAGTCCCTTACTAACCCCGACCGACCTTTAGGTAGATCGAAATGACGGACTCTGACAGCCAGAACGCCTCGATCGCGGACTATGACGAGGAGGTCGAGTACCTCAGCGACGAGGAGGTGGACATCATGTCCTACTCTCCCGAGGTCATCCACCGACCGGCGCCAGCCCCCGAGCGGGCTTCCGAACAAGACAACGCGTCAAGCTCCTCTGGGTCATCGAGCTCCAGCTCAAGCGGATCGGGGAGTTCCGGCGAAGAGGAAGAAGAAGGAGCCTCATCAGGCAGACAGTGCTCCCCGCCCGAAGGCGTTAGGGAAACGCCTACCCGGGTGGTTGGGGACCACCCGGAAACTGCTCCTCGACGAGGCGACCGGGAAAATACTCCCGAGCCGGCCGAGGAAGACACAGCTGGGCCAAACGCACCAGCAGCAACGGAGTTCGAATTCTTGAACAGCGAGAATGTCGAACAACAAATGAGCCGATTGACCAAAGGCGAAGCGGCTAGGATTGCTGAAAGGCTCAGAGGTCGGGTGGAATTTGACACGAGCCGAAAGTTAGGGAATGTGATCGATCGGCACCGGGGCAAGTGGATCGGGATGCATTACGACTCCCTGATGGCCCCGATCGCCATTCCCTTCCCCCCCCCCTCTTGACGGCCTTCTTGGCATACTACCGGGTCGTCCCGGCTCAGATCTGCCCCAACTCGCACCGGATCATCGCCTGCTTTCCCCAGATATGCGCTCGGCACGAAGCCGCCTGCACGATGGAGTTATTCAACTACATCTACCAGGTCAAAGTTCTCCCGGGCAGCTACGGAGGCGGGTTTCTAATGCTGCAGTCTCGGGCGGACATGTGCGCCATCAAAGGCCTGCCCGGGAACAACAAGGGGTGGAAGAATAGAATTTTCTCCATCAAGTACGATCCCTGGATCCTCCCGGTCGACCGCGCTTGGAGCACCCACTTTCGGAAACAAGTGGTGCCAGACGAGACACAAGCGCTCAAGGAGACGGTCGCTCGGATCTCGAGCGAGCTGCACGAGTATACAATCTTCCGAACGGCCGAGAGTCTCGAGGCGGCTAAACTCCCGCCCCCTACGTATGAGCTACGGGAAAAATATCTGCCCGTACCTATGGGCGTGACGGTCGCCAAGCCGTCAAGGCGGAAGAAGAAAGGTTTAACCCGAGCTTCTCTTCCCGATCTAACTTTATATTCCGATCAACCTGACTTTGCTTCTTTATTTGCAGCCATGGCAGAGTTCGGAGACGAAGATGCCCCCCTTCCCCCGCCCGCCAAGATCTCCCTTGGCGGCAAGAAGAAGGCGAAGGCGAAGCCAGCCGGGGAAAAGGAGATCCCCACGGCCCGACCGCTAAGCGCCTCGACCGTGATGACGGCCGAGGGCTTCATCGTCGAGCCCTCAGACGTCCTGGTCACCCGGGTGGAAGTCGCCCGGGGCAAAGAGAAAGTGCCGAGCAGGGCGTGACTGAGGTGGGCGGTATAAAACGCCGTCGAGAACAACGCAGTCCGAGCCCTTCGACCGGGCGGAATAAGGACGAGCTGTCCATACTGGCCCGTATTGGCAACGCCGGGCCAGCCAGAGAAGACTTGGGGAAGATGACCCCCACACAAGTGGCCGAGCGGATTGGCCACGACCTGGCCGAGGTAAGCACTTTTCTTTCTAAACATTTTCCAAGTGTTTCTAGTCGAGTTGACTGACATCTTTTCATTGCAGATCTCCCGAGCGGCCCAACTTCTCCAAGGCCGGGCAATGCTGGCCGAGGAAGCCGACCGACATAAGAAGATGGCTGCTCGGCGTCTTCAGGAGGTGAAGGACGTCCAGGCCGAGCTGGAGAAGGCCCAGAAGGGCCTAAAGAAGAGTGAAGAAGACCGGGTTCTGGCGGAGAAGGTCGCCCAACGGGCGATCGGGGAGGCCAAAGAACTGAAAGCCCGGCTCGACAACCCGATCGAGCTGGTACAATCTGTCTTTAAGGACAGCGAGTCGGGTTCAGCATTTCTCACAGCGGCCCGGGGAACAAAGATCGGAGAGGATTTAATCCTCTCCTTTGGACGATGGGCCTTCAAAGCCGGGCAACGCAAAATGCTCGAGCGGGCTCGCACCCGGATGGAGCAAGCTCTTGAAGGAGACGACCTGCAGCTGGTCCTGTCGGCCTTACCCCCGGACCTAGCTGACCCCGGTCCCTCTCCCTTTACTCCGAAAGAGAGGGCGACCGAGCCTGGCGGATCGTCTGCGGCCATTCCGAGCGGGAAGGAGGCTGCTGGAGCTCGGGAGGCGAAGAAGTAGGAATAGGCTTCTTCTATTTTTGTAAGAGACACTGATCGGGAGCCCGGTCCCGAAATTGTACCGGGCGCTCTCTTTATGATTAATAAATTTCGTTCGTTTCGTGCTTTTACGCCTTTACTTTTAATTCGCACACACTGATCGTAGTTACACACCGATCATAGTCGCTTGACCGCCCAGCCTTCAGGCCCGGTCTCGCACATCTGACGTTTCGTCGTAAAATGGCCGACCCGATCAGGTTTACCCGAGCTCTAGGACGAAATTTTTTGAAAATAAGTAAGCCTCTACGGTCGGGATACTTCCGAACGACGGGCCTGTAAATACTTCCTTCATCCCAAGTAAATACTTCCTTCATCCCAGCCCCCACACTATTGTGCGCTCGAGGCACGAGTGGGTGCAATCGTGGAAAGAAGTTGGACGGATCGGGGAATTATGCTGAGAGCTCCTGGCTTCCCCGATCAGTGGCGTGACTCGAATGTCCGCCGATGTGGAGCGCATCTGACCGGTCGATAGATTCTCCCGGTCGGTGTAGCTGAAGATAAATTGATCTGCATGCACTAGAGGTATAGAGAATAACCGACCGGGCCGCCGCATGCAAGCGGTCGAGCAATCACCGATCGTATATACATTAAAACCTTCCCGCTCGCAGGTGGTTAAACAAATATTTACAATCATAAAGCTTAATTACAACCGACGACCGGGACCTACTCGCAGGACAAGCCCCCACTTCGTCAAAAGTTACAAAAAATAGGCTTAATGCCTAAACATAACGAGGTGCTCAGAATTCCAAGTCCCCTCGATTACCCGACCGGTTGTCGTCTCCAGTCGGTACGTGCCCGGCCGTATGACCGCGCTAATGATATACGGCCCTTCCCAGTTCTGAGCTAGCTTTCCGCCCTCTAAAGGTTGACTGGCCTCCCTTCGTCGTAGAACATAATCTCCAACCTGAAAATAACGAGGGTTGACCCGAACGTCTTTAGAACTCTTAACACGCTTCAGGTATTCGGCCATACGCCGAGCAGCTAGCTCTCTTTTTTCTTCAACCGCATCGAGGTCTACGGCCATTGCATGCTCATTCTCCTCCGCATTGTAGGTTCTCTCTCGATCAGTCGGGATCCAAGCCTTGATCGGGAGTCGAGCTTCAGCTCCATAAACCAGGGCGAAAGGGGTCTCCAAAGTAGCTTCCCTCGGGGTCGTCCGATAAGTCCATAAGACATATGGCAACTCATCGGCCCAACTACGACCAGCCGAGTGTAACTTCTTTTTCAGACCTTCCAAAATCGTCCGGTTCGCGTTCTCCACTTGACCGTTTCCCTGCGGGTAAGCCACCGACGACCGAACGTGAGTTGTCCCGATCGTGGCCAAAAAGTTCTGGAAATACTGGCTTACGAATTGGCGGCCGTTGTCGCTGATGAGATGCACAGGCACACCAAAGCGGGAAATCACATTTCGCCAAAGAAAACGAGCACATTGCTGAGAGGTGATCGTGGCTAAGTGTTCGGCTTCTATCCACTTGGAGAAGTAATCAATGGCGACAATCACGAACCTTCTCCGACCAGAGAGCTGAGGGAAAGGGCCCAAGATGTCCACCCCCCACCTAGCGAAAGGAATGGCGGTCGTGACTGGCTGGTAGAAGGTTGCCGGTCGTCCAGGCATCCGGGCGAACAGTTGGCACGTCTCACATTCCCGAGCTAACTTTTCACAGTCTAGCTGGAGGGACGGCCAATAGTACCCGATCAGCATGATACGACGGGCCAGGGATCGGCCTCCTTGATGTGAGGAGCAAATTCCCGAGTGGAGTTCCTTCATGACTAATTCGGCCTCAAATGCGGTCAAGCAACGCATGAGAGGGCCTCCATACGATCGCCTGTAGAGACGGTCGTTCAAGACTTGGAACCTCGGGGCTCTCAGTCTGGCTTTTCGAGCACGCTGAGGGTCATCGGGAAGTTGACCGTGCTCGAGGAATTCCTTCAGATCAGTGATCCAATTGTCTTCTACCGGTTGGATTGGATTGACCGGTAGACGATGGATGCTGTGTCTCGGGATCACTAAAATCCGAGCTATCTTCGACATATGTTCCGGGGCGTCTTGAGCCAATTTAGATAAGATATCTGCGTCGGCATTATCCAATCGGGGTATATGTCGGACGGTATACCCCCGGAACTGAGCAAGCTTCTCCATGGCAAGGTCTCGGTACAGCTGCAAACGCTCTCCATTGACTTCATAATCCCCGAGAACTTGCCCGACCACGGGCGCAGAATCCGTTTGAGCCCGGATGTATTCAGCCCCCAAATCCCGAGCACACTGTAAGCCATTAACAAAGGCTTCGTATTCGGCTTCATTATTGGTCGGGTGGAACTGATACATGAGAGCAAAATAAACCTTGAATCCTTCCGGGCTCGTGACCACCACCCCTCCTCCTGCTCCTTTCTTGCTACTCGACCCGTCAGTAGCCAACGACCACCACTCAGCCTCGGGATCCGCTACCTCGGGGGGTCGGGTATCCCGGGCGGTGCACTCGACCAAGAAATCAGCAAGGGCCTGACCTTTGATAGCTGGTCTTGGTCGGTATTCGATCGCGTATTGTGTCAGCATTAACGCCCACTTGACTAGGCGGCCGGATGATGAAGCGGTTCGGAGGACTGGCCCGATCGGCTGATCGGTCAACACGCGAATTGCTCGACCTTGGAAGTAGGGAGCCAACTTCTTCGCGGCAATGTATAAGGCGTAGACGACCTTCTCTAACCGGGAGTACCGGAGCTCGGGACCATGTAGCGCGTGGCTTACATAGTACACCGGTCGCTGGACCCCTTCCGGATCGGTTCGGCACAACACTGCGCTTACTGCGCGATCGGACACGGCGAGGTACACGTCTAGCTCTTCTCCGAGCTCAGGCTTTGAGAGCACGATCGGTGACATGAGATATTCCTTCAGCTCATCAAAAGCCGCTCGGCACTCTTCGTCCCAGACGAATCCATTAACCTTCCGCAATACTTTCAAGAAAGGTAAAGCGCGCTCGGCTAGCTTGGAGAGGAACCGGCTGAGGGCTGCCAACCGGCCGGTCAATTGCTGGACTTCCCGAACGGTGGAAGGTGGTTGCATGTCCAGAATCGCTTTTACTTTGGCCGGGTTGGGCTCAATTCCCCTCTTGGTCATCATATAACCGAGGAACTTGCCGGTCTGAACCGCGAATGTGCACTTGGTCGGGTTCAGCCGCAACTGGTACTTCCTCATGATCTGGAAGCACTCCCGGAGATCCCGAGTGTGGTCGGATCGGTCCCGACTCTTGACCAGCATATCATCAATGTAAGCTTCCATCGTTCGGCCCAATAGATCGGCAAAGAGCATGTTGACCATCCTCTGGTAGGTCGCCCCTGCGTTCCGGAGACCGAACGGCATCACTCGGTAACAATACAGCCCGTCCGGGGTCACGAAGGCTGTCTTGCTCTCGTCTTCATGGTGCATCATGATCTGATGATACCCCTTGAAGGCATCCATGAAGCTCATTAACTCGGCCCCGGCCGTCTCGTCGACTATCTGGTGAATGCTCGGTAGAGGATATGGGTCGAGCGGACAGGCCTTGTTGAGGTCGGTGAAATCGATGCACATCCTCCAAGCTGGGGGCTTAGGAACAAGAACGATATTTGCCACCCACTCGGGATAGATCACCGGACGGATATGCTCGATCGCCGCCATCTTTTTGACTTCTTCTCTGACAAACTCGCGGCGATCGGAGGAAAGGTGTCGTGTTTTCTGCACGACCGGCTTGGCTGTGGGATCGACGGCCAATTTGTGACAGATGACCGATCGATCGATCCCGGGCATGTCTTCAGGGCCCCACGCAAAGATATCAGCATACTCCCGGAGTATGGCCAAAACTTCCGCTCGAAGCTCGGGGGTGAGGGCTCGGCCAATCTTGATCTTCCTATCCGGGCGGTCCTCGGACAGGGGAACTTCTTCTATTTCTTCGGAAGGCTCAGGTTGTTCCTTCCGATCCTTAGCCTCCTCCTTGGCTATGGTGTTCACCCGGGAAGACGGACCGGAGTCGCGTCTATTCACCGCTCGGGTGTAACATTTCCGGGCGGATTGGACATCGCCACGGACCACACCGACCCCATTGGGGGTGGGGAATTTCATGCACAGGTGAGGCATAGAAATTATCCCACCGATCTTCATAATGGCGGGTCGGCCCAAGATAATGTTGTGGACGCAATGGAGGTTGACCACAACAAATTCCAGCTCCGTTTTGATCGATTTTGGAGGTGCGCCAATCTCGACCGGGAGCGCTATTTTTCCCTCGGGGTAAATAAGAGCCCCGGTAAATCCTGACAGTGGTACACCGACCGGAGTCAGCTCCTTCCTGTCGAGGCCAAGCTTCTCAAAGACGTCCAAGTATAGGACGTTCACACTGCTGCCCGTATCAACCATAACCCTCTGGACGTCTGTCCCTTAACGTCAATCGTGACCACGAGCGCCTCCATGCCGTGGTCACTGCTGCTAGGTTGATCTTCGAGGGTGAAGGTTATGGGCTCCATCTTCTGCCTCTTCCCGGTCTCCCGGGAATCCACTATAGCGTCCGGGCAATTAGTCCGCGGTCGGGAAGCATCTTCCAGTCCACCAAAAATGACATGGATGGTAGGCTTTCCGGACGGGCGGCTACCAGACGGAGGGTCAGGGTCCCGTCGGTCATCATGACGATCGTCCCTTCGATCGTCTCTTCTGTCTTGCCCTGACCGATCAGAGCGGTGATGGGAACGTCTATGATCCCTCCGATCGGTGTTCCTCTTGTTGTCCTCTCTCTTCCCCACACACTTGTCCAACTTGCCCAAGTTGAGCAAATCTTCCAACAATTGGCGTAAGTGGGTACACTCCTCGGTGTCATGCCCGACGCATCGATGGTAAGCACAGTGCTTACTCTTGTCAGGGCCGTCTCGATCGGGATGGGGGAGTTTGATGAGATTGCAGGACTGGGCGTACTGCATGGCCTCCGCGGCGGATCGGTTCAAGGCCGTAAACTCGCCAGGCCTGGTGCGGGATCGGGGATTGTCATCTCCCGACCGATGTTCCGCCCGGCCGGCCAGTTTACGGGACGAAGAGCCGACCTCCTGCAAGCGCTTTACGGCGTTCGCCTCGCCGGCGTTGGCATAGTCTGTGACCCTCCGAAGGGCCTCCTCATAACTGGTCGGGGGGTGTAAGATGAAGTCTTGATACAAATGTCCCGCCCGGAGAGATATGTGAAGCATATGGGTGGCGGTCGCGTCGTCCATAGGCTCGACCTCCCCGACCGCTGCCTTCCACTTGACGAGGAAATCAGTCAGGCTTTCCCCTTCTAGCTGCTTGGCCTTCTCAAGATACATGTAGGACTTTCTCACCACTTTGGAAGTAATGAACTTCCTCACAAACTTGATCGCCAAGGTATCAAATCTGTCGATCGAGCCCGGTTGTAAGGTCCGAAACCATTCCGCTGCTCGACCAGTGAGCATAGAGTAGAATGCCCTACACATTACGGCGTCTGAAACGCCCTTCATCATCATGTTGCTGTAAAAATCATTCACATGGGCTTCAGGGTCTGCCCGTCCGTCATAACTCTTCTCTCCAGAGACCTTCAAGTCGAGCGGGTAAGGCTGGGCCATTACCGCTGCTGTGAAAGGCGTCTGGTGCAGGGTCGATTGGTTGACCGGGGGTGTTGCAGGGTACGCATTCCTGAGCTGCGCAACTTCCGCCTGGAGGTTATAGAGCAATCCTCGGGTTTCGTTGAGCTCGGCGGTTTGGACGGCTTGGGCTGTTTCCCGAGCGCGTCGCCGTCGGTGCGATCTCGACCCGCTATGCCCGGATGAAGCCTCCTGACTAGCGTCCTGCATGTGCACGTCTTCCGGTTGGCGATTCGGATCTTGGGGTCCCAATCTTTGCCGCATTTCCGGTCGAAGACGGTCAAAAGCTACCGCTCGGGCAACTTCTTCAGGGTCCTCCGCTTGGGCGGGAACCTCTTCTGCTTGCTGGGCCTGCCGTGGTGCCTCCATCGCAACAGCACCCCCCGACCCCAACCGCGAACGAGCCGAGCGTCGAGCCCGGGAAGTGGGCTGATGCTGCGGCTCTAACTGAGCGGCCGCGTATACTGGAGGGGCGGCGGCTGGAGCCGTGTACGCAGGCGTGAACGGTGGGTAGCCAACCGGAGGAGTGTAGTACATCGGTTGGCCTGGCCAATACCCATACGGTTGAGGTGGGACCGGGTACGGATACTGACCGGGATACATCATTGGTTGCGGGTATTGCTGACCGGGCGTCTGAAATCCCGGTTGTATGTAGTTCAGCGGCTGTTGGGCGGCCGGGTATGTGTTTGATGGATGCGGGGGCGAGAGGTTGAGGTTCAGATCGACCGTCTGACCTTGCTGTTGGGTAGCGTGATGGTCAGATGAGCTCGCCGCATCGGCTTGGTCGTCGGCGAAGTTGTTGTATGCCCACGGATACATTGTTGCCAAGAGACCGAGTGCTCGTCAAGACGTAGCTTCGTTGCACCGGTCCCCACGGACGGCGCCAAAATGATACTGCTAATTATACGTAAGCAATATGTAATAACTCGAGACCAATTAAAGCGAGTAAATGTCTTTATTGATCACGGTAAAGGCCCTAAGTACAATCTACTTGGTTGCTCTGAGTACCGACTGACTGCGGTCGGGATTCTCTAACAACAACCTATCGATCGTCCAAAAGTCCCTCACACTATAGCTACTGTGGGTATTTATAGCCGTTATGCCGGGGACAGGATTCCAGCCGTTCGGCATGTCCTCCACGTAGCCACCACGTGTCATCCTCCCGGGTGCCCTACCTGTCGATGTAGAGAGCCGCCACGTGTCTTTCGTCAGCTCTCCCGCCAAAGGGCTACCGCTCGGTGGTTGACATCGTCTTTCGGGCAACTCCCGGTAGGACCCCGACCGGGTTCTTCACAAGGAGCCCGACCTGTTACCTGCAAAGACTAAGAGAAAAGGACAAAGGCTTCTCGGTCGTGGTGAAGCTATGTCGGTCGGGATATTCCCTACCATATATATATATATATATATATATATATATATATATATATATATATATATATATATATATATATATATATATATATATATATATATATATATATATATGGCGTGCTTAATGGTTTTGTAATGTATAATATTATTTTCATCCATTTCACATGGTATGTTCGTATGCTTTCGTAATGTATACGTATTGTTCTCATCCATTTCATGGGGTATACATGTTTGTTTGGTAATGAATACGTATAGTTTTCAAGCACGAAAGGCCTCAGGTACGGTCTGACCTAAACATGTAACAAACACTATATATATCACTAAATTTGTTTTTATTCCCTCATCAAGCGATCCAATATATATCTTAAAATTACCTGGCTAGTGGCTAGCTGCTGGGCTGCCGTTATCATTTGGAATGCTATTAGAATGATATGTTTGGGGAAAAAATCAATTTTTCAGGCGGTACGTATCGATGGTGAACTAGTGAAGGGTACATGTTTCAAATTATCTCTACAGATTCAGGGCTTGAAATATCATCTGTGTCGTTGGGGGAAACAGAACCGTTTTGTCATGCAGCATGCTCAATTAATCTAATTATTTGGAGAGAGAAGTGATTTGAGAAAAAAACAGATGAATTTCAGATTTTTTTTTTAATTTCTTAAGTAGCTAGATCAAAAATAAATACTGAACTCTCTAAAAATTGAGGTCATGTGCTATTGGACACTTTGCACACCTCAAAATCCGGGATATGTGTGTGTGTGTGTGTTAAATTTCGATCAATTACTTCAATAAGTGTTTAAATTCTCCCAAAGCATTTTATATTTGATAAAAAAAAATGATATTTTCTCTCACTAATTAAAATCATGATATAACATACACTACATCATGTCACATTGATTAAAAAAATAATTTATTTTCATGAATTACTCGTGAATTGACTAGCCCGGCCACCATTAGTTAATGAAGAATTTATGTAATAATTAAATGTACATATAAATAAATATTTAATAAAATGATGATGACAAGTCATGTAGTAATTGATAATCAGTATTGAGTAGCTAAGATTAGTGTCTATCATTGCTCTTTTTTATTTTGTCACTGCTACCATTTTGGTCACCAAATTTCTTATCTAGTGTCAACAACATTTGTGATAATACATGGGTATTTAATAAATACGTTTTCAGCTTTTTTTTTTTTTTCATTCATTTAACCACGCTATTTGACTTGACAAAATAATCTAATAGATAAAGGGGTCAAATAGACCCATCTATTACTCACAAGTGTTCAATTAATCCTTTAGTCTAAACTAAAAATTAATTTGATACATAAATTTCATAAAATTTTTGCATTTACCAATTTACTAGGTTCTATCCGATTTTGATGATATGGCATCTAGTTAAGCTAATGTGGTTGGCAATTTTTTTTTTTTTTTTTTTGACTTGTCATCTAGCAAAATAATATTTTCCGGCCTTGACGTGACTTCAATCCATCGAAAAGTGAATTTTTCACTTTTCGGTGACTCCAATCCCACCTGTAGGTGAAATTATAATATAATTCCACCTTCTAGTGGAATTACTTAAACCCATCGAAAAGTGAATTTTTCACTTTTCGATGGTGTGGCGTCACTCCAATTCTACTTGAGGTGACTACTTAAATCCATCAAAAAGTGAAAAAGAAAAGTGAATTTTCACTTTTCAATGGTGTGGTGTCACTCCAATTCTACTTGAGGTGACTAAAACAAAACCTTCCATCACAAATGCATCATTCTCATTTTGTTCATCTTTTTAAGGTTTCGGACAGTACAACTCAGAGAATGTCACGAGCAATCCAATCGATTCTGTTACAATGTAGTATATGTTCACATTTACTTTCTCAAGTTAATGAAGCACAAAGAGTCAATACCATCCCCACTAGGACGTACTCGAACTCATGACCTCCCATTTGGGAGAGTCACTTCATGCCGCTAGCCCACAAGCATGGCCGGTTTTTGGATTTTTGTGGTCCCATTCATATAAATGAATGAGACCCCAACAAAAGTATAAGCGCAATCTTTAAAACCAAATCACAAGAATCCTACTAACCTACTATCTCCAAAGTCCAAACAAACAGAAAAATTATATATATATATATATATATATATCTTGAAACTACCTGGCTAGTGGCTACCTGTTGGGCTGCCGCTATCGTTTGGAATGCAAGTACAACAATCTGTTAGGGGGAAGAATCAATTTCTCAAGCGGTATTCGTGGTGAACTAGTGAATGGTACAAGTTTCAAATTATCTCTGCAGATTCAAGGCTTGAGACATCATCAGCGCTGTTGGAGAAACAAAACGGTTTTGTCATGTGGCATGCTCAATTAATTAGGATCTAATTATTAGGAGAGAGAAGTGATTTGGGGAAAAAACTGATGAGTTTCAAGATTGATCGTAATTTTATTTTATTTTTCTTAAATAGCTAGGTTAAAAATAAATATTGGCCCTCAAGTCCATAATACTACCTGAGTTAATATATCTTACAATCAAATTAAACTTTGTATGTAAATGATGAACCCAATTCTTTCCAATACATATAATATAATTTAATATAGACCGCATATGCATATTAATTAAATTTATTAATCAAGAATTTTTGAAAAGAAAATACCAACTGCAGTATAAAGGAGCGGATGTAAGAGGAAAATAATGACAAACAACTTAATGATGTGTTCCATTAGTCTTGATTTTTTTAATTAATTTTTTATTAATTTCTCTTCAAACACATCTGATCTATGTAAATAAGCATGAAAGAGTTCAAACATGGGGCGTCTATATATATATGGTATACTTAATGGTTTTGTAATGTATAATCTTATTTTCATCCATTTCATGTGGTATGTTCGTATGGTTTCGTAATGTATACGTATTGTTCTCATCAGTTTCATGGGGTATACATGTTTGTTTGGTAATGAATACGTATTGTTTTCAAGCACGAAAGGCCTCAGGTCTGACCTGAACATGTAACACACACGGTATATATCACTAAATTTGTTTTAATTCCCTCCTCATGTGATCCTATATCTCTGTGGAGCTATAGAAACGGGTCGACGGAGCGGGACCCGTCAAATTTTAAATATTTTAAATTTAAATAAAAAATAAATTAAAATAATAATAAGTGTATACTAAAATAATACTAATACACTAATTATATATATTTTTTTTTTGAAAACGGTAAACAAAAACTAAATATTAAAATACACTAATACACTAATAATTATAAGTGTATACTAAAAATATATACTAATACACTTATTACAGTTAACTAATACACTAATGTATATATGCAAACTGTAAACAAAAACTAAATATTAAAATGATACTAATACACTAATTACAGTAAACTAATAAACTAATTTATATATGTAAACCAAAACTAAAGACAAAAAAAAAATACTAATACACTAATTATAGATTTATAGTTAACTATACACTAATATATATATATATATATATATATATATATATATATAATTGCTGGGTGTCTGACTGTCTGCCACATATTTAACTACAGTAGCTACAGTGTAGAGGACTTTTGGACGATCGATAGGTTGTTGTTAGAGAATCCCGACCGCAGCCAGTCGGTACTCAGAGCAACCAAGTAGATAGTACTTAGGGCCTTTACCGTGATCAATAAATTTATTTACTTGCTTTAATTGGTCTCGGGTTTATTTTATATTGCTTACGTAGAATTAGCAGTATCACCTTCTATTATATTATTTTCTTCCCTTAAATATCCCGCATTCCGTTAGTATAAACTTTAGTAACGGAATATTCTGTTAATTATTTATTATTCTTAATTTACTCATTGATTTCTTTAATTTGTATATGTCGTTCTTTGAGTATTATGGGGAAAACATTAGAAGTTGGGCAAATTCCTGGCCCATTTAAAAAATTCATCGAATCTAAAGGCATTTGTGCGCAATACACAATGTTAGGCACACCACAACAAAATGGTGTGACAAAAAGGAAAATCGTAATCTAAAGGAAATGATTAGGAGTATTTAGGTCCATACTCCATCGCAATTAGAATTCGCCTTCAAACACTGATTTAGAAAAAATGCGGTGACATTTTTATAAATAATTGGACATCAAAATGCAAGTAAAATGTATTACAAGTACAAGTAAAATGTATTACAATTTACAAGTGCAAGTAGCAGTTTCATATAGTGTACCTCAATGCAAGTAAAATGTATTACAAGTGCGTGTAAAATGTATTACATGTGCAAGTAAAATTTTCATTGAGTATCAATACTAAGTGCACCTAACGTTATAACTAGATGCACCTAACGTTATGACTAGGTGCACCTAAGGTGAACGAATGTTAACAAGATAAATTACTTGCACTAGTAAGTGAAAATAGGTGCACTTGTAAATGATTTTACTTGCACTTTTAAATTGCAAAGGTGCACCAGTTACTTGCACTTGTAACACATTTACTTACACAAAAAAAACTCTGAAATAACTACTAGTATACATACTCTAAGGGCATCCTCAATAGATAAGTTTTTAGGTGCCAAATAGGAGAGAGGAGAGAGAAAAATGTGTGAAAAAAGAAAAGAAAAGAAAAAAACAAAGCTGAAAAAATTCTGACCCACAAACTTCCTTATCTCTCTTGGAGGGACCCACAAATTCTGTAAAAAACTTGGTCTTTGCCGGAGCACCCCACTCCTTCTCTCTCCTCCCCCTCTCTCTTTCAAGTTGGCATTTTTTTTCCAAAAAAATTGTGAACAATCCCCTTAATGGCAATTGTTATGCCATGGAACCATGTTCACCATCCATGGTGAACACAGCCCCAAACGGTAACGGTGCCCGTAAGTGGCACCGTTATTATTATTATTATTATTATTATTATTATTATTATTATTATTATTTTAATAATTACAGTGCGAATTTTCTTCTTTATTTTCACATTTCGCGGTTTCACTTCCTCTTCGCGCAAGCTTCTTCAACACTCATAAATTATGAATGTGCAGGCATGGATTTATGAATGTGCAGTCATGAAATTATGAATTTTCTTTTACAAGATTATGAATTTTCTGTTATGAAATTATAAATTTTTTGTTATGAGATTATGAATTTTCTGTTATGAGATTATGAATTTACAGAAAATTCATAATTACATAACTGTAAATTCATAATCTCATAATAGAAAATTCATAATTTAATAAATGTAAATTCATAATCTGAACATAGAATGCTAAAACGCCGTTAACAACACATTAACTATTATTTTTTTTTCGTAAAAATTACGCCATTTTGGAACGTGTTCACAAAGCATGATGAACACGTTTCCACGGCACAATTTGCGGGGACGAAGTCGGAGTATGGGGATGGAGTTGGAGGGCACGCACAATGAGACTCACATCGTGAGTGGTACGGTGTTGAGGGGATCGGACTCTGATCCTCAAACTCATGTGAATCCGAGGATCTGAAACTTGGAGATGCCCCATGTTTGAACTCTTTCATTCTTATACATAGATGTGTTTGAAGAGAAATTAAAAAATTAATTAAAAAAATCAAGACTAATGGAACACATCATTAAGTTGTTTGTCATTATTTTCCTCTTACATCCGCTCCTTTATACTGCAGTTGGTATTTTCTTTTCAAAAATTCTTGATTAATAAATTTAATTAATATGCATATGCGGTCTATATTAAATTATATTATATGTATTGGAAAGAATTGGGTTCATCATTTACATACAAAGTTTAATTTGATTGTAAGATATATTAACTCAGGTAGTATTATGGACTTGAGGGCCAATATTTATTTTTAACCTAGCTATTTAAGAAAAATAAAATAAAATTACGATCAATCTTGAAACTCATCAATTTTTTCCCCAAATCACTTCTCTCTCCTAATAATTAGATCCTAATTAATTGAGCATGCCACATGACAAAACCGTTTTGTTTCTCCAACAGCGCTGATGATGTCTCAAGCCTTGAATCTGCAGAGATAATTTGAAACTTGTACCATTCACTAGTTCACCACGAATACCGCTTGAGAAATTGATTCTTCCCCCTAACAGATTGTTGTACTTGCATTCCAAACGATAGCGGCAGCCCAACAGGTAGCCACTAGCCAGGTAGTTTCAAGATATATATATATATATATATATATATATATATATATATATATATATATATATATATAATTTTTCTGTTTGTTTGGACTTTGGAGATAGTAGGTTAGTAGGATTCTTGTGATTTGGTTTTAAAGATTGCGCTTATACTTTTGTTGGGGTCTCATTCATTTATATGAATGGGACCACAAAAATCCAAAAACCGGCCATGCTTGTGGGCTAGCGGCATGAAGTGACTCTCCCAAATGGGAGGTCATGAGTTCGAGTACGTCCTAGTGGGGATGGTATTGACTCTTTGTGCTTCATTAACTTGAGAAAGTAAATGTGAACATATACTACATTGTAACAGAATCGATTGGATTGCTCGTGACATTCTCTGAGTTGTACTGTCCGAAACCTTAAAAAGATGAACAAAATGAGAATGATGCATTTGTGATGGAAGGTTTTGTTTTAGTCACCTCAAGTAGAATTGGAGTGACACCACACCATTGAAAAGTGAAAATTCACTTTTCTTTTTCACTTTTCGATGGATTTAAGTAGTCACCTCAAGTAGAATTGGAGTGACGCCACACCATCGAAAAGTGAAAAATTCACTTTTCGATGGGTTTAAGTAATTCCACTAGAAGGTGGAATTATATTATAATTTCACCTACAGGTGGGATTGGAGTCACCGAAAAGTGAAAAATTCACTTTTCGATGGATTGAAGTCACGTCAAGGCCGGAAAATATTATTTTGCTAGATGACAAGTCAAAAAAAAAAAAAAAAAAAAAATTGCCAACCACATTAGCTTAACTAGATGCCATATCATCAAAATCGGATAGAACCTAGTAAATTGGTAAATGCAAAAATTTTATGAAATTTATGTATCAAATTAATTTTTAGTTTAGACTAAAGGATTAATTGAACACTTGTGAGTAATAGATGGGTCTATTTGACCCCTTTATCTATTAGATTATTTTGTCAAGTCAAATAGCGTGGTTAAATGAATGAAAAAAAAAAAAAAAAAAAAAAAAAAGCTGTGACTTATTAATAATTAGACGATTTTTTTTGAACTATTAATTTGATCAAATAATTAGACGATTTTTTTTTTTAATTCATGTTATTATAAACATAATTCTATTATGATATTATCTCTTATTAATATAGTAGATATTGCGATGTAGTGATTGTGGGTTATTAAAATGTCAATTATGGGGGTGGGCATGTATGTGATGAAAGTATAAGAGTGGTAGAAAGTCATTTGAACCCATACTCAATAATTACTCATCTCAACACACCATGTGACTTCTTTTTTACGTTTTTTTTTCCCCTAGCTAGCTTCAACAGATAAGAAGGTTATTTATAGGATCAAGCATCTATCTATCTAATTTTGGATGGATTAGGCTCTTATGCTTCACCGCAAATTATGTTGTGTAACCGAATGCACCATGCGCATGGTGCATACGATGCAAAACGACGTCGTTTTGGTTAAAAAGCGCGCGTCCCACTTAAAAAAAGAAATCAGGTTCATTCCCGGCAATAGCATTTTTATATGTCCATAAATTCATAACTATATATCCATAAATTCATAACTATATATCCATAAATTCATAATTATATATCCATAAATTCATAACTACACATCCACAAATTCATAACTATATATCCACAGTGAATGAATGAACTAAATATCCACAATGAATGAACTATATATCCAGAAATTCATAACTATATATCCATAAATTCATAACTATATATCCACAGTGAATGAATGAAGTAAATATCTACAATGAATGAACTAAATATCCACAATGAATGAACTATATATCTAGAAATCCATAACTATATATCCAGAAATTCATAACTATATATCCACAATAATGCTATTGCCAAGAATCGAACCTAATTTTTTTTAAAAAAAATGAGACACGCGTTTTTAGTCAAAACGACGTCGTTTTGCATCGTATGCACCATGCGCATTGTGTATTCGGTTGCACAGCATAACTATTGTATGCTTCACTAGCTAGCTGCGTGGCAAACAATAGGATAGCTTAGAGCATGCACATCAGTGCATTTTATTAGTGCTTAGTGATATGGATGAAAGAGAAATCTAAAAATATAAAAGCTTCTCAATCCGATCATCTCTAGTCATCTTCAAATTGCATTGAGCAACATCATATCATCCAGAGGCGGAAACTTATACACATACTCTAACCTGCATCAAAGTAGCCATGACCATCAAAATTCATTTCCTACTATCCTTCTGAGTTAAACCCGCCCCTTTCCGATCCATCATTTTTGGGTTTAGAGCTTTGTGGGATCAACTTTAATTTGTTCATCCCCTCGAGGTGGCCCATCAGTGCTAGCTGAAATATATCTCTACAGAAACTCCATATATCTGATGGTTGTGAAAAGTAGTTCATATTTTATTCCAAACTTTGATGGTTGCATGTGGAATTACATTAATTTCACCCCTTAATTTGAGCATTTCTTTTTCTTATTATAATAAAAATTAGTCCGATTCGGTCCTACGGGGAGCAGCATCACGATGACGCAGAATGGTAAGAGAAATGCTATCACATTGCATAAAATAGTTGCTAGTTAATTAAATCACCATTATTTTTATTTTATTTTAGACCCAGCCCCTATTTTGTTGCAGATTATGCAAGCTTTGGGGATGCTATTCCACAATTAGTGATTATTGTCATCATCGGAGCAACCGCAGTGGTACTCTTTAAAATGAATATTATTGATGGCCTTGGAATTTCTCGTGCTTGTTGGACGATAATGTTGTTCGGTAGTAATGTTCTATATTCCACGGAAGTTAGTTCATTAACTACAGCGTTAATCGCAGTTCACATATGTGTGAATTCGCTTGTACTGTCATATTGGATAGTTGTAGATGTTAAGGTGTACAAAAGGAAAAACGCATGGCCTTCAATGGAGCTACTGTTTGAAACTGGACTGTGGTTATTTATGGTTATTTTGAGTTGGGTTGAATTTCTGTCAAGGAGATTGTTGAAGGGCAAAGAATATTTTCACGTCGTATATTATTGTCATCCAATTGCAATAATAGCTCTTGTTTCTATTATTGAAAAGTATTTGACAACAAAAATGGAAATTAGTGGAGATAAGTTTTGGAAATCAGAATTGATTGAAAATGGGGATATGACCTTTGATGATTTAGTAAGAATTTGCTCGAAAGAACCTCAAAATGGTCATGTATCTAAATTGGATCAAAAGTTAAGGGAGCTCACAAAGATGTTATCTATTGTAGTAGCTCAAAAGCACGAAGCTCTAAAAAAAGAAGAGAACAGGAGGCTCCGAGGCAGCAGAATGGAGCCCAAGGTCGGGGCTCAAACTAATAATAATGATCAGGAAATCGAATCAATGGATCTCTAGAAGATTTGCCTGAACTTCTCATTTGGGTGGTTTTTTCTTTAATCTGGAATAATTCTATTTTAATGGACTTGCATATACCTTTATGGGATGTGAGCTGTTAACAAATCGGATATAAATTAGTAGAGGTTGTTTCTGTTTGTTTGTTAAGGTTTTTAGAATGTTTGTGTTTGTGTTCGTTTATTAAGCGTTCATTAGTGTTTGTTAACGTTTAGGAACATGTTTGTTAATAAGCACGTTCACAATATTCATTAATATTTGTGAACATGTTTGTTCACGTTTATAAACACGTTCGTGAATGCTGAATAACCAAACATATGAACATGTTCATCATGATCATAATTCGTTCGTGAAAAAAGAAATAATATATGTTCACGGAAAATAACCAAACAAGTAACGAAACTACAAAGAGAATACAAACAAATATTAAACGAACACAAACGAGCTTGTTCGCGAACATTATTAAACGAACACAAACGAACTTGTTCACGATCTCTTAGCAAACCTTTGTTCGTTTATAAACTGAGCTCTAAATTTTGTTTGTTTATGTTCGTTTACCTTAATAAACAAACGCTTACCGAACTCGAACACGAACACGAGTTTACCGATAGCTTTGTTCGCTAATACCCCTAATTGTAAGGAGGGCATTAAGCAAGAAAAAAGTTATAATTGCTAAGAATTTCAATTATAGCTAGTATTTGCATGTAAATTGCATAATCTAAAAACATAATAACTTCAATCCAGGTTATACCCCTGGTTTATGTCCATGTTTTTCGTTAATTTTTTTTGTACTTGTGCTATAAAAGCTGTACTACATAATTTTTTGGACAAAAATATCCCTGCCGTTATAACTTCTGTTATCTTTCCACATTATTATTACCATGTAACACACACACACACTATTATTTTTAAAAAATTAATATAACTAAGATTTTAATATGTAATTATAATATTGGGCATATTTTTTTGCGCATCGCGCATATAAAATACTAGTAAGTAGTATAAAGGCCAAAAAGTAGTATATAATTGGATCATATGAGAACAAGTTTTTAAGATAAAATTAATAATCAATTTCAGCCTTACACATGAAAAAATTGAATGAGTCTGATCAAGTTTTAATAATAATAATAATAATAATAATAATAATAATAATAATAATAATAATAATAATAATAATAATGCGGTGACATTTTTGTAATTATTACCAACTTTACTAATGCAAACTTGAACACTAAAATCTGCATTTCTCATAATTTTACAGGTTTGCACATTAAGTATTAACATATTACATATTTATGAGGTGTTTGGTAGAGTGTAGTTGCAATTCAATTGCGATTTTTTTTTTGCTGCAGAAATTACATTGTTTGGTTTGAAGGAATTACAATTTCATCCTTTTGTGGAATTGGGATTCATAACTCGCCCCATATGAATTGTAATTCAAGGAAAGGGAAAAAAAAAGTCATTTTTGCCCTAGATTATTATCATTATTACTACACATACAAGGGCATTTTAATCTTTATATCACTTCTCCCCTTCTCATTCTCAATAATTCTATTCCTTTCTATCAAACAATGTAATTTGAATTCAGCTTTATTTACACCTTAATCTTTTCCCACCGAATTACAATTCATTCCTCCCTTAATTCTTTCCTCTCAACCAAAAGCAATGTTATTATTAAAAGATTGCACTTGCAAAAATACGAAAGTGCATTGCACTTAGAGTTTGGATTTTAGAGTTTATGAATAAGTTTTAGTTTTATTTGGTTTAGAGATTCATTTTTTGTTACTGTTTAGGGTCTAATATTTACGGTTTAGATTTAACATTTAGTTTTTTCATTGATTTTTTAAATTTTATTTATGTTTGCATATTCAGTTGTTATAAATTGCATATTTAAGTGTTCAAGTTTGCAAAGTGAAGTTGACGATAATTGCGAAAATGTCATGGCATTTTTTTAAAATTTGAAGTTGACGATAATTGCGAAATATACTAACGGATTTTAAGGTTATTTAAGAAAAGAAAATAATATAATAAAGGGTAAATAAGGAAAATCATTAAAAATACTAAAATCAAAATAATATGAACCATTCATTTTAAGAAACAATTAGTACCGGCATTTTTTTTTATTCCAGTTAAGGGTCTAACATTATTCACTCTTGTTAGAATTGATGATGATGATGATTGATGATTGATGATTGATGATGATGATGATTGATGATTGATGATGATGATGATGAGATTGAAATTGTAGATAGATAGATTATTATTTATTATTATTGTTAAATAGGATCGATTAATTGCATAATAAAGCAAGACAAAAAATTTTATTCCGTTGAGAACAAAATATTAAAAAATAAATAAATAAAATTGTAGGGGTTTCAAGCCGCACAACAACACTTGTAAAAGTAACAATTTCCTCCTCCTTGACCATCCTTCTTGCACGTTTTATTACATTTTTTGCCATCCCATTGAAAGCATGAACTAACCCTCAAACGACTTGCTCATATATTTCTTAGCACATCCAACGTACAGTATTACATTCTTCATGGGCTCAATTTCTGCAAACATATAAGGATATTAATTTTATCCTAAAATCAATGGGCTGCTCTAATAATATAAAAAATTTAAGAATTATGATAAACATTTTTAGCCCAAAATCAATAATGTAAGTTCGAAGAACTGAATGAGCTAACTCGAAATTTATTGGACTAGTTCAATAGCTCGAGTTACTCAAAGCTACTATTTGTTTCACAAGTAACGAGAAACAAAATATACAAAAGAGTTTCTTTAAAAATAAAAAAGTTCAACAACATAACTATGATAACCCGAAAAGGTTGACCCAAAACCAACATGGTCAGACCAACTAACATCCCCAAGTATATATATCTATAAACAATTACTATGAACAAAAGAATATAATTTTGTCAATTACATAATAAAACGATAAATATTATTCCGTTTATATATATATATATATATATATATATATATATAATCAACATTGTGGTCCCTCAATTATTTTTCAACTGTCAATATAGTCCTTAGTTTTCAATTTTAACCAATTTAATTCATTAATTGTTTAAAATTTTGTCAATTAACCCTTTAGGGACTAAATTGACAAAAATTTTAAACTGTGAAAATCACCATCTTGGTCCCTGAAATGGTTTAATTTATAAAATTTTAAACAATTCGTCAATTCAAAGATCAAATTGGTTGGAATTGAAAACTAGGTACTGCATTGACGTTGAAAAACAATTGAAGGACCAAAATTGTGATTAACTATATATATTAGTCTTAATTAATAATTACTACAGTTAAAATATCTTACAATCAAATTAAACTTTGTATGTACACGATGATCCCAATTCTTTCGAATATAGATAACGTAATGTAATATAGACAGCATATGCAAATTAAGTTTATAATCAAGAATTTTTGAAAAGAAAATACCAACTGCATTATAAAGGAGCGGATGTAAGAGGAAAACGATGACAAACAGCTTGATGAAGTACTGTTCCATTAGTCTTGATTTTTTAAAATTAATTTTTAAATTTCTCTGCAAACAAATCTATGTAAATAAGCATGAAAGAGTTCAACCATGGGGGTCTTTATATATGGTATGTTTATTGGTTTTGTAATGTATACGCATTGTTCTCATCCATTTCATGTGGTATACAATTTCGTTTGCTAATGAAACGTATTAGTCTTGTTTTGTAAAATAGTTATTTTATCAATTAATTTTGATTTATTTGATCATTATTAGTTGTTTGACTTGATTAAAAATCAATTAGTACAGTGTTTGGTTAATCAATTTTTTGTAAACTTCAAAATACTAAAATTCAAAAACTGCTCAAAACAAATTAAACGGCTATTAGCTAATATAATTTGAATTCTACTTTTTACATATTATTCTTTTCCCACTGAATTACAATTCATTCTTCTCTTAATTCTCTCCTCTCAACCAAACACATTGTTATTATTAAAAGATTGCATTTGTAAAAATGCGAAAATGCATTGCACTTAGGGTTTGGATTTTAGAGTTTATGAATAAATTTTTAGTTTTATTTGGTTTAGAGATTCATTTTTTTACTGTTTAGGGTCTAATATTTACGGTTTAGATTTAAAATTTAGCTTTTTCATTGATTTTTTAAAATTTATTTATGTTTTCATATTTAGTTGTTACAAATTGCATATTTAAGTGTTCAAGTTTGTAAAGTGAAGTTGACAATAATTATGAAAATATCATCGCATGTTTTTTACAAAAATTTGACTTGATCCGTTTAACTTTTACAGATGTAATTAGGCTGAATGGTTCTGACTTTTCTCCTAGAGATGTGTTTTCATGATACCATAAGCCTTTATATACTTATGTTAAAATGAAAATAATTTTTTAGGTTAGAATGTATGAATTTTTTAGGTTAGAATGTATGAACAAAAATCAATGCACACACTTTACCCCAAGCATGCTTGAATATGGTGGAGATGGTGGAGAACTTAGTTAGTACAACCAAAATCAATATCTTTCTAATAACAAAATTTGTATCATGTCAGTTACATAGATGGAATTAAAGTTAGGGCCTATAGAAAGTCTTAGGTCTAACTGCACCCTTGATTGTTTTTATCCCTGCAAGTTTAGCACTTGCAAGTCTATGTAGATTTTTCTTTTTTTAATTTTTTAAAATCCTAGATGGTTTGAAAGTTTTCAAGTCACGGGTAGCTTTTTGTACTTTTTTATTTTTTATATTTATTTATTATTATGTTAGTATTTTGTTCTTATATTATAATATAATGTAACGTGTGATTATTTTTAAAAATGAAATTGTGTAGAGAAATTAGAGAAAGATTTATAAATTTGATGATATAAAAATATGTTTGAGTATTGCTAACCAGAGGTGCAATTACTTTCCAAAGTAGTTGTACAACATCAAATTTTTCTTTTTCTTTTTGTTGTAATTTTTAAAATTAAAATAGTATTTGAAAACTTTTATATTATGAAAGCTTAGCTTTCAAATGCTCTTTCCGACCACCTTTTTATTGACTTTTTAAAAATCTGTTTTGTTTTCAATAATGAATTTAAATATTATTATTATTATTATTATTATTATTATTATTATTATTATTATTATTATTATATTTTGAAAGTTTTTTTTAATACTATTGATTTTTTTACAATGCAGTATCTGGTTGATGACTTTCCATATGGGATATTAGAAATTTATATAGTAATGGAGATTAATATTTCAGATGGACTACCATGAAAGCTTAAATGATATTTAGAGTTGTGGAGTTATAAATATTATTTTAGTTTAGACCGTTTGGTAGAGAATACAAAATATGGAGAGATTTGAAACCGAATGTTATTTCGGAAGGTCAGAAAAAGTACGGAAGGAAAATTTTCGAAAGATACATTTTCGGAAATTTAAATCATATTTCCGATAGATACATTTCGGAAAATTTTGGAAGATATACCGTTTTCCGCATGGGAATTAATTACGGATGGATTTTGTACTGCATGCTCTCGGTGAAAAATTCAAAATCGAATTTGCCGCATGCGTTGCTGTACATGTATGATTGTGGTATTAAAATGCCCGCATGGGTAGCTCAACTGGTCATAGAGGTGAAGGTAGTGTGGGCACAACCTCTCAAAGTGAGGGGGGCTCCTTGTGCGCAGTGAGCACCGGTCATGTGGTTCATGTTCTGTTGAGTCACCATGATTTACATCCTCCCAAATGCTCTGTCGGGCCGGGATTGGGGTTCAGCCTTTTGAAAGAATGATTGTGGTATTATATATATATATATATATAGGGACGCACTCAGGTGCGAATAAGTGCCCAGGAAGGAAATGCGAACGAATCAGCGCGTGACACGTGTCCAGATCTAATAACTTAAAAAAAATGCGGTGGTATTTTCGTAAATAATTGAACATCGAAGTGCAAGTAAATCTCTTATAAGTGCACCTATTTTCACCTATAAGTGCATGTAATTTTGCCTTGTTAGCATTCACTTTCCGCAACCATTCATGCACCTGGGTGTGCTTATAACTATATGTGCAACTATTTATAACTATAGGTGCAACTACTTATAACTATATGTGCACCTACTTTCACCTATAAGTGCATGTAATTTTGTCTTGTTAACATTCATTGATCTGAGTTCAGCGGGTAGTAATAGTCCTGAAAACCACTCGCAAACATTCATACACCTAGATGCAACTACTTATACCTATGTGTGCAACTACTTAGAACTATAAGTGCAACTACTTAGAACTATAAGTGCAACTAAGTATTGATGCTCAGTGTAAATTTTTACTTGCACCTATAATACATTTTACATGCACTTGTAATACATTTTACTTGCACTTCGATGTTCAATTATTTACGAAAATGCCACCGCGTTTTTTAAAAAAAATCAGTGTTTCTCATCCATTAGATCTGGACACGTGGACGAACAGAATCCATTCCTATTTCGCGCCTGGGCGAGCAGTTCGCACCCGAGTGCAACTATATATATATATATATATATATATATATATATATATAAGCTTTTGCATACACTTATTAACCCAGGTAAATTCGTTTTATATCCCAATATCAAATATATCATTATTTGATATATATTTTGTGGAAGTTGGGTTTGTAAACTGCAGTAACTTCTCCAATATATTTTGGAGAAACATCTGAAAGAAACATGTAATTTTTACATGCAATTAATTTGCAGGAAACCAAGGTACTTCACAGTCTTATATTTCTACATAAAATTCTCAAACAAAGCAACTAGAGAATTTCATTCATCTTCTTGTATCCCATAAAATTAAATCTTGAACATTGTTGCTTTTGTAGAGGAAGATTTAAACCTTATAGAATGTGATTACACGCTTAAAGATATCAAATGATCTAGTTTTTCTTCCTTAGCTTGTTGTCTTTTGTATTTTTGTTGTATCTCAAATGTATTGTGAATGCTAACACTTTTTTCAACATGGGAGAGTCACTTCGTGTCACTAGATCACAAGGTCATTGACAAATATTTTGAAAGTTAGTTATAATTGTATGATGCAGAGTGGATAGTCATTGACAAATCATTATGTTGCACTGGTTGTTGAAACGTCCCGAGATTATGCTGCTGATAGAGTTCCAATTGTGGTCAATTAAGTATTCTTTTGTTTAGATTAAAAATTTAAAAATTTGTAATAAATGTTTTGTGTATATATTCTGTAGTCCTTCTCAGACAATGCTCTGATTTGGATCAATTTCCAAGGAGCAAATTTGAAAGCTTTAAGTTATGTACATTAGAGCATCCACATCAGTTGGGGAGAATTGGGGGATAATGTAAGAGTGATTAGGAAAGAGAGTGTGGGAGGGGAGAGAAAAAAAAAAAAAAAAAAAAAAAAAAAAAAAAAAAAAACCAAAAACTGAAATTTTTAAAATAAAAAAGCAATGTAAACAGACGCGCCAGTCGCGACTGGCGCGCCTGACGCGTCTCCGGGCGCGTGCAACGCACGCGCCCGGCTTTCTCTCCATTTTGCGCGAAACGCGCTAAAGCGCGCTTATCTTTTTTTTTTTTTTCTTTCTTTTTTCTGCCATTATCTTGGCATTTGCAGAATGATTATTTTTGATATTATCTTTGCTTCCCATCAGTTGAAGTGCATATTACTGTACTATTATCTCCCTATTATACATTGCTGTGGATGCTCTTATGTACATAACCCCATCTTGATATACGAAAATATTTCTAGGAGAAAACAACTACAAAAAGATCACTTAAAATCGAGAAAGAAAAAAAAAATTAAATATACACGTTGAACTCACCATTAGCAAAACGGCCTAGTTTCATTTGGACGAGAAAATACTGTAATTTAATTGGCTATGGTAATATGGTTTTAATATATAGATAGAAGGATTAGAAATTTTGATAGTTAGATTGTAATTTGTAAGCAACAACTATTAGCTTATTATAACATTGGTTTTGTTAACAATAAGAAAATAATGCTTATAAGTTATAACAATATTGGTGGGTGATAAACATTATCACGCCCTATATATGATTCTATTGCCAATATTTCCCTCATATTAGGTTATTATTATTATTATTATTTATTATTATTTATTATTATTGTTAAATAGGATCGATTAATTGCATAATAAAGCAAGACAAGAAATATTATTCCGTTGAGAACGAAATATTAAAAAATAAATAAAAATTGTAGGGGTTTCAAGCCACACAACAACACTTGTAAAGGTAACAGTTTCCTCCTCCTTGACCATCCTTCTGGCACGTTTTATGACATTTTTCGCCATCCCATTCCAAGCATGCACCCTTAAACGACCTGCTCATATATTTCTTAGCACATTCAACGGACAGTCTAACATTCTTCATGGGCTCAATTTCTGCAAACATATAAGGATATTAATTTTATCCTAAAATCAATGGGCTGCATGCTCTAATAATATAAACAAAAATTTAAGAATTATGATAAACATTTTTAGTCCAAAATCAATCATGTAAGTCTAACTCGAAATTTATTGGACTAACTCAATAGCTCGAATTACTCTCAAGTCTATTATTTGTTTCACAAATAACGGAATATACAAGAGAGTTTCTTTAAAAATAAAAAAAGTTCAACAACATAACTATGATAACCCAAAAAGGTTGATCCAAAACCAACATGGTCGGACCAACTAACCTCCCCAAGTATATATATCTATGAACAATTACTATGATCAAAAGAATATAATTTTGTCAATTACATAATAAAACGAAAATATTATTCCGTTCATATATATATATATATATATATATATATATATATATATATATATAAGTGTCTGATAAGTTAACTACTTTACAAAATATGGCCAATACGTTTCATTAGCAAACGAAATTGTATACCACATGAAATGGATAAGAACAATGCGTATACATTACAAAACCAATAAACATACCATATATAAAGACCCCCATGGTTGAACTCTTTCATGCTTATTTACATAGATTTGTTTGCAGAGAAATTTAAAAATTAATTTAAAAAATTCAAGACTAATGGAACAGTACTTCATCAAGCTGTTTGTCATCGTTTTCCTCTTACATCCGCTCCTTTATACTGCAGTTGGTATTTTCTTTTCAAAAACTCTTGATTAATAAACTTAATTTGCATATGCTGTCTATATTACATCACGTTATCTATATTCGAAAGAATTGGGATCATCGTGTACATACAAAGTTTAATTTGATTGTAAGATATTTTAACTGTAGTAATTATTAATTAAGACAGTTAAAATATCTTACAATCAAATTAAACTTTGTATGTACACGATGATCCCAATTCTTTCGAATATAGATAACGTGATGTAATATAGACAGCATATGCAAATTAAGTTTATTAATCAAGAATTTTTGAAAAGAAAATACCAACTGCAGTATAAAGGAGCGGATGTAAAAGGAAAACGATGACAAACAGCTTGATGAAGTACTGTTCCATTAGTCTTGAATTTTTTAAATTAATTTTTAAATTTCTCTGCAAACAAATCTATGTAAATAAGCATGAAAGAGTTCAACCATGGGGGTCTTTATATATGGTATGTTTATTGGTTTTGTAATGTATACGCATTGTTCTCATCCATTTCATGTGGTATACAATTTCGTTTCATTGCATTGTTCTCATCCATTTCATGTGGTATACAATTTCGTTTGCTAATGAAACGTATTGGCCATATTTTGTAAAGTAGTTAACTTATCAGACACTTTTATTTTATTTGACCACTTTAGTTGTTTGACTTGATTACAAATTAATATAAATGTTTGATTAATCAAGTTTTTTGTAACTTCAAAATGCTAAAATTCAAAAACTGTTCAAAGCAACTTTTTCAATTAGCTTTTTTAGAAAAGAAATTATACCAAACATGTATAAGCTATCAGTTAATTTACCAAACACTTTTCTACAATCAGCTAATGTTATCAACTAGTTATACCCTCTAATTAAATCAATCAGCTAACAGCAAATAACCATTTACCTAAATTTCTACTTTTTTTCAAAAAAAAAAAAATGCTACTCATAAGTAATAAAACCTAAATTTATACTTCCTTTGATCTCTATTCTGATTGCTGAAACATGATTGGAAAAGGATAATGGTTTGTTTTGGGACCGAACAAAAAAAATCGCGTCCTCAATTAAAGAAACAAACTGTAAAAAATGAAGCACATTAAGAAGGAAAACAAAACACATTAAGAAGGAAAACTACTCACCTAAAGCTTTAGGCCAACGCACTTTTAAGTTTCAACAACTGACACACCTTAAGCACACAAACCATGCACCTTAAGAAGAAAAATCACGCACCTTAAGAAGGAAACCTTGCACCTAAAGCTTTAGATTGACACACTTAAGTTTCAACAACCGACGCACATTTAAACACAAAAGCCACACACATTAAATTTGACCTATATGCAAAAAGACTAAATTGTTACCGTATATTTTTTTAATCCTTGTTAATCTTGGATATTGATCTTGGCAATATCAATGGTTCTCATCTCACCCCACGTTCGCACCTGAGCACACCATCCGCATTTGATCCGTATTATATATATATATATATATATATATATATATATGTATGTATGTATATAATACATCAAAAAGACTAAAACAAATTATAAAAATCATGGAATAGACTCGTCTAACACCGTCAAATCATGCTAAGCAATCAAAAAGACTAAAACAAATTATAAAAACCATGGAATATACTCATCTAACACCGTCAAATCCTGCTAAGCAATCAACTCATTCATATCCAACACACACCGTAAGCAAATCCACAAAGACCAAATCAAAAATTAGATGGCTTTTGAAAAACTAAAGAGTGTTACTTGAAAAAAAAAAAAAAAAAAAAAAAAAAGGAAACTACTAAAAAAAGAAAGATGTTGAAAACAAGAACGACTAAAAATTGTTACAATTTAGACACAAAATGACGTTGTTTTGATTTAAGGTTTATAACGGTATATAAATTTTGATCTATGATATAATTTGCTCTTAAAATTAGTTTGGTGTCAATTGAGTAACCTATTGTATAAAAAAATAATAATAAACAATTTAAATTAATATCAGGGCTCCATATCCATTTGCGCCAATAAATTGGTTTTCGGCTTTCGAACGTTTGGCCCATTGTTGCTGTTAACATGTCAACCCCCGCAGAGTTACCCTCTGAACACTGCGAAGAAGAACAAGAATCTCTGCCATCAACTCACCACCCTTCTGCCCCTTCTCATGAGGTATTGCATAAGCTTTGTGTGCGATGTTTATGTTCCCGACTTCCAAATTAGGGTTTATTATTTTTTTGTCCATTTCTCTATGCCCAAGCTACCTCTGTATGTGAAAGATGAAATCCAGGGATTTGAGGATGGATAGTGATTGAAATCATTCATCAGCGCTATTGGAAATGCAATTTAGCTTTATGTAAATGGATGCGAGGGGAGCCGTCCGAGTGTTCGACAGCTTGCGCGATAGAGTGATAGACTGCACATTGGTGTGGGCTCGTGCCATTTCTTTGTTAAAAAGCTATATTCGTCTTGCTTAATGTTTTTCACAAAAAAGTTTTTTAAAAAGTTTTAAACAAAATTTGAATCTGATTATAAGTTATATAAGCTCCGTAGTTAATAGACTATGAATTTGTAAAGAAATGTCTGAATTGATATACTAAGCAGAGAGGTCCACATTTGCAACAGAAAGAGTACACATACTTGTAAGCCAAAAGCATTTTTGGTCAGGGGTATGAGCCAAGTGAGCATAAAAGATGATACATGAAGTTTTGAGGTTCATTTTGCCCTTCATTTTTCCTCAAATGACTAAGCATTGTAGTTTAATTGATAATAAAGAATCCATTATTGTTACACTCAGGAAAGACCTAAATTTCCTCAAGATGTTTAAAGATTTAACATTTTAACTAGTTCACAGTTCCAACCTTGAATTAAGATAAGTGGCACATAATTGCCTCATTTTGCTGTTTTTTTAGTACCAACTCAAATACACTCACCCACACATACTGGAGTATCTTTCAGTAAAGTAATATTTGCTGTCGAGGAATTTTATACTGAGCGTATGAGTTCTTAATTATTACCATTTTATTATTATATGATTTAGTTGTTCACAGTGTAACTTACTTCATGCTGCACATAATTGCATCATTTTGCTGTTTTTTTAGTACCAACTCAAATACACTCACCCACACATACTGGAGTATCTTTCAGTAAAGTAATATTTGCTGTCGAGGAATTATTTTATACTGAGCATACGAGTTCTTAATTATTATCATTTTATTATTATATGATTTAGTTGTTCACATTGTAAGTTACTTCATGCTGCAGCTGTTTGATATATCAACAACTGTTGATCCTAGTTATGTAATATCTTTGATACGAAAACTCCTACCAACAGAAGTGAAAGATGAAGGCATCTCTGGAGGACAAGAAACTGAAGAATTGAAGACAGCTTCAGTCTCTGCATCTGAAAATGGAGAAGGGATGTGGGCAAATAATGAAAATGAAGCCGCAGACATGGATGATAATTTTGATAAAGTGGACAAGTTTCAAGGATTAGATGTCAGGCTATGCTGTGAGAGTACAAAGAAAGGGTCATCAGCAGGAGAAGAATCCTGGGAAGAGTATGGTTGTATTTTATGGGATCTTGCTGCGAGTAAAACTCATGCTGAATTCATGGTGCTTGAATTTTCTCTTTCTTTTCATCTTTCTGCATCTTAGCAATCTGTTGGTTTGTATTGTTGGGAGAAGTGGGTTAAGCTGGGTTGCAGGGAAAGGGTTTGATATCAGGACTTTCAACTTTACAGTTCAATCCTTGTACAAAGAACCCAGAGTGTGAGCTTCATTTTTCCTTGGTCCTTGTGAGTTGTGACGCTATCAACACTGAATTGAATAATTCCCAAGAGCTTTCAGAATGAACTTTTCACTTGATAGGTCAAATGAGAGTGCCAAAAACAATTTTGTTATGCTCTTTTACTGGGATAGGCTTTCTACTGTCATTATTCATTCCCCCCTTCCCTCTTCCCCCCTCCCCCCATTTTTGAATCTTGTTTAGTCATCACTGCAGTTTTTAAGTATTATGATTTTTTTTAAATACAGGTTCAAAACCTTATACTTGAAGTTCTGTTTTCCACTCTTGTGGTTTCAAAATCTGCACGTATTACAGTGAGTCACATTTCTAATTTAATTTTATCTTGTACATCTTACATGGACGGTCTTGATGTTCCCAAATGCATGGACTTTCTTAACTTGGATATGCTTAAGCAGGAAATTAGCCTTGGAATCATTGGGAACCTAGCATGTCATGAACTTTCTCGAAAGAAGATAACTTCCACAAATGGATTGATTGGGGCGGTTATGGAGCAGTTATTCCTAGATGACACGCCATGCCTTTGTGAAGCATGCCGGTACTATAGCTGAAATTTCAAAGATAATCCTTAATTATTTGTCAAATATTTTACAAACTTTCCTGCATATATTTATCATTTTGTTTAAATCACCTTACTAGGATATCTTTCTTTTTACTGTGCTTTTATTTCTTTACTTCAGAACATTAAATGGTAACTTTGCTACCACCCCTTTAGCTATGTTTTGTTGTTACCTTCTAAAATGAATTTCAGGTCAGGATGTTAATATATTATTCTTGTTCTGAGTCAATTAAATTTTTTTAAACATTTTTTAATCACATTTCAATATATAATGTAGTTGTCTGCAATCATCTTCATTATGGTAAGTATTATTATACAGGGTAGTAACTTTATGTCTTCAAGGTGACAAGAGTGTTCTTTGGGCAGAAGCCTTGCAGTCTGAGAATATATTATGCCGAATCTTATGGATTATGGAAAATACTTTAAATCCAAATCTTCTTGAGAAGGTATTGGATTGTGTTACAATTTGTAGTCCATCCAGTCTACTGCATCTCCTATTGTTTCATTTTGCTATCAAACGGTGTTAGTCATTTGGTACATATTGTGGATTGTGGATTGTGGATGTTTTATTTAATAATAATTTTTGTTATTGTTTGTACTGTGTTACCATGCCTGAAATTTTGAACAGTACATTTGAAGAGAAATATCCATCTAATGCCTTATGTATGTCAAAAAAGTTTCATTTAGTTAGTGTGAACTAAACTGTGATGTTTAGTATCATGTAGTTGGACCAGACAAATATGATTATGGAAACTGCCCCCAAGGTAGATCTCCAACCCCACCCCACCTCCCTCTCAAAGAAGAAATTTAAAAAATAAAATGAGATACAGCTGTTTACTAACACTAAATTTTGTAGTATCTTGCACACACTGGAAAGTTTCTCAGTTTTTAATGCATAAATCCCAAAAATCAGCTTGGTGTTATCAGTGACTAATGTAGTTTTCAACACTAAAACAGAGTGTAGGTCTACTCTTGGCAACATTGCAAAGTAAGCAAGAAGTAGCTGTTATCCTTCAACCACCATTGATGAAGTTGGGACTCCCATGTCTTATGGTTGATCTCTTATCTTTTGAGATGGGAAAATTAAGGGAGGAACGATTACCTGAAAGGTACAGTTATTTTTCTTATAATTTTAGGTGTTTCTTCCTCCAAAAAGCACCGAGTTTATTTTCATGATATTTGGTTTTCTGATAAGCTGAGTACTTGGGAAATCACTTATTTCCTCAATGACCCCTGTCATGTGGTTGTTTGCCCACCAGACTCATATTTAAGTATAAGTATGTCTTGGGAAATCACTTATTTCCTCAATGACCCCTGTCATTTCTGTCATTCTTCCATCCTAATGCTTACTTGATGAAATATGGTAGCATCCAATTTTAATTGATTTTGTGGGTCATATGGATTCCAGTGTTCTACTCCTCTCCTTAATCTTGCACACGTGCAATTAGTTTTCACTTTTCACTTAGATGCATTCTTTAGTCTATGTTCTTGACCCAGGAATGCTTTGTTCTGCACCAGGTACTCGGTTCTTGATTTAATTCTTCAGACATTTGAGGCTCTTTCTGTCATTGATGAATCTTCACAAGAAATCTGTGCAAGTAAAAGACTTTTTCTACTACTTACTGACCTAATCAAACTTCCTGAAAAAGTTGAGGTATGTTGTAGATTTTGAAAATTTTGCTTAGTGAGTCAAGGTTATAGCATGTAACCTTACCACAGATTCGTTAAAGAAAATAACAAAAAATGAAAATGGAAAAGCCAACCATATGTTGAACTTGTACTGGTCCGGGTCATTCTAAACACGTGATTTGGCCCAAAACTTTGCTACTAGTCCTATAATTTCATCTGTTGTCAAAATTTTCTGGTTACAACACAAATGAGCATTATGATTATGTAAATAGCATGGTGTGCAAATATCTCTGTTGATGGAATAATTGAAGCATGTGCTACATCTCAACTAAAAGCCTAAGCTGATAGTTGGATTGCACGCACATTTATGTTTATATATATTATATGCTCAACATGCCCCCTCACGTGTGCGGGCCGATTACTTTTTATGGGCTCCAAGCAACACGTGGACCATAGTCTCTTTTTTATCGGTTGACGCAGGAATTCAAACCGATGACCTTTGGCATGACTCTGATACCAAATTGAAGCATGTGCTCCATCTCAACTAAAAGCCTAAGCGATAGTTGGATTGCACATTTATGTTTATATATATTATATGCTCAACATGAATGAACAAGCAAATAGGATATTGCAAAACATTTTAAAACTCAAATGATGTATCTCCTACAGGTTGCTGATTCTTGTGTTACTGCTGCTGTTTTGCTAGCAAATATTCTAACTGATGCAGCTGATCTAGCTTTAGAAATATTTCAAGGTGAGATGATTTACTGCTAAAAGAAAAGATACTTGTCATCAGTTTTCCATGTTTAGCCTTCAGTTGCTCTACCTAGGATAACTTTTGGTAACACAAAGATCTTCAGACCTTTTGTTGTTACAGGGTCTATTTAGTCTATTCCCTTTTGCTTCTGCTGATGCAGAAGCAAGAAGTGCACTTTGGAGCATCATTGCAAGATTACTGATTCAAGTTCAAGAAATTGAGCTGAGTCCGTTGCAGCTACATCAGTATGTTTCAGTTATCACAAGTGAAACAGAAGTGATTGAGGAGGAACTTCTCGATCACCAGTCAAATGACTCCAACGAAGAATGCGGGAGCTCTGCTACCCTTGCAAAATTCGCTGCCAGAAATGTAGCTGTATCCTTACAGGTTTATGAATGCTTTCACCCAGAGTTGAAAATTAAAAATTTGAAGCAAATACATATCTGGCTTGTCATTTCTACATGTTGAAAGTCTGTTAATTGTTATTCTGCTTTAGTATATACTATCTTTTCGTTCTTCTGTTTCCTTTAACTGCATAGTAGCTGAATGGAATTGTACGGATTTTAAGTCAATGGATGGACTTAGAGGATAGAGTCAAGGAGTCTCTTCGTACAGGGGAATACCATGTGAACAAAGGAGATGCTTATAAATTGCTGCACTGCTGTGGAAAATATATCAAGTAAGATCGAATCACTTGTGTACATTTTAGTTCTATCATATATGCCTTGTATGCTTAATCCATCAATTTTTGTCCTCAATTTCTCTAGAATTTAGCTGCTTGAGAATGAGACCTGAGCACTGATGTGTAGTTATGTTGTAGTTTTTCAAATTCATGTTTGGAAATGCTGGATTGGAATGAAAGTTTTGAGCAGAAGTGTGGTCTTTGTGTATTGTATTGAGGTCGATTTCCTATATTATTATAATGCCAGTTAGTAGTACTATGGTTACAGAACATACATTTTCAGAGTTGATGGCAATAATCTTGTATTTCCACAGATCTGATGCAAGTGTCAACAATCATTAGATCTCTGTATAAACATGTGCATGCACGCTCTTGGGTACTCTGCATATTACAGCAAATATATATATATATATATATATATATATATATATATATATATATATATATATATATAGGTCTAGGACCATGGGCGAATGACTCCCCATAGGTAAAAAAAATGTACACAAATCTCAGCCATTGAGTTCATT
Source organism: Ipomoea nil (assembly GCF_001879475.1). Lineage (NCBI taxonomy): Eukaryota > Viridiplantae > Streptophyta > Magnoliopsida > Solanales > Convolvulaceae > Ipomoea > Ipomoea nil. The sequence goes on along the minus strand of NW_017618262.1, from coordinate 2,810,676 downwards.
CAGATCGATATTTAAAAAAATATAAAATTCTTTTCGAATTAATAAAAATTGTACACTTTTAAAATCATAAAAATTGTACACTTGAAAGCTCAAAATCATGCACTTGAATATAAAAAAATGTGCACTCGAAGGTAAATAGATGTGCAATTGATACAATTTATGGTTAAAAAAAATGGATGTTGTTCAACTTAAGTGTTATTAAAGTAATTATTCATGCAAATCGTTTGTAAATTTCACAAATTTCATTAGAAATTTAGTTTAATGTTATTGAAAAGAATATGCACCGGATAGTTACAAAATGTGCACTTAGGTTAAAAACATGCACTAGAAAGAAAAAAATGGTTCATTGGAATGTTAAAGTGTTTTTTTAAAACAATAGTAAGATACACATACACTTGTAGGAATGAAATTGAGCACTTGAAGGCATAAAGGATCACTAGAAGGCAAGGGAGAAATAAAAGACATTAAAAGGTTAAAAATCGAAGGAACTAATTGTGCACTCTTAGAAAGGAAAACATGCACTTGAAGACTACAAAACGTGCACAAAACATGCCCTGGATGCAAAAAATGGTCCAATGGAATGTTGAAGTTTTTTTTTTTTTTTTTTTTTTTTTTTAGTTTTTTTTTTTAAATTTATTTTTTATTTTTGTTTACACAATAGTAAGACACACATGCACTTGTAAGCATGAAATTTAGTACTTGCATGCATAAAGAGAATCACTAGAAGACAACGGGGAAAAAAAGACACTAAAAGAAAAATTAAAAAAAAAATAAATTAATTGTGCACTTTTAGAAAGAAAAACATGTACTTTGAAGGCTACAAAGCATGCATTTGAAGGTCAAATTTTTATACTCAAAGACACAAATATGTGCACTCAAAGGAGAAACTATGTACTGAAACAAAACAGATGCACTCGAATAAGAGAGATATGCATTTGAAGAAGAAAACATGTGCATTTGAAGAAGAAAAATGTATGACCCAAATACAAAGACAATCTGACTTACTCAAAATTATAATATTACCACCACACATTTTTTAAATAATCTTCAATCTAAACTGTTGGTTTAGACTATATCTATGGTTGAGATTTATTCATATTTTTTTACCCAAATACTACCTTCGTATATGATTCAAATTTATATATATATATATATATATATATATATATATATATTAATACATATGCTGCTCTCCAACTCTAAATATGGAGTTTCCACTTCACATTAGGTACGTGTGATTTAACATTTATGGCCCGTTTGGTTCACGGAATAGGCTTGGAATGTCATAGCATTCCCAGTAATAGACCTATTCCTTTGTTTGGCAAACCTTTATATTACCATGAATAATGTTCCTGGTAATAGCCTATTACCTCAAATAAGATAATAGCTATTACTAGGGCCCCTTGGTATTAACCTATTCCTGAGTCATCAGGAATAGATGTTTTATTTAATTTCCTATTTTACCCTTTTGTTTAATTTAAACATTTTAGGCTATTTTTCTCTTCCTCTTTGTCATTGCAATCCCTTCCGCCGTTTGCAGAAATTGAAGCTTCAAACAAAGATATTCTTCTAATAATACGTTGTTTTGGTTCACTAAAGCACTGCAATTTTAGTGTTTCGGGACCTAAAAAATGTTTTCCCCCAAAAAAGTAATAAATTTACAATTTTTGCAATGAGATTCAACAGCCAAATATATGCTGTGTTTAAATATATCCAACCAGTATATGCAGAATTTGCAGAGCTTCAAATAGTATCTTCAATTCTTTTATCTTTTTTTTTTTTAATTAAATGCAATAAAGGCGTGAAAAATCGAAATCGAGATTAAAATCACTGAAAATATGCGGCAAAAGAAAAGAAGACAGAGATTACTAAGATATATAACACACATCTTTCATGGATTTTCCGAAATTTAGGTTCGAAGGTCGGCTGAGGCTTCTCGCAATCGGACCCAGACTTTGTCGCTCGAAGCTTCCCCGGCGAAGGAGTCGTTGCATGGAGGATCAGATGGTGTTGATGGTGTCGGGGATGTCTAGAGAACGTTCGCCGCTGGTCGGATCGTCGTCGGCGATCGCGGAATTTCCATCGGAGGTTGTTTTGCAACCGTTCAATTTCCGGCCAACAGAGGTCGCTGACAATTGACAAAGAAGGGGCTGGTGGCGATGGCCTTGGTGTGGTCACGGCTGATTGATCCCCCCTGCGTAACCATAGCTCCTGTCGCCGGCGAGGCAAGAAGGGGCTGGTGGCGATGGCCTTGGTGTGGTCATGGCTGATTGATCCCCCCTGCGTAACCATAGCTCCTGTCGCCGGCGAGGCTTCGATCACGATTGCAATGGAGTCGCAGACGGTCTGATGGAGTTGATGCCTTGATGGGTGAGCTGCTGTAGATAGAAGTCTTAATTTGCAAATATATTATGTGGCCACTCTTTTCCTTTTTGTTAATGTGCTATTATAATAATAATAATAATAATAATAATAATAATAATAATAATAATAATATATTTTGTACAAGGACATTTATGTCTTTTAAACATATATTTAGTTTTTATTCCTTAGCCAACCAAACGTTGGAATACAATTCTTAAAGTCTATTCCTTCAACGAACCAAACAACATAATACAAATCATATTCTATTCCTTACCTATTCCATTCCTTATGGAATAACATTCCAATTCCCTCTAAATTGATTCCGTGAACCAAACGGGCCGTTAAGGATTCATGTAATAAGTGTTTCTTTTTACAAATTGGTTGTTCAAAATGTGATTTTAAGTGTTGATTCTATCCCTCATAAAATATTTGTATTTATATTTACCTATTTCTTGACATCAATTTGCTTGTTAATATGTAATAATTGCATGACTCAAAATGGGTTCCTGTATTTATAATAATTGCATGACTTTTATTTGTATTCCACATCAATTTGCTTGCTAATATGTAATACAGTATAAATCTAATCTACACTTAGATTAGATAAAAACTAATCTAAGTAATTTAAAAAACTTCTTCTCTGGCCACTGTTGGTGTACATTCTGCCTTTTGATCTTGTCCTCATATTACTCACATCAGTTACTTATCTGGGAAGACATGATTGACTTCAAAGTTTGTGTGGTACTTGCAATGTATGTATATTTTTCTCCTGCAAACAGAAAGTTACAATCATGTCTGACAGTTAGTACAAACCATCTACTTTGTCAATCAATGACAAAGTGACATACTTTCTAAGTTAGTTTTCAAGCCACTGACTTAAATTAAGTCAGCATATAGGTCCCTGCAAAATGCCATAGCATTAAGATTAAAGTCAGATTTTAGTTTTTAAGTCGTACCTCTTGCTTGTCATATAAATCACTGATAGTAACCACCTCAAATGGTTGACTTGTTGAGCTATCATTTGCCTTGCTATAGCTGAGACTAGACAGAGAATTAATACTTCTCATTGGAGTCTGGAATTCTCTATCAGCAAGGCTACTTACATCAAACCCAATATTAGAGTCAAATATAAGGCATAGAAACATGATAGGACAGTAAGTAGTTCCTTAGGCTGAAATTCTTGTAATGTTATTCAGGCACCTAAAAGAGTAAATCGACCAGCAGTTCCTTAGACTGAAATCCTTCTTCAAGCAATTTAGGACAGTAAGTAGACAACAGAGCTGTGTCATTTTTAATAAGCATCTCCTTGTGTACTTTTTTGATTACCTAAACCATTAAAAAGGGATTAGAAATCCATAAGTATAGAGAGAGAGAAAAAAAGAATTAAATGTTATACACTAACCTTTGACCAAGTACCCTCTAGCTGTGAAGTTGTCACGCCTAACTAATCTAATCTAATCTAACTCTATAATAAAGCAACAACTTCTTGCAATTTTGTTTTCCCGCCTAAACAAGACTGTGTTGTTTTAGAGTTTAGGGCTGATAGTCGCAATAATAAATGATGTTCACATTAAATGGTATCTACTGATGTGGTTTAAAATTAGTTTGTTCAGATGTTGGTATTACCTATGCATGTATGAGTCAGCGAATTAAATGCGTTGCAACTTCCGATTAACAAACAATAGAGAAACACAAATATATATATATATATATATATATATATATATATATATATATATATATATATATATATATATGGAAAATCGAAGCATTGCATATTTTAATTACAAATTAGAAGTGATTGAAATATAAGAGAAGACATTCTTTACTAGAAGTCATTGTTTCAAAATGACTCATTGTTCCAAAGCTTGCTTCTTCGTTGTTATATAAAACTCCTGATTTAGTTCAACCTCTATATAAAGAGGTCGAATCAAGTAGACTCCAATCCCAAATTATTGCGAATAACTAAACCTCTGGAGAAGTAAAGATTTGTTGAAAGAAAAATGCCGTCTCCTTATCCTTCAGTCAAACAAATCAGTCCCTTGCACACCAAAAGATCAATAAGAGTTAGATTAGTTAGAACAAGTACTAGATGTTAGAGGAGGCAAACTGAGTAAAAGTAAAAAATGTTTATTCCACGCGAGGTAAATTCAATCTTATTATTTTTCTATCCACTATAACTGTTTTCTTTCATGTAATACTCTTTTCATACATTTGTAGGGAATTAGGAATCATATATCCATGTTTTTTTTTTTTTTGAGAAATAAATCAAGGGAAGTTGAAATATATCAAAGGAAGATGTTGAAAAATATTAGCTGATTTTTTTTTCTGGAAATTGTATTGATGTTTTGTCTGGATTATGCATGTGGGCAGACAAAATTGGTAGCACAATTTTCTGGAAACATTTCTATTCTTTCCTACATTATTTGCAAATTATTCAGTTTCTTTTTGTTTTTTTTTTTTTCAATTAATCTTATATTCATGTTTGGTTTCTTTTCTATTTCTTTATTTAATTTTTTGTATTAGACAATTGGTTTCTGTCACTTCAAAATGTTGCAGGATGTACTTTGCAACAAAGCAGGGAAGATGAATACACTAGAATACCAAAATGGTAATAAAACTTAGACAACAATATTCCATGATGTTGGGGTAATTGTGGCAAAGTCAAGGCTTGATTGAAGAATAAAGTCATCAAAGAGGCCTTGACTTTAATAATAATAATAATAATAATAATAACAATAACAATAACAATAATAATAATAATAATAATTTTTGAGAACATAATAATAATAATAATAATAATAATAATAATAATAATACTGCTAGTTTATGGCACATAAATTAGTTTTTTTTTTTTTTAATTACATGTAACCTTATCTAAAAAATTTAGGAATAAGGGTCAAATATGCCACTCAACTGCGCACCACATTGCAATTGGGCCATCGAACTAAAAAAGAATACAATTAGATCTTGAACAACGCAAACTAGTGCAATTCAATCCAAAATGACTTGTTTACCTGGAAACATAGGTTACCGAATTTTAATTTTTTTTAAAATAATTTTAAATAAAATAATAATTATAATTTATAATTACAAAAAAAAAAAAAAAAAAAACTCCTTCGTCTCCGCCGGAGACGAAGGCAGGCTTTGTCTTGGGCCGTCTCCCCGGCCATGGAGACGGCCTGAGACGAAGCCACCGGAGACGAAGCCTGCCCTTCGTCTCTGGCGGAGACGAAGGAGTTTTTTTTTTGTAATTATAATTATAATTATTATTTTATTATTAAAAAAATATTTTTTAAATTCGGTAACTTATATTTCCAGGTAATAATAATAATAATAAAGTATTTCCATGTAAACAATTTTGAAGAAAGTGTTTTCAAATAATAATAATTAGTTAATTACCATTTTGAATATTTACGGGCATAGTCTGAATCATCCACACGAGAGAAGTACATAGCATCAGACCTAACAAAGTAAAAGAGTTTCACTCCGTCGTCGGAAGAATTAACACAGTATTTCTGTGGGCGAGCAGTGGCAGTAAACACGGCTTTATCTACTGGTATTAACGTAACATCTTTCATATGTTTGGAACCCCACGTAAAGTTACAGAACACTGCATTCAGAACTTTTAAGTTTTTTACTGGCCACTCAAAGTACGAACCTCTTGTGACGTTTTGGGCCCCACTATTGCGCCCAGATTCTGAATGGCAATCACATGTGAACACGTCATTCACAGTAGGGAGCTGATTGATGATATACAGCATATAGTCTTTGGAATGGACGCGGAAGAAGAAGAATGAGAGCAAGAGCACTACATGTAGTACGGGGACAGATTTTGTTCTACCCATTTTTTTTTTTTTTATTAAAGTTTGGGGAGGGGAGATATGATATTTATAAGGGAAAATAACATTTTTTTCTCACTGAGTTATATCTTATAGCACTTTATTTTTTTGTATTATTTAAGTGGCTGTTTTTTCTTCTGAAATGTTAAATGAACATATTTACCCTTATTTTTATTCTTCAACAAATTATGACCACAATTTGGTTCAAACCAAACAGACACTATAGCAACCAAACCAAAATATTTCAATTACAATTTAGAACCGAAACCCGATATTTAGAGTTTATTACAATGAATCGGAACGGTCAGTTCATGTTCCAACCTAAAAATAAAATAAAATACATTTATTGTTGAATTTAGACTATTTTAAAATAAAGACGATTCAAAATCGCGAATCGGATTCGGAACCGCCGGTTCACGGTTCAGGATCCAGTTTTTTCGATTCATAATTTTAACAAACTGAAATCCAAATATTGATTCTGGATCTTAATCATAATCGGAAAATTTTAATTCGATTGCTATAGTGTCCGGTTCAGTTTGAACTGAACCATGATTTACGTATACGCAATAATTTGTTGAAAAAGAAAAAATTAATAAAATGTTTACTTTAAAGGTAGAAATGTCAATTTAATATATCAGGGGAAAAAAATCACAACTTTTAGAATAATTGAGGGGGCTAATGTGCCTACCTGAATAATTCAGGGAGAAAATATGCTATATGTAAATAACTCGGAGGGAAAATGTGTAATTTTCCCTATTTATAATGGATGCTTTCTAATCTAAATTATAATAACAATTTTAAAGCAAAGTGATATATATCGTGTACGTTTCTGTGTTTGTTATATGTTTGGAGCATGCATGGCATGAGGTCTTCTGTACTGTGCTTAAAAATAGCTAGGATGAAAACAATACGTATACATTAATAAAGAAACATACATACATTACTTCCACATTATCAATTTTTTGGTTCAGTTAAAAAACTGAACCAAACCAAAACCATTCAGTTTATAAAATATAGAACTGTATCTACCTTGCAGGTGGACACGGTTCAAAAGCTGTTCATAATTATGAATACATAATTCAAAAATTATAAACATATAGTTTTATAATTATGAACATAGAGTTGTGAACATAATTATGAACATATAGTTCTGTAATTATAAATATAGAGATTCAATCATTGTGAATATGAAGTTTAAAAATTACGAATATATAACTTTATAATTATGAAAATATAGTTCAGTAATTATGAACATAGAGTTCTATAATTGTGAATATAGAGTTCAATAATTATGAATATGAAGTTCAAAAATTATGATTATATAGTTTTATAATTATGAACATATAGTTCAGTAATTATGAACATAGAACCGTGTCCATCTTGCAAGGTGAACACAGTTTTATAGCATAACGATTGAAAATACCTACCTCTAAAAGAAAAATACTATATGTACTCTCATTCTCTATTCTCACACTTAAATTTTGATGCAAACACATTTAAAGAGACCCTACGAAGAAAATAGCCTATCAATGCCAACCACAACAGGAAGTAAATTTGAGTGTAAGATTTGAGAGTACATGTAGTAAAACTCCCCCTAATTTACAATTGTTAGGCTTCTTAAGCCAACAGGTTATATTCTTTACACAGTAATTGAAAATTGTAAATCTTCTCAGTCAAAAAGGGAACATAGTGTTGGATAATTGAACACTAGTAAAGGTGTTAAATAAAATTGGGATCTAACCGACTAACCCTAACAAAACTTCACAAGAGATCCTCAGCATTAGGATGTGCATGCTCATTCTGAATTATACTCTTCTTCTATAAGAGGAAGATAGAAAAGTCTAAATGCCTCCACAACTTCTAGATACCACATTGCCTCTCGATCGGGTACTGGTGAAAGGTCAATAATTTTGTGTACCTTAGAAAGATATACACTACCGAGTTAATACATGACACAAAGATTGATCAATAGAATAGAAAACTTCACTAATTAATCAGCAAATACAGAAATTGATTACTGAGGAACATTTTTCAAAACACCAAATTTACACCATCGGTTTTAATCTTAGAGTACTCAAAACATTTATGAGAGATGGTGAATAATATCATTCTAAAGAGTTTCCATGATGGGATTTTGTGCTCATATAGCATTAGAATTTTGAATAACAGAAAGAGCAGCTCAAGCACATCAAAATTTCAAGGCACTAGTATATTCCTCGGTAAACATAATCTGAACTCAAAATGCCACATCTTGAGTAGTACATCAAGAAACTATGCAATAAAACAAATGTCTACAAAAACCTGTGATGGAAGGTAGACAATTTACCTCCTCCTGGTCTCTCACCTGTAGATTAGGGTGTGTTTAGAAACCCGGAAAATGATTTCTTTCCGGGTTTCTAGTGTTTGGTAAAGAGTGAAAAATGTAAGTTAAAGGAAAATACAAAAATGACTTCCCCTCTTTTTTGTGAGAAATTATTTTCCAATTTCCACACCCCCTACCACCACCGCCACCACCACTAACGCAACCACCACCGCCACAACACCACCATCACCACCGCCACACCATAACACTACCACCCTACCACCACCACCACCATTTATATTATTATTATAAATGTTATATTCTAAACAAAACAATTAAAATGTTTAATTATACTATTCTGCTCATTTTTCAAAAAATGAACCAAACACACCAAGACAGTTTTCTGGAATGCAACCAAACACCGGAAATGATAATGTTTTCTTGAAAACGACTCATTTTCCATAAGTCATTTTCCTGATTTCAAAAGACGCCCTAAAAGCCAGGCTATGAACAGATGAACTTGTGAGTATATACAACTCCATATCATACAATCAGGCAGTCCAACAGCATTACCAGTCTTCAAATGTCTAATGCTACAGAATAACACATCAGAATGGTCAAAAGTAAAACATATGGAAGGCAGATCGCGAACGGTTCTAACTCCATATTTTCACTCACTATCCCACCCATTACACTTCCAATGCCAATTGCCGAATGTAACATATTGTTATAAGAACTTTCAAAACTTGCATTCAGAGGAAAATAAAACACTCGGCCAAGTTTGGCCGACTCAGGTGCCTAGGTCACCTAGTCAGCTGGCCCACTAATGTCTACATAAGGATAAAATCCCCTCAACCTAGGGGCCTATGCAGATTTTAACAACAGTGAACCCCTCCTTCTAACCTTTTATGTTGGTTCAAAACTCCAGATTATTTAGAGAAGCAAATTATCCCCAGAAATCAGAATGATGAATATCCATGGAAAATGTTTGAAGTACAATCGCATTCCAATTATAATTTATGATGCCCAACAAGTAATGCAACACGCAATTACTGCCTGAAAAATGAAATTCCACTCCAACTCCCCCAAACAAATTTTTTAAACGGCATTTCAACTGATTCACTGCACAAAAGCAAACAATTTTCCCTATTGCTTACCTTAATAAACGAGGTCCCATCTTTTCTGACAAAATATCCTCCAACAACCATTACATACATACCTATACAAACGCAGACACGCAAGGAGAGATTTAGGAGAGTGAATAAGAAATGGAGAACTAGGGATTTAAAAATAAAAATGCGCGTACCTAATTCCCAGGCATCATTTTGTAGGTAGTCGCCAGAGAACTTGAGTTCGATGACGCCGGTGCCATCGTCGAGGAGGAAGCGGCCGTCATCATTATTGGAGGGAGACGGTTTTGAGACCAAGACGCCCTACAGTGCGATTAGGGAAAGTGATTATATACAATTATACACACACACACACACACACACACACACACACACACACACACATATATATATATATATATATATATATATATATAGAGAGAGAGAGAGAGAGAGAGAGAAACCTGAAGCCAAGCGCGTTGGAAGAGAATGCCGCCTAGAGACAAAGCGGGCTGAGAGTAAGAGGTCGCCTCCGTGACGGCGGTGAGCTGTGAGCACAAGATCTTCAGCGCAGCCAGAGTGTAGTCCATCTTCCTCTCTGTCCTCTCTTCCTTCCCTCGATATCAAATCTCAAAAATTCCTAAAAATCCAACTCTCAGTTTCTGATTTGCTCCCCAAACACTTGCGATTTTCAAAACTTACCCCCATTGCTAATTAAACTTATCCAATTAACGGTATGGAACAAATTTGAGTTTTTTGCACTTTTGGTCTCACGACTATAGTGGCACTAGCAGAATTGATCCACGACTTTTGAACCTTGCAATTTTAGTCCACGACTATTGATTTTTTTGCAAAAATGGTCCTTCCGGCCACTTTTCCGTCAAAATTCCACCGGAAAATTTTATTTTATCCATTTTTAACAGGGCTAAAATTGATATTTTACTTATCTCAAAATATAAAGGAAATACATAAAACGGAAAGGTAAAAGCGATTGCATTTGAGAATCTCCGCCGCTTCTCTCGCCGGAAATCTATACAACGAAGCTTTTCCGATGTCTTCGGATGATCTCGCAGGCGTGCTGGCTCCCCCTCCAATGCTGCTGCCGGATAACCCAACTAGCTCGGGAAACGCCACGACCGATCCGCCACTTACTGACAGTCCTACCTGCACCAGGAACTCCGCCGCCTGGGGCAGTAGTATGTAGCCCAGTAATTTTTATGTAGTTAAATGTCAATTTTTTTCTTTTATTTTTTTAGATAAGTAAAATGTCAATTTTAGCCCTGTTAAAAATGGATAAAAAAAATTTCGGTGGAATTTTGACAGAAAAGTGGCCGGAAGGACCATTTTTGCAAAAAAATCAATAGTCATGGACTAAAATTGCAAGGTTCAAAAGTCGTGGATCAATTCTGCTAGTGCCACTATAGTCGTGGGATCAAAAGTGCAAAAAACTCGAACAAATTTCATTACAGCCGATTATTGTGGTATTGACACTTTTAATCATATTTATTTAATTTTGTTACATTATATCTTTGACTTTTATTTATTAGTCACAGTTATTTTTTTTTTAAATTTTATTATTCTATCATTTAATAAATATGGCTAATATAGTACGTAGTAATATGTAATGTAATCATTCAAAATGATCAGGGATTAAGTCTCATTAACATTAGAGTGGGAGCAACTTTTCAAAGTGAGTGGCTCCTTGTGCTCAATAAGTACTGGTCTAGTTTCCGTGTTCAGCTAAGTTACTATGATTTAAATCTTTACAGATGCTTTGTAGGGTCGAGGTGTGGGGGCTCTTGGAGTTAGAGGTTATATAATGTAATTACTCAATTAAAAGAGTTTACCATTGATGGAAAGAAATTACATATGGAAAAAGAGTTGAATTGACAAAATTGCAAGTTAATAATCTTTATTAAATATTTAAAGTTTAAATGATAACTTTATAAAAATTTAAACGGTAGACTAATTATGACAAATAAGTAAAAATTAATTATGTAATATGACAAAAAAAAAATTAAAAAATATTAAATATGAAAAAATACCACAATAGTCGATAGAACCATCCAAACATGTTTTGTTAAGGATGGATTTCGATTTTAGAGGTACACCAAAGAGCAACCCTCAAGTGCCCAAGAGCATTGCCTGCCTACATTTAAAAAAAATTATGGCCGTGTTTGGTAAAATAGTTAACTTATAGGTCAATTTTGGATTATTTGAACACTATTAGTTGTTTGACTTGTTTTTAAAAATCAATATAAGTGTTTAGTTAAATAGCTTTTTGTACTTCAAAATGCTAAAATTCAAAAAATTACTCAAAACAATTTTTTCAATTAGCTTTTTAAGAAAAGAAATCATACCAAACAACTATATATCAGCTAACAACTAATTTATCAAACATCTCTCTACAATCAGCTAATGTTATCAACTAGTTATACCCTCTAATTAACTCAATCATCTCTCTAGTAACCGTTAACAACCATTTACCAAACAGGGCCTATATATTTATCTATAGTAAATGTTTTAATAATACTATATTATTATGTATAGTCATTATTGAATGTTATGGTAATTTAGTTGGTAATAAGTATCTTGATATTGTAGGAGATCAAATCTTATAGCATATGTATAATGGTTATTGAATATTGTGATAAATTAGTCAATTTTATTAAAAAATTAATTTGTTTTGGCCATTAATTATTAATTTTAATCACTTTTAGTTATACTATAGTACGATATAACTCATGAAAGAGCATAATACATAGTACATTATTCATTATATGTTATAGAGAATTCAGGATTAGATTATTCAGCTTAATGCCCTTGTTACATGCATATATAGACTAGTACGTTATTATCAAAGGTTCTGAAGCATTTAACAGTCCTGCAATCCCCTAGTGATTAGTTGTATGTTAACTTCTTTACACTCAGCCTGGCCTTAATTGATGCAATGAACTTCAATTCATGTCCAAATCTTTGTAGCAATAATCAATCATAGGATTCATAGGTGGATGTTTATCCTCTCAGACATTTTCATGATGTCTGAATGAACTCTATTTCCTCCCAGCTGTGCACCAGAAGAGCCTGCAGCAACTCGCAAAACATCCTCAATGAATGCAACGTTTCCCATGATGTCTACATGCGCCCCGCTCTGCGTGCCCCGCCCTTCCAGCAGACTAGACGGCGGTTTGTGCTGGTACTCCCTTATGTATGTGGGGATGCCCGAAGGGTTGAACCTCGTCTTCCCTCGCCACGGTTTGGCACACACGAAACCTGCACTCATAACCGGGACGCTCCCGTCCCCATCAACGAAGTGTACCCCGCCCCTCGAGCTGTCGATCTGGAATGGAATGTTGGTGTTGCATCGGTCAAACGAAGGGGAGAGCTTGTACAAGTATGACCTTTCTGTTGGGATTCCCACTCCGTATAAGCAGTATATCTCCATATCGGGTGCAATAGGTAACCTGAAATTCGATCATGCATATATTACTCACTAGTCAGTGCTGTTTAATCCTTATATGAGACAAACTCAACAGATATGTTATATGCTTACTTGGTTTCGAGCGGATTTGACCAGTACTTGTAATGGTTATATTTCGGGTCGTCTAAGTCGTCAGCTATTCCATGAGAGAAATGTGACTCGGCACGCTTCATCATGTTGGGTGCCACAAACCGCAGAAGATCTATTGCAGTTTTTGCTGTATATGCTTTATTTTCCGCCACTTTCTTGACACTTTCCTTACTCATTTGGTTATATTCTGTCCACACGCCTCCACAATTGTTTGGCACACTTTGATGCACATCTTCCTATTCATATATACATACAATAATCAGTTATATTTTGGATGAGAAAATGGGTAAGTTTCGTTACTGAAAAAATGGGTGATTATATACCGTTGCATCAAAAAGTGAAAGCTGTGAAGATGGTAATTCAGAGGATGCTTTCCCAAATGAAATTATTCTCCCATATTTAGTTGCCACTTTTGTCTGGGAACTACAATTGTGTTCTTCCTCGGGTGACCAATCCAAGTTACCCCAAAGGGTCTCCCCTCCTTTAGGAATCAATGAAACAACGGAATCCCACGTTCGAGAAACCTTCATGACATGTTCCATTGTTTGAAACCGAAATGTCTCATCAAATAGACCAGGTGCCATTGATCTGCAAATACAAACCAATTAATGTTTGAAACTTGAAAGCAGTAGTGTGAGAATTATGCCCAAAGCGGACAGATCTCTTGTCGGCACTTGCATTTGGTCATGTCTGCTGAACCATTGAGTTACCGTTACATCCTCTTACATGCTTTGAAAGACTAACCTGATAAACGAAATGTCTTTCCCTTCAGCAGATAAGATGCTGCTAAATGACCTTGGAACACCAAGAAAAGCTGGGCCGACGTTCATGATTGCTTTGATGTGGTTTGCACACCAGGTAGGGCCACCGCCCCCTCCCATCGGAGGAGGGGATTCAACCCATTTAAGGAAGTGAAGAAAATATACTACTCCCATAGAATGAGGCACCACCACCACTTTTTTGTTACCATTTGTCGCATACATTAGCTCAATCTTACTCTTTAATCTGCTAAGAGCCTGGTCCCTTACCTGTTTTTTTGCTTCCAATCACGAGTAAATGTATTAGAGTAGCCTCTACCTAACTCAAAAATTATTATGTTTATAAGAAAAAGAAACTTAACCGTTGGCTGGAGGCTAATAAAGGTCAAGTCTAACACCGGTTAATAAAGTTGTGCCTTCGTTACGAGCTATAATTTTTAGCACTTTGATCGTAACAAGTGGTATCAAAGTCAAGTCACAACTAACACTAGCTAAATTAAGTTTCTGTTTGTCTTCTTCTATATGAGGAAACACACAAGTTTTAAACAGGAATTACATTCAAAAGTTGTTCTTCTATGAATAACTTGATTGATTAATTAGTTACCATAAGTGCAGCCAGCATTTACTTAGATCGAATTAATGCTATCTGGCTTATTCCTAGACTGGAAACATAAAGAGAAAATTATGTGCATTCATAAATTCAAGAAGGTGGATCAGTAAACTAAACCTCTGTGTTCTGGAAAGAAAGCCTCCAGTCATAAGCAGCCATATACAAATTCTTCTGTTCATACCCAATTCTTGCCAAATTCTCAATCAGTACAGCCCAAACGAAGTATCCAGGAGCAAAATAATCAGCTGCAACTAGTCCTGGAACTGCTCGAACCCGAATTCCGGGAGGATCAAGCCCTGTTTCATTGTCCAGAGACAAGTGTTCCAACCAACACAATGGCCTGATCAAATTCAACATCGGAATCATCAAACCTTAAACTTCTCTAATTCAACCATAAAACATGTTGGGTGGAGGCCAGTAAAGCCAACAGCCAAGTCCATCAGTTAGAGGATTGTTAGACAGAGGCCAGTCAGGGCCTAGTCCAGTACTCTACCTCTAAAAATGTGAAGTCTTTGCTACTATTTATAGCTTTTGGCTTAGTGATAAACACGAAAACAGTACAGAAACACAAACCTCTTGAACATTTCAGCAAAGCTGCCACCCCAAAGCCGCTTACGAAACAAGCCTTGAGCACAAGGCCTGCCCTCCCAGAGCTCGAGGCCACCGGTGACAATGCCGGGGACTAAAACCACCGGGTGAAAACCCGTCAAGCCCTCGCGCTTGAGCCGGGCGCCCGGAGAATCAGTAGGGGCTTTCAGTCCAGACAAAAAGTTGCCGAGGAACAAAAGAAGCCACCACGTTGTACACAGGTACCCAATCATCCGACAACATGAATCTATACACCTCCACTCCTTACGCTGCTGTTTCTTCCCCACTTTCTCTGCAACAGAAGCAACATTTTCTTGCTTCTTCTTCTCATCGTCATTTCCCTTCCCTTTCAAACACTTCACCGGCTCAACATAACACAGCTTTCGAAATCTAAGTATAGAACCCATAGGCTAAGACAACAAGAATTCAAACTCATAGAATACACAGTAAGTTAACTGAACTAACTAATGGAAAGAATGGGGAAATGGAGAGACAGAGAAGGGGTTTAAATTGTTGTCCGTTAAAGGCTTAATGCAATGCGAGAATAGGGAGTGATGGGCCACGTGGTGAAGAGGAAGACATGGGGAGTGTCAAGAGCAGCTGCTAACGCATCATATCATCGAAGTCCAAAGATTCCTTCCATCAGATCAGAGGGGGGAGAAGTGGCCGGTGAATATAATGTAACAACTAACAAGGAGCCGAAAAACAACAAATGGATTCCATTTAAGAGTGTCTTTGTGGTGACCACTGCAGATTGCGGAAAAATAGTGTCATGTTGTGAAGGCGCGATATAACCGAGGAGAATTTCCAGGAGTATATTCTAGTTAAGTAAAACTTAATTACATGCCAATGTCAAGATAGAGCCGTCAAAAATGAGTTTTACTCGCCAGATCGATCCGTTCCGTCTCGCTGTAGGTAAGGAACGGATTCTTGATTATTTCACCCGCCAGGAGGCGGGCTTTTTAGCCCGTTCTGTCTGGGTCACGGGTCCAAGCGGGGCGGGTCAGGCGGGCCGCGGGTTTAGCTCGCGGCCTACTAATCTATATTTGAAACAAAAAAAATCACAGCATGCTTCGCAATTCTCAATTTCCAAATCAATGATGATAGAGATCAAGGAGAAGAATACCATGATATGAATGATATAATGGTTGACGAATTATGAGTTTTAGAAGTTTAGTATTTGCAAAACTATTTTATTTTAATTTCTAATGTTGAATAGAAACTTGAAAAGTTTGGATAATTTCTATTAGTTGTTAGTTATTTTAATTTGTATTAATATTTAGTATTTAATACATGTTGTTAGTTTGTATGTCATTTTTTTTAAATTAAAACACTTACACAGTTGTGTAACTACAAGCCTACAATACAACAAATCTTTTCTAATTAAAAAAAGTATTGGCTGGCGGGCTGGCCCGCCCCGCCAACGGGCTTTGGCATGGCGGGGCGGGCCGGCCACATTCCAAGCCCGCTAAGAGGCGGGCTTTTTAGCCCTCCCCTTGGTGTGTTTTGGCCCGTCCCGCCCCGCGAGACCGTTTCGACGGCTCTAGTCAAGAATCTTGTGGTCCAGTAACACTAAATTGGTCTCTCATATGAAAAGTGCTGAGTTCAAACCTGATACGCAACAAAGGAAAGAAATAATTGGTGGTTTAATTAGGGGATGGTCTACAAGGAATGAATATATGTAATTAGAGGATAATTGACTAAATATTAGTATAAGGAAATTATGTATATTAGAATATATCATTACCTTGTATAGTTAGAATAATTGTAGTAACTTAATTATTATATGTGTTAGTAATTTAGTATAAATAGGTCCATTGTATATGAATACGGGGAACCATTCAGAGGAAATATATTGTTATTCTACTATTCTAGTCTATTCTTCTTGGAGCCCACACACGCTCGAAGTGTGAAATTGGAGTTTACCGTGACTCGAATACGGTTAGGAGCCAGAAGCCTGCTCGAAAGGTTTCTTCAGTTGCGTACTAAATTTGAGTACGTAACATTGGTGCTTTCATTGAGAGTATTGGTGAGAGTATCTCATATCCTTTTGTTATTTTATTTTATTTTTTGTTTTTATCTCATTTTTTTATAGCACCCCTTTGAAAATTCAAAAAAAAAAAAAAAAAAAAAAAAAGATCTCAAAAAAAAAAAAAAAACGAGAGAAAAGAAAAAAATACAAAAAAAAAAAAGTAGAGAATTATTTTTTATGAAAAATATTACTCACCGGTGCTTATTGGTTTCTGTACACCATGTATGGTATTCAATTGATGATTTTGTATTGTATTCGATCTTTTCCACAAAAGGATCTGTACAATATATTCATATTTTGAAGGATGAAAGTTACACCTTCCAAGCTTTGGTATGGTTTGATTTTGTCTTAGATGCATTCATGGCCAAACAAGCTTTTCATGGCCAAAATATTTACGATAACTGTTGTGTCTTAGACATTAAATATCCTAATTTGGAGCTGTTGATGGCTGTGTGTGGAGAATTACAGACGGACCAAGATGATACTTTGGAATGCCACACTCCTAATTATTCTAATCCAATTTCTCAAGAAGAACCAAGTAACCCAGAGTCTAAAGAATCATCAATAGCAACAGATTTCCCAACCACTCATGATGAAAGCAACATTCACAATTTCAACAACTTAGAGTCTCTTGAGGATTATCTTGAGACAAGACTTGTGAGTCCTACTACCTTAGACTTGGAACTCAACATTGGAGAGCAAGAGATATTTTTAGACGGTGCAAGTCAAAAGGGGAGGAGACCATTTATGTGTCACGATCAAGCTCGTGAACCATTTCAATTTATTTTGCCAACTAGCCCCCATCCAAAGTTGCATGGACTGCTTCAACAAATATGTTTTTATTCTATTCCTCTCTACACCTTGAGGACAAGGTGTTTTTTTGAAGGGGTGGAGAGTGATACGCAACAAAGGAAAGAAATAATTGGTGGTTTAATTAGGGGATGGTCTACAAGGAATGAATATATGTAATTAGAGGATAATTGACTAAATATTAGTATAAGGAAATTATGTATATTAGAATATATTATTACCTTGTATAGTTAGAATAATTGTAGTAACTTAATTATTATATGTGTTAGTAATTTAGTATAAATAGGTCCATTGTATATGAATACGGGGAACCATTCAGAGGAAATATATTGTTATTCTACTATTCTAGTCTATTCTTCTTGGAGCCCACACACGCTCGAAGTGTGAAATTGGAGTTTGCCGTGACTCGAATACGGTTAGGAGCCAGAAGCCTGCTCGAAATGTTATGTACTCAAATTTAGTACGCAACTGAAGAAACCTTTCGAGCAGGCTTCTGGCTCCTAACCGTATTCGAGTCACGGCAAACTCCAATTTCACACTTCGAGCGTGTGTGGGCTCCAAGAAGAATAGACTAGAATAGTAGAATAACAATATATTTCCTCTGAATGGTTCCCCGTATTCATATACAATGGACCTATTTATACTAAATTATTAACACATATAATAATTAAGTTACTACAATTATTCTAACTATACAAGGTAATGATATATTCTAATATACATAATTTCCTTATACTAATATTTAGTCAATTATCCTCTAATTACATATATTCATTCCTTGTAGACCATCCCCTAATTAAACCACCAATTATTTCTTTCCTTTGTTGCGTATCACTCTCCACCCCTTCAAAAAACACCTTGTCCTCAAGGTGTAGAGAGGAATAGAATAAACACATATTTGTTGAAGCAGTCCATGCAACTTTGGATGGGGGCTAGTTGGCAAAATAAATTGAAATGGTTCACGAGCTTGATCGTGACACATAAATGGTCTCCTCCCCTTTTGACTTGCACCGTCTAAAAATATCTCTTGCTCTCCAATGTTGAGTTCCAAGTCTAAGGTAGTAGGACTCACAAGTCTTGTCTCAAGATAATCCTCAAGAGACTCTAAGTTGTTGAAATTGTGAATGTTGCTTTCATCATGAGTGGTTGGGAGATCTGTTGCTATTGATGATTCTTTAGACTCTGGGTTACTTGGTTCTTCTTGAGAAATTGGATTAGAATAATTAGGAGTGTGGCATTCCAAAGTATCATCTTGGTCCGTCTGTAATTCTCCACACACAGCCATTAACAGCTCCAAATTAGGATATTTAATGTCTAAGACACAACAGTTATCGTAAATATTTTGGCCATGAAGAGCTTGTTTGGCCATGAATGCATCTAAGACAGAATCAAACCATACCAAAGCTTGGAAGGTGTAACTTTCATCCTTCAAAATATGAATATATTGTACAGATCCATTTGTAGAAAAGATCGAATACAATACAAAATCATCAATTGAATACCATACATGGTGTACAGAAACCAATAAGCACCGGTGAGTAATATTTTTCATAAAAAATAATTCTCTATTTTTTTTTTGTATTTTTTTCTTTTCTCTCGTTTTTTTTTTTTTTTGAGATCTTTTTTTTTTTTTTTTTTTGAATTTTCAAAGGGGTGCTATAAAAAATGAGATAAAAACAAAAAATAAAATAAAATAACAAAAGGATATGAGATACTCTCACCAATACTCTCAATGAAAGCACCAATGTTACGTACTCAAATTTAGTACGCAACTGAAGAAACCTTTCGAGCAGGCTTCTGGCTCCTAACCGTATTCGAGTCACGGTAAACTCCAATTTCACACTTCGAGCGTGTGTGGGCTCCAAGAAGAATAGACTAGAATAGTAGAATAACAATATATTTCCTCTGAATGGTTCCCCGTATTCATATACAATGGACCTATTTATACTAAATTACTAACACATATAATAATTAAGTTACTACAATTATTCTAACTATACAAGGTAATGATATATTCTAATATACATAATTTCCTTATACTAATATTTAGTCAATTATCCTCTAATTACATATATTCATTCCTTGTAGACCATCCCCTAATTAAACCACCAATTATTTCTTTCCTTTGTTGCGTATCAAAACCTCATAAGATATATTTATCCTACTTGTTTTCTATGAAAAACATTTTCTTCATTCTAAATAAAGGAAACCAAAATTTTCTCAAATTCACGAAAAACATTTTCCTTGGAAAATATTTTCTACCGAACCAAACATGTCTTTAAGGGTGGTAAAATAAGAATTTGAGTGTCCTTGGATCTAGTATAGTGGTTGATCACTTCTCCCAAAAATTGAATCTCCAACACTAAGGACCCCCACACCCTGGCCCGACATTTTGGAGGATGTAAATCGACATATTTATCCTACTTGTTTTCTATGGAAAACATTTTCTTCATTCTAAACAAAGGAAACCAAATTTTTATCAAATTCACGAAAACCATTTTCCTTGAAAAATACTTTCTACCGAACCAAACATGCC
Organism: Ipomoea nil; assembly: GCF_001879475.1. Taxonomy (NCBI): domain Eukaryota; kingdom Viridiplantae; phylum Streptophyta; class Magnoliopsida; order Solanales; family Convolvulaceae; genus Ipomoea; species Ipomoea nil. Next base: position 2,790,154 of record NW_017618262.1, on the reverse strand, counting down.
TTTAAGGGTGGTAAAATAGGAATTTGAGTGTCCTTGGATCCAGTATAGTGGTTGGTCACTTCTCCCAAAAGTTGAATCCCCAACCTAAGGGCCCCCCACACCCCGGCATTTGGGAAGATGTAAATCGACAGGGCCAAATGCCGGTGCGCACAAGGAATCTGCTCACAATCTGTCACTGTTGAGGAATCTGCTCACTTTGGACATAATTCTAACACTGTCACTGTCGAGGTTCGAACATTGGTCTCTTCTCTCAAATACTGCCCACTGAAACATTGAGCTAAACCCGTGCGGGCATAGTGGTTGATCACTTAAATTTATAGCTGGAAGTCGCAAAGTGGGGGTTTGAACCTCACTTCAAACATCATTGGAGTTAGGCTTCCCATGTCAGAGTAGAGTGTGAGTTGGACTCCTTGTGCGCACGGGGAATTGGCTAAAAAGCTACTCTTAGGGCTGGCAAAGAAAAAAAAAAAAAAAACTGGTTGAAAGCTAGGCTTCTGCGACTCGAATTGAATTTACATCCTCTAAGCTCTTGGGGCGGGACATCGGTGGCTAAGATTAGTCTTAAAAAAAAAAAAAAAAAAAAAAAAACTTGAAATCTCGGATTAAATTGAAAGAGATTCGCCCTGTTTGGTAAAAAATTGGCTTATAAGTCAATTTTGACTTATTTGACCACTATTAATTGTTTGATTTAGTTAAAATATCAATATAAATTGTTTGGTTAATTAGCTTTTTGCAACTCCAAAATGCTAAAATTCAAAAAGCTACTCCAAGCAATTTTTTCAATTAGCTTTTTCAAAAAAAAAAAAAAAAAATTATACAACTAACTACTAATTTACCAAACACTTTTCTACAACAACTAATGTTATCAACTAATTATACCATCTAATTAACACAATCAGCTAACAGCTAACAGCTATCAGCTATCAACTAACAGCTATTTACCAAACATGGTCATTAAAAACATATTATCTAATCATTCTAGACATTAAATTAAAAGAAACTCATGATATCTCATTCATACCTCTACGAATATTGAATAATTTATGGTTTTTCTTAATCATTCAAAACACTACATTACATGCTTGCAGAGTAAGATTCGAATGGTGGACATTTGTCAAGACGTCTTGCCCTTTTGCGTTGCATGCAGAGTTTGTGGCAAAGCATCTGATCTCTAGTCTCTGAGCTGTGACCACACTTTTGATTACCTTAGTAATTGCCTCTGCTAAGTGCTAAATGCATTATGGCATTTATGCTTTCAAGTTTGACTTTGTGTAGTAAAAGCTTAAGGTTTGTTGATTTCCATGGCAATACAATAAAAGTCCATAATAAATTACCAAAGTTAAAGTGGCCATGCACCCCACTTCATCAGTACCATAACTCCAGTTTATGAAAGTGCGGTTGCGTTGCTGCCTTTATGACCACTTCACTTTGGTATTAAATTATTATGGTTTTTGTTGCATTATAATAAAGATTTTGGAAGTGTTGAGTTAGAAAGTATGATAACTAGCCAACAAAAATTAAACTATGCATACAGGTTCATGTACTTAGAAAATCGGGCAATGTGTGAATTTAGAGATGTCATTTTCTTTGAATCTATATTTCCTATGAAAAAGGCTTATACTTCACCTGATGGGCCTACAACTGAATTCTCCTACTTTTTTTCTAACACTGAGGAGCCTAGAAGAAGTAAAAGACCTAGAACAGAGAAAAATTTTGGTTATGATTTCATAACCTATCTGACCGAGCTGAAAGATCTGAATGAATTGTGTGATCAATTCATATGTCAGTTGGTCCTAGAAGAAGAACCGAAAACCTTCCAAGAAGCTATGCGCTCAGTAGACGCCACGTTGTGGAAAGAAGCTGTTAAGAGCGAATTAGACTCTATCCAGTCTAACCACACTTGGGAATTGGTGAATCTGCCAAATGGCTGTAAACCAATTGGGTGCAAGTGGATCTTTAAAAGAAAATTGAGACCAGATGGTTCAATTGAAATGTTCAAGGACAGGCTAGTAGCCAAAGGCTACACTCAAAAATTCGGTGAAGACTATTTCTTTACATATTCACATGTTAAAAAGATAGCAACTATTCGTGTTCTGTTTGCTTTGCCATATTTACACAGGTTAATAGTTCACCAAATGGATGTGAAAACCGCATTCCTAAATGGTGAACTGGAAGAAGAAATCTACATGCAACAACCTCCCGGGTGTGTTGATCCAGGTCAAGAAGGGAAAGTTTGTAGACTCAAGAGGTCTCTATATGGCTTGAAACAAGCTCCTAAACAGTGGTATGAAAAATTTTATAAAACTCTTTTAGACCTGGGTTATTCCATTAACCGGTCAGATGCCTGCCTATATACTAAAGAAATGGAGTCTACCCTTGTGATTATATGCCTCTATGTAGATGATATGTTAATTTTTAGCTCCAATATTAAGGCTATAAATGCAACAAAAAAACTCTTTGTGACAGATTTGACATGAAGGATCTAGGGGAAGCTGATGTAATACTTGGGATAAAATTCACAAAAACAGAGACAGGTTATCTTTTATCTCAAGGTCACTATACGGAGAAACTTCTAAAGAAGTTTGGCAGCTATGATGTATCTCCAGCTAAGACCCCTTACGATCCTAGTGTAAAACTGTCGAAAAACATAGAGGCTAGTGTGTCACAAGAGGAGTATGCGAAGATAATCGGAAGTCTAACCATGTTCCTTATGAACTATACTAGACCCGATATTGCATACGCAGTAAACAAACTCAGTCGCTACACACATAACCCTAGTGCCCCACATTGGGATGCACTGAAAAGAGTACTTCGATACCTGAGAGGCACAATGGACTGGGGTCTTGACTATAAAAGGTCCCCAGCTGTACTAGAAGGGTATTGTGATGCGAATTGGGTAAATGGCAGCGATGATGCAAGCTCAACTAGTGGATACGTGTTCACTATGTGTGGAGTTGCTGTATCATGGAAGTCGACTAAACAGTCGTGCATTGCTAGATCAACTATGGAAGCTGAGTTCATGGCTCTAGATCTGGCAAGCCAAGATGCCGAGTGGCTGAGAAACCTACTGGCAGACGTGCCGTTGTGGGGGTGTCCAGCACCAGCTATTCCTATTCATTGTGATTCACAAACTGCCATCTGTGTTGGCAGCTATGATGTATCTCCAGCTAAGACCCCTTACGATCCTAGTGTAAAACTGTCGAAAAACATGAAGACACATAAGAGTCAGACATGAGTCTGTACGGCAGTTGATACTAAATGGGGTGATCACAATGGAGTTTGTGAGATCTGAAAAGAACATTGCAGATCCATTCACAAAATGTCTAAATCGAAAGACTGTATTTGATACTTCAAGGGATATGGGTTTAAAACCAAATGAGGTGAGAAATTCGTGATGGATACCACGTGGGTGGTCAAATAAAGTCACGGAAAGACTTACAAAGGGACTGTAAAAACAGTGCATACTCTGTAGCCTGCTAAGGGTGGTCTATATTGAGATAGACTTGACAGAGTAAAATGTCTATGTTGAGATAGACTAAACAGGGATTCATCATGGCTAATGAGTGTTGTTGAGTTCAAAACTCTATTAACCGGAGAGTTTAAGATACAATTCACTCACCGGTAACAAGTTACTTAATGCCACTACATGTCAGTTCAAGTATAATACACTGATATGGAAATTAGCTCCTGTGCAGACTCGGGCATGAGTGGGTCTAGCCTTGCCACCTTAAATGTGTGGGGGATTGTTGGAACATTTAATGAGGCATTCATTGAGTTTGTCCTTTTCCATATGTCCCACATTGCTTGGCTAACCTACTTCTTCCCACCTTTTATATACCAAGTCCTTTTAGAAGACTTGAAGTGTTATGGAGAGGGAATAAGGGGGAAATCCCGCGCGCGCCGTCACCCGCCCGACTCGGTTCGCACGCGTGTCGCGGTGTGGTGAGGCCGTGTTTTGCAACCCCACCACAACACACAATGTATATCATTATGTGAACATGCGCACATCTTCCTGGTCTCTCTCCATATTTCTCTCTTCTTTACCTGGATGATATTAGATAGGATGTTATAACTCTTATTATTTAATCTGCCTTCTTCTTCCAGTTGAGACACGCAACTATGCCTGAGTTCATACACGCTGAAATACTGCATATCTGTGAGTCTGTCGAGAACATGTGCTACCCTGAGCGTAAATGTTTTTAAGGCAGTATTAACCAAACACGACACAAATTTTGTTTCTTACTCACCCCTTACAAATCACCCACGTAAAACTTCACTTTGTAGTTAGATTTTGCTGTTTCCATGTTTCATTTGGTTTCGAAAAAACCAACATCGATCTGAATAATTTACTATATGTCTATATATATATAAGAGTTTGTTGTACTATAAAAATCATTTTAAAAACAGAATTATAAAGTAATTGAGTATATTTCACTTTTTTTTTTTAATATAGGTTCTAAATATTCAACAACAATTTTGTTTCTTCCCAAACTATATATCAAAGAAATTCTATGTTTAAATTCTCAACTTGTAGAACTTTGTGGATGAAAAACATGACCCAAATAGTGTGATAAAAGTTTGGCAAATATTTAGACAGTAATGTAGTAACAATATAGAACAAATTGCACTTTTGGTCCTGTGAGTATTAGGGTACTGACAATTTGAGTACGTGACTTTCAAAACTCCCAATTTAAACCTTTAACTATGCAATTATTGGCAGATTTGGTCCTCCGGGCCAAATTGCCGGCCAATTTTGGCCGAAAAAACATAAATTGGTTCAAATTGTTTTTTGACGAGGGTAAAATTGTCATTTCACTCCCTTCTTCTTCATTCTCCCTTTCTTCTTCGTTCTTCTTCTTCTTCGCTCAGCATAGGAGTCATGTTTCCACAAGCATAAAATAGACAGTGATACATAGGCAAGGGATAACTTCAAACCTCACAAATGCGAACCAAATTTCAAGAATTATAGATAAAATACAAACTTGGAATGAATGAAGTAAAAGAAAGAGCAAATGATTGAGAGTGGTATAAAGGGTACCCAAATAACGGCGATGCCACGGTTTCTTGCAACCTCAACGGCCTTAATAATGTTGGGGACAATAGCTTGGCCACCCCTAAGGTGAATAGGGCTACTTGGTAATATGAAATCATTCTGTAGAAAAAAAGTACAAATACAAAATTAGTGCATGAACAAAGAAATTGAAAGAAAATGAAGAGTGAAGTGCCTGCCTGCATATCTATAACCAGAAGAGCAGTGCTCCTCCATTTCCCGGCATCACCGGATGCCATTGAAGCAAAAGGGGCAGCTCAGGAAAGCTATTCATCGGGATGAAGAAGAAGAAGAACGAAGAAGAAAGGGAGAATGAAGAAGAAGGGAATGAAATGACAATTTTACCCTCGTCAAAAACAATTTGAACCAATTTATGTTTTTCCGGCCAAAATTGGCCGGCAATTTGGCCCGGAGGACCAAATCTGCCAATAATTGCATAGTTAAAGGTTAAAATTGAAAGTTTTGAAAGTCAAGTACTCAAATTGTCAGTACCCTAATACTCACAGGACCAAAAGTGCAATTTGTTCTAACAATATATTACTTTCTATTTATAATATTTTAGATCATAAGAATAAGATATTTATTTAAGTTGTTTTTTCAGTCACTACTTATATATTATGAGAATGAAGATACTAGATAAGTTGTTTGTAGGAGTTATAAAAGATATATTTGGATAAATATACAACAACTTCAAATTAATCAGTGGAAAATGATTTCCAATCAAAGAATAATTTTGAAAAAGGTATTACTTTTATTTGGAAAGAGAAGCGACTAATTGTTGAAACAAGGAGATCAAAGTTTGAAAAGTTTATGAGCAATGTTGATACTGTCTAATTTGTGCAGTCTAAACTAGATACTTATTTATAGAAAGGTGTATTTATTTGTGAAGGAGACTCTACTTAATTTAATGCATTGAATTAGCGAAAGTCAAACAATATTAAATTTAGAATATTATTCAAAATGACATGTTTCAATTATCATATATGGTTGCTTTAGAGTCAACATTCAGTGATGATGATAGGATTATTGATACATATCAGGCATATTTAGGGACTGGTACTGTTGCGTAACTTGTACAATTTAAAAACAAAAGTATTATCAATTATTTTATTTAATATATATCCTTTTATCTCCAATTCTTATATTAATTAATATAACAATATATATCAGTTAATGTAGTTACTAATGATGTTAATACAATATTATTGGGCGGAGGTCGGTAAAGGGTCAAGTGTAGCACCCAATGTCTTGAAAATGTGATAGTTGTTTATATGGAAATAAAGTTTTTTTGGCTTGTAATGTAAACAAACAATTTGTGTTTTATTTGGAACTTCCTCCTCTTTTTTTCTTTTTTGGCTTGTAATGTAAACAAACAAATTGTGTTTTATTTGGAACTTGATATTTTGAGTTTAATATTAAATGTTACTTTTAGACTTATTTGTATTATTTTTATAGTTATGTTGTTTGTTTGGTTATTTCCGTGAGTATAAACTATTTCTTATTTACGGACAAATTATGATAATGAACATATACATGTGTTTGTTTGTTTAGCATTCATGAACATGTTCACTAATGTTAACAAACACATTAGCCAACCTGTTAACATTTAACAAACACTAGTGATAGCTTAAAAATTAAATACAAATAAAAATTTTAAAAGATTTAACAAACACGAATATTATAAAAATCTTTAAAAAAAAAAAAAAAAAAAAAAAACTCACATTGTCGTTTCTATTCAGTTCGTTTACAGCCCTAATAGGATTAGACTAGTTTAACACAACTTATTCTTCCAAAAGGCTAAACCCCAACCCAGTTTAACACAAGTCATGTTCATATGGTTGGGTAAATACAAGCTAGCATGATTGTACATTGGGGTTAGGCTAACTTAACACAACTCATATTGCTATAGGGATGAGCGAACGCAACTACGTAAGCATAACATCAGTATAATTATGCAAATCTAAATTTCACATGGTCTGTTTGAAAAAAATAATAATAATAACTTCTGAAAATTATTTCTTAGATTATTTCGGGTATTCAATGAAAATGAAGTCAAACAAATATTCATTTTGGTCCATGAAAAAAATATTAAATCGGTCAAAAAATGTATTATTAATTTTTTAGTCGGAAGACATTTTTTGAATTCTTTATTTTTCATCTCTCTCTTTACTCTATTCTTTTTTTTTTAAAGTTATTTTTTTGGATTATTATTATTATAACTACCACCGCCATCACCTCTAACACCACAACCATCACCACTACCATCACACCACCACCGTCACAAAAACCACCATCACTTTGACCAACACCACCACCATTATTATCGCCGCTATCACACCACCATCACCGCCAACGTCACCACTGCCAATGCCATCATCACCACCACTACCACCCCACATATTATTATTATTATTATTATTATTATTATTATTATTATTATTATTAGGGAAAATGGCACTTTTTACCCCTGAGTTATATACTTATAGCACTTTTTCCCCCTCAATTATTTAGGTAAGCACATTAGCCCCCTCAGTTATTCTAAAAGTGGTGCTTTTTCCCCCTGATATATTTAATTGACATTTATACCCTTAAAGTAAATATTTTATTTATTTTACTTCTCCAACAAATTATTGCGTATACGTAGGGATGACCACGGTTCGGTTTGAATTGAACCGGATACTATAGCAATCGAATTAATAGTTTTCGGTTATAATTCAGATCTAGAATCCAATATTTAAATGTCAATTTATTAAAATTATGTATCAAAAAAATTGAATCTTGAACCGTGAACCGGCGGTTCTGGATCCGATTCACGATTTTGAACCGTCTTTATTTTAAAATTTTATTTTTTATTTTAAAATAGTATAAATTCAACAATATATGTATTTTATTTTTTCAGTTCGGAACATGAACCGTCCGTTCTGGTTCACGATTTTAATAAACTCTAAATATCGAATTTCGATTCTAAATTGTAATTGGAATATTTCGATTTGGTTGCTATAGTGTTTGTTTGGTTTGAACCAAATTATGGTCATAATTTGTTGGAGAAAAAAAATAAATTAAATATTTAGTTGAAGGGTAAATATGTCCATTTAACATTTCAGGGGGGAAAACAGCCACTTCAATAATTTAGGGGGCAAAAATGCTATAGGTATATAACTCAGGGAGGAAAAGTGTCATTTTCCCTTATTATTATAAGTGGTAGGTTCATTTTCAAGAAAATGAACCAAACAAAAAATGTAATTTCTTAATTTTCAACCAACAGAAAACAAATAATTATCTAATATTCAGCCAAACACCAAAAATTAAAATATTTTTCAAAAATAAGTCATTTTCTAAAAATTATTTTTTAAAAAAATATTTTTCAAATTTTCAAAAAATCCTAATTGTGAAGTTCATTGCGAATTTACAATTTGCCTCATACTTCATATTTTATTAGTAGGTATTTTTATTAAAAAAAATATACACATATATATTAAATAGAGGTTCAAAAATCTGTTGTTTTAAGCCAAGAATTGCAATTTCTTAATTAAGTGTGCATTTGGCAGTTTTTTTTTTTTTTTAAGTGAACTAAAATGAGTATAGCTAATGAAAGTAATGATTGACTAAAAACGCGTTGTTCAAGGAGATGGCATGCTGATATTCTGAATTTTTACAGTTTCAGAATTCTGAATTTTCAGGTTTTAGAGTGGCATGGCGCTGTCCAAGCAGGCAAGCAGCCATGCTGGTACTTGGAATCTGTATTCTGTAGCTTAACTGTCGCCTTTCGTTTATTACCCTGTATAATTGAGTGGAATATTCCTGTACAATCTTGGCTATTCAGATTATATTATAACCGATATATCCCATTTCATCTGTCCTATTTAATATTCATTGGTCAAATCAACTATTTATTCTTTGTTTTTTTTTTTATTATTTTTTATTTAATTTTTTGTGTTTAATAATTCTTTTAGTGTAGTTTCTAAATATATAAATTTTGTATACTAATACATGAACTTAATATTATGAAAAATTGAATTAAAAATAACTGTAGTCAAGCCTTAGCTCGTTAACCAAACCAGACACATAAAATGGGACAAAAAGGGAGTATATATATATATATATATATATATATATATATATATATATTACGACATGAAGTTACAGATAGATTATTAGAGCAACCCCAATGTGTAAGATACAATTGCAATCACATCTAATTAGGTGTACTCGTCTGTCTTTAATGATTTGGTCAAACATACCCAAGACTGACAGTGGTGGAATAATCTTACACACACCTGAGTATCTATTTCAATTCTTCTATTCATTGACAATATCTCAATCGGGCTGAACTGCATATTATAATTTAAAGGAGTCTATTTTTCATTGTCACGTATGTTATCCAAGATGAGATTAACATACGCCATGACCATTTATATCGTTCCACGCTTTATGAAAAAAAAAACTCGCCAAATAAACGAGAGAAAGTAACTCGTCAAAACAATGAGAGAAAAAAAATACAAAAACAACAAACAAAATTAAACCAATAAAAACAAAATAAAGAAAAATAACTGTAAAAAAGCGAAAAATAAAAAAAAAATGGTAAAGACAGAGAAAAAAATGAAGACGGACGCGGTCTCCTATGAAGATGGCGGCATGGATCTTTAATTAACTAATAATCATACAAAGATGGCGGCATGGATCTTAAGGGTGTATCATTTTCTTGTTCCATGAAGATAGCTTTTAATTTAAAAAAAAAAAAAATGTTGAGAATAAGGGAAGGGATAACCCCAAGAGGGAAACAACCAAGAAAATATTATATAAATCACGATTACACAATGTTTATTCATCAATTTATTTATAGGAAAATTAACATCCATCAGCCCGTTTGGTTCGCTGGAAAATATTTGAAGGAAAATGGAATTCAAATTCCATGGAAAACAAATTATCAGGAAAATAGATTTCATTGTTTGGTTAGTGGAAAAGAAATTACTGAGAATATAAATTCCATTGTTTGGTTGGGTTTGGAATGGTAATGAATTATGAATATAAAGACCAATATGCCCTTAACAATAATTTATATATGTGTAGTTAATAAATTTTGATGAGGACAAAATAATCTAATAGTACTATATTTTCTTCCCAACTCATTTGAAAAACAAAATACCAATGTTTAGGTAGGATTTTCTTTTCCTTCCTCTTTGGAAAGTCAAATTCCCATGGAAAAGATTTTCCATCCAACCAAACAAGGTAAAACGACATTTTCCTACATTTCATGAAAAATCTTTTCCATAAAATTTGATTTCCATCCAACCAAACACCCCCTAAAATTTACACGCACCGCCATCTTCACCTGCAGGCAGCAGCACCCTTGTCAGGCACCGTTAATGGCCGTCATTGTCTTCCGTCAAATACCAGAAAATCGTTTTTTTTTTTAATTTCTTTTTCAGTTTCTCAAAATTTTCTACTCAATTCGTCTCTCTGTCTCCCATGTTCACTCACGTGCTGCGGCGCGTACAAATAACAGCACGCGCCTGAGATAACGATATGAACTGGTACGCGGTTAATGAAATCGGGCCACCCCTCCCTCGCTTTTTTCCTGCTTTAAATACCGAATCCCTTTCTATTCCGTCACCACCGTCAAACACGAAATCTAGAGAGAGTTTAGTGAGTGAGTCAGAACTCAGAAGGCAAAAGTCTGATATACGTACAGGAATATCAGCGTTCGCGAAGGTGAGAAAGAGAAGATAATTATTGCAGAGCTTCTGTCGACGGAAATGGCCGGGAGAGTAGATCTGGACGGGAATCCGATAAAGCCGATAACGATATGTATGATTGGCGCCGGAGGTTTCATAGGGTCGCACCTGTGCGAGAAGCTCATGTCGGAGACGCAGCACACGGTGCTGGCGGTGGACGTGTACAATGACAAGATCAAGCACCTCCTAGAGCCCGCCTCCCTCCCTTGGGCGGATCGAATCCAGTTCCACCGCCTCAATATTAAGAACGATTCTCGCCTCGAAGGCCTCATCAAAATGGCAGATCTAGTAATTTCTCCTCCGTCTCATTTCCTTTTTAGTAATACATGTTCCTTAGTTTCGCCTCCGCATTTCTACACTGTGCTTTGGATTCTGTGAAATTAACTATCGCTTCTCCTCCGTCGTCCTCCGAGTTCTCTAAATTTTGCAATTCTCGGTCATTTCTCACCTTGTACATTTGTGTTTTGCTTTTTCGCTTCTTTTGAATTATGTGTTTTTGGACTGTTTATGTTGATACTGAGCTTATTTTTTATATTTTAGTAATTTAGTAGACCTTGCTCTGTTCTTTTGCTCTACTTTCCACCGGTAATAGCAGTAATGCAGCTTGGTCTTGACTTTTTTAATGCTGGATCTCATAAGAGTATGAGTTTCCTAATTTCTGGTGTTGCTTGTGATGTAGACGGTAAATCTTGCTGCGATCTGCACCCCAGCCGATTACAACACTCGTCCTTTGGACACAATTTATAGCAACTTCATTGATGCTCTGCCTGTGGTATGCATATTTCTGCTTTGATACTTATAGCAATTTATAGCAACTTCATTGTAGTTGGATTCGGTTGAATAGGATGGTTTTGATTCTGTTGGTGGCTTGGTGCTATCCAAAGGACTTTTATTATTTTTTAATGGAGTTGATAGCCTACCGACCTAGATTGGATCAAGTATCTGAAGTTGATGATCTGGCACTGGATTTCTGATTTCAGGTTAAGTACTGTTCCGAGAATGGCAAAAGACTAATTCACTTTTCCACTTGTGAAGTTTATGGGAAAACAATAGGTTGCTTTTTACCCAAGGATAGTCCATTGCGGCAGGTGAGCTTACACTCTATAGAGTCATTCTTGTACTAAACTTGAACTACTGAATAATGAGCCACTTTTAAAGTGGTTGGATGATATTCTGGATTATCTTTCCTTCTCAAATGAAGAATGCTGCTATATATTTATTATTGCAAATTGTACTGTTTGATATCTGCATAATACTTAGCTTAGGTGTGGGTCAACCACTTCTGATCTGTGGTATGAATGTCCTTTCAGACATTGAGCATACAAGGAAATCTTTTCATTAAATTGCCATGAAATGTGCATTCACTATAATAATGAGTTGGCATCTCATGAACTTGTAAGACTAGTAACAACTGCTAATCATGGGTGAATCTAATATGCTATTCAAAATTTCAGATTTATAAGACATATATTTGTAAGCTATACATGTTCCTGAGAATAGAGTTGTCCTTAGTTTAATAATGCATTGTAATCCTAAAAAATTTCATGGGTATGTTTTGTCAGTTAAAAATATTTAATGTGCTTTTTATATGATAAAGATCATATAACTGAAATTATATAGGAATACGATGACTGAATTCTTTATGTGATTTGTGAACACTGCACCCTCTGTACTTGACACTGAATTAATAGTGCTGTGGGATTTTTATGCACAATATGACACATCAAGTTCAAATTTACATATTCCAATTGTTTCATTTTCTGGTAGTTTATAATGCAGCTTGAAAATTGTTGAGGACACTACATCTTTTTGAAAATTTCAATACCATTTACTGAACTTGTATATTACTATATTAGGATCCTGCCTACTATGTCCTTAAGGAAGATGTCTCCCCTTGCATTTTTGGCCCAATTGAGAAGCAAAGATGGTCCTATGCATGTGCAAAGCAATTGATTGAGAGATTGGTTTATGGTGCGTGAATTTTTACTCTGGAATCTGGACCTGGCTGTTATGAAACTTGACTCTTTCTCAATATTTCTCTCTAACGTTTTTTGTTTTTTTGTTTTTTTTTTTTTTACAGCTGAGGGTGCTGAGAATGGCCTAGAATTTACAATTGTGAGGCCCTTTAACTGGATTGGTCCTAGGATGGATTTCATTCCAGGCATTGATGGTCCCAGTGAGGGTGTTCCAAGAGTTTTGGCATGCTTCAGTAATGTATGGCTTCTTTGGTTGGTAGAAACTGCATTTATTAACCCTTTGGTATTTCATGTTTTAATTATCTTGATTCTTTGCCGCTCAGAATCTTTTGAGGCGTGAACCACTGAAGCTAGTTGATGGAGGGCAATCCCAGAGAACTTTTGTCTATATCAAGGATGCCATTGAAGCTGTTGTTTTGATGATTGTGGGTCCAATTCCTTTGCCCTTTTAATGTTGATATGCTGTTTATCACATTAAAAAAAAAATGCACTCATTGTCTAATTATATCCTCAGGAAAATCCTGCTAGGGCTAATGGCCATATTTTTAATGTGGGAAATCCTAACAATGAAGTCACAGTAAGGCAGCTTGCTGAAATGATGACACAGGTGAAGTGAATGATTTTTCTTATGTAAGCTGAATGGTATATCACATGTCTGTGTCAATTGTGCTTAGCGGGCTCTTCTCCATGCATTACATACATTAGGTATATTCAAAGGTGAGCGGTGAAGTCTCCCTGGAAACACCAACAATTGATGTAAGTTCTAAAGAATTCTACGGCGAGGGGTATGATGACAGTGACAAGAGAATTCCAGACATGACCATAATCAACAGACAGCTCGGTATTTCCTTTCTTCCTCAACCTTTTTTATTTTCTGTAAATAAACATATTCTAAGATTCAAGATTATAATCTAACAGCTGGATTGTGTGATGACCAGGCTGGAATCCAAAGACTTCCTTATGGGACTTGCTTGAATCCACACTCACATACCAACACAGAACATATGCCGAAGCTATCAAGAAGGCTGTGTCAAAACCAACTGCAAGCTGAGGTAGGGAAAATACCAGAGCCAGACTGCTCTTTCAGATTCTTTTTAAGAAAATATCCCACCCATGTAAAGCTACATACATGGGTCCAATTACTAAGCAGAATCATTCGATTTTTTTAAAATTATTCCCATGTTGTACTTCCTATAATAGTTAAAATGAGCCACCAGAACTTGTCTATGCCACTTTCCGGCCTTCGGCCTGCACCACAATGAGTATTACAGAGAGATATTTAAGGAGTTCTAAACTGTTTATTTCCTATTGTTTTCGCTAATTAACTTTTATGTGATCACTAATTATGTTATGTGTTTTACAACTTGAGCGTTGTCAATTGTCATCATATCATATTAAGCAACCCAATGTACTTGTGTACCTAAAATCAACAAAAATTGACTGTTAATCGTCATACTAGTTGGGTAAAAGTTTTCACATTTTGTCTTTTCAACAGGGTTACTTGCTGCTTTTGACTTGTGTTTCTGGCTGTATTAACGTACTTTTCCTTTAAATATCACATGTTACAGATTATACTATACATATTATACAAACTATTGCAGTTGAAGCCCATTCATTTTTAGTACATTTATACTTCTTATATAAACGCAATGAAGTTGTACAATAATGAATCTATATATATGCTTGTTTTGTTATATTGATAAAAAAAAATTTATTCCATGAAAAATTGTTCCTTAATTGTTCGTGTTATGATAAGAAGGGTTTATAATTAAGATGTTGAAAGAGAATGCAAAACATGTACCATGATATTCAAATTTATTGGTATAGGTACTCTTTTAAAAATTTTTATGGAAGTATGTTTGAGGATAATATAATAGTAATGAGCTATAAGGCTTTTAAACCTCCATCCAGTCCTTTCAATTTTTTAGGGTTAATTTTCATTAATCATTTTTACTAAGCACGTCAAATTAAATTCAAATAGGTAGCTTAACAACCATCTATTTTTTCAACTAACTTTCAACAACTTGCATTAGTTATTGTCAGCTTATTAGTTATAGTGCCAACTAGCTTAGAGTATCTCAACAAAATGGTTTATTTTTCAATTTGTTTCAGTTCGGAAAAAGATGAAGGGAAGAAATAAGAAAGAAAGAAAAGTAGTTAACTGGCTCCTAAGGGCATCCTCAATAGTGAGAATTTTGGTGTAGTTTTTGAATGTGTGATTAGAAAGAGAAATGAGTGAAAAGAGAAAAAATAAAAAATTGACAAAACTCACCCAAAATCCTTCAAAACCGAGTTTTACTACATAGACTCGCAAAATTCTACTTCCTCATCTATACTCCCTGAGGTGGCAAATCAGGATTTTGATTATTTTCATCTTGTGGGTCTGCAGAAAAATGTCTACAATCAAAAGCATGTGAGAAGGAGTAAAAGTTGGGAGTTTAAAATGGGAGTAACCCTCAAAAACTCCCAAAATTTCTGACAAACCCACAAGCTTGCAGGAGCAACTCAACCCTCTCTCTCTTCTCTCCTTCACATACTCATTTTTTTCTTAATTTTTGTGCAAAATCTCCTTGTTAGGGTTGCCCTAACGCGCACCAACTAGCTTCTTTTTCTTTTCAAAAAAATTACAATACAGCCCTAAAAAACTCACATTCATTCAACATACTCAATTTTCTATTTCCTACATTATATTCTCTTCTCTCTACCTCACCAAAAATTTAAAATTTAAAAAAAAAACACACACACAATAAGGCCTCATAGGAATGCACTTATGAACTTTTTTTTGAAAGTTACTGGCTCTATCCGTTCATATACTTTCTCAACCTACTGAAACACAAAGCAATAACGCCTCCAGTGAGGCTTGAACTCATAATCTTCCAAATGGAAGTCCAACCCGGATACCATTAGACCACATAGTCCTGGTGCACTTATGAACTTAGTTATACCAAAACATTAAACTAACCATAAATTCCAGCGAAGCATGCATGAATGCAAAATGAGGATATCTGCTACCTCTCTGATCGGGAGATTCCTTTGCAAACAACAACAACAATAATAATAATAATAATAGAGTAGAGGAGAGTGGGGCATTTGGTAGCAATGTCTCACTCTTCAGTCTGCTCCTACCTATGGAATATAATTTTTTTTTTAGTCTGTGAAGCACAAGGCTGTCCTCTATCGCCAAAGGAATCAAAAAGAACATTCTTTGCTCAGAATTGAAGCATCTCCTTTAACTCACACGGACGCACAACCCCAAATCACCCCTCAATAGATACATCGTGGTGAGCTAGTTAAATTAAATGACGATAATTACTATTTTATGTTTTAAAATTTCAAGGCAGAATTAGGTCGCAATGTGAAAATTTAATTTTAGTCACGAACATTTGGGTTTGGAGTTTGCTTATAGTTAGATTGACTCAATTTACCTCATCATTATCATAGAGATATGTTTATGGAGTTCAAGATATAATTTGATAAACATGAAAATTTTGAGTTATAAAAAAAATAATAAAGTTGTATAAAAACAGGAAATTGACCCAATTAGGATTCTAACTCCAAAAAAAAAAATGACTGGCTCTGCCTCCGTCCTCCACTAAGGCTCGATCTCATGACCTCTCATACAGGAGAGGTCACTATATGTCATTTGAGTACAAGGTGTTTGCCATGTTTTTTCAATACTTAAATAATATATTTTTCTTGAATACAATGTATATTTTTAATATATTAAAAGTACTGATGCGAACCTGGTTGGTCCGATCTTCTCTTCACACTTGAATTACAAAAAATATTGTAGGATGGTTTATTCGGTTGGGTGAATTTGAATTGAAGGTTTGATTTAGGTTGAGAAATGGGTTAATTTTTGGGTTTTGATAAGTCCTTGACCACACCGGGTTATACAGTGATACGTAGGATTTAGAATGACGCCATAAGTGGGGTTTTGCACTTGATAAGTCAGGTTTGCCATGACCAACTCACGGCCAAACTCATTCCGAGTTTCATAAAACACTTAATTTTCTAATTCAAAAATTCTCAACTCTACATTTTATTTGGCATGCAATGGCCTTCAATAGCCATTAACAAACATATTACAACCACACAAATCATAAATGAGATAATTTAAAGATTTTTTTTTTGAATGCTACTAGCTAATTCAAAAATTCTCAACTCTACATTTTATTTGGCATGCAATGGCCTTCAATAGCCATTAACAAACATATTACAACCACACAAATCATAAATGAGATAATTTAAAGATTTTTTTTTTGAATGCTACTAGCTCTATTACATTGTAGTAATATATACTTTCTCCATTGAGGCTCGAACTTACAACCTTCTAAATGAAAGTCCAACCCGGATACTATTAGACCACATAGTCCTGTTAAAATAGTTTAAAGATAATCATCCTAATTAATTAATAAATTAATTAATATAACTAATTCTAAAATATTTTCAACAATTCACGTGGCCACAACAAGTACGTTATTTATGTACTAAATATACATTATTTGATAATATGATTTACACAACTGTACCAATCATGATCCACATACATAATAATGATGGGAAAAATGATGCTCCGTATTAATTAGTTTTGTTATTTTGTAGATAAATACAAAGCACATAAGAAAACGTGTGGCGTGTGTTGCCATTCCATCATTTAATAACAATCTTAAACTTGAAGAAATAATTTGTACGTAACATGACTTGATTGAATGCATGCTACACCGATATGAAAAAGGATGTTTCTTTAAAACATCGTATCCTGTTTGTCATAAATTCAGTAATAATAATAATATTTACACCCAAATTTAGATTTATTGTGTTGGCTTTAAACTCACTATTCAACTTTGAAATTTAATTTCGAGACACATTTTTGAAACGATCTATTTTTTTTTTTTAAATGGTCAAACAAACACGTTTCTCATTTTTTGATTATTTACAAAATAACCTAAATTTGTTTTAGCAACTTTTGTTCTATTAGGAAAAAAAAACCATCGAAACATTTACAAAATGGAGTTTTGGAGAGTTTCGAAAATGCAACGCTTGCAAGATGGAGATACAATAAGTCAATAAGGGGCCGTTTGGTTCACGGAATGTCAGATTACCTTAGGGAATGTTGGATTGCTGGGAATGTTAGATTGCTGGGAATGTTAGATTCCTGTGTTTGGTAAAAACTGAGATATATAATATAAACATGTTTGGTTGAAGTATTGTTATTTATGTTATAATGATTATTTTACTTTAATACCCTCAATATATTTTAATGCATTTCAATATTCCAATGCATATAACCATGCAAAATTTGATATATATATATATATATATATATATATATATATATATATATATATATATATATATAATTAATTAATTTTCATTCTTTCATCCGAAAAGTTGACTCGTGACTTCATACATACAGATTCTTTAATTTCTACAAATTCAAATGTGGCTTCCACAAAGTTGATTTTTCATGTTAAGCAAAGTGAACTTAGCTTGCTTGCTTTAACCGAAAGGTTAATTTTTATTTTTTTATTTTTTTTTATTTTTTCGGTAAAAAAACAAAGCAATGTGATGGAAAATGAAGGGCAAAATTAGTAAAATGTCAAGGGAATCTTTTAATACCTAAGAATTCTAAGGGAATCACATTCTCTTCAAAAGAGGGAAAAAGATGATGTGGAGGGTAAATTTTATTCCATGGGAATGTTGCATAACTCCAACCAAACATAGGAATCTTATATAACCAACCAAATATAACCTTGGTTATCTTAGATAACCCGAACCAAACGCCCCCTAATACTTTCCTGAAGTTCCCGTGCATTGTATGTAGTTTATTGACATTTTGAATTGAATATGAAACATTTTTAAAGTTGATAAGTAAAAAATGAAATTATAAATGCTATAATACATTTTAAATTAATTGAACAAAGTGACATCAATCAATACAAAATTGCCCCATTTTATTGTGTCTATTTTTTTTTTTTTATAACAAAATTACAACTTGGACTCTACAATTCTACTCCTAATTTTTACTCTCGCTGAGTGATTAAATTTTATTGGAGAAAAAAAACATAATATATAAAAATCACAATCCCTTTATATTAAGTAATCAAAGCATGCCACAAATTAAGGAATAGAAAATGATAATATAGAATGAGAGTACATGTAAAATTACTCTTTTACCAACTACCATGTAGTGTGATGTCATTCCGATTACCATTTCAAATAGGTGGTCATAGGTTCAAACTCCCGTGACAGGAGTTTAGATTCTTAAAGTATAAAATAAATATTATTTTATAAAGAATCATGAGTATTTAAAAAAAAATGTATTCATATACAATTAAAATACAGTTCCCTCACAAACGTTACTCAAATTCTTAAGTCATGCCACTAATTATAATTTAAATTTAATACTATACCAAGTAAATCTCAAAAAAGACGATCGGGTAAATATGTATGACTTTAATATTTAAATATTCTAAATTTAATTTGTATCAATAATCAAATTCATAATTTTCTTAACAGAAAATTACTATGCGTACTCATATTTTTTACTCTCATACACAAAATATTGATGTAGATTATTGAAACTTGCATAAGAAAAAATAGTTTATCAGCATTTATCACATCAGAAAGTAAAATTTAGAGAATAAAATTTGAAAATATATATAGTAAACTTTTATACCACCTCTATCAAGATTTGAATCTATAAGTTTAGGGATTTACACGTGGCAAAAGATGGGAAGTATTCTTTTGAACAGGGCGTACGGTGACAGAAACCGAAGGCACATTATAATTGGAGTATTGGAGCCACCCTGTCTTCGACTACACGCCTTCCCTTCCACTCCCACTTCCCCTTCCCTCTATCATCATTAGCCATGTCTTCTTGTCTCCACTCTTCTCCCGCTTTCCTCCCCTCGCCCATCACCGCCCCTCTCTCTCCCTCCTCCTATCTTCTCTGTATTGGCGGATATGCCAATGCTTCTTCGCGTCAGCACCTACCCAAACCCCACAGAGACTCTACATACGGGTCCTTGTGAAAAACCCACAATCTTTTTCTATTTCTTTTGCTTTTCTCTACGCCGGTTGCGTGTCGCGGCTCGTTTGTTTCTTTAGCTTTATATATACCCACTTTCAAAAAATAAATAAATTTGTAATTGATACTTTGGGACCATGCTTTTGCTCTGCTGTGTTGGGGGTTTGAACAGGGCTAAAGGCGATTCGGTCTTAGCTGTAAGGGCGGTGTGGGGTTCATGGGATCATTGATTATTACTTATGATCTATGATTGTAATTAACCCGGTAATTCTGGTGTCAATTCGGGTTGACTCTCTGCGACTACAATTGGACTTGCAGTTTACGTGTTTGGTGGGCTGTCTTTTCCTACTTTGCTTGCTTCTGGGGAATCGCGTCGTGGGTTGAGAAGTTGTTTACAAATTTGAAGTGAGGGGCGCAGAAAGGAGGAATCTTTATATGAAGTAAAGGAAGGTTGAGTGGGCGGATCAGTAATGGCACCTGCTGGGAAGGTTACTTCATTCTATCGTCAGGGAAATGACTGGTATATGCTCTTTCCATTTGCTATATGTACATGTTTCCTTTTTTCTTTGTGTGCTGCATATTTTCTGCAAATCCAGTTGCTATATAATATTTAAGTGTTTTTTGAGGAAATGGTGGGTCAATTGTGTCTGCTGTCACAAGAAGACATTTTTGTTTTTATTGATCACTTGTGGTTAGAGTCAATGATAGGACTGACCAAGAAACTACTCGGGTGGCTTGCGATTTACCTCCTCTAGGGACTCTTGGGCGGACAAAAGGTTCTGGAGGCTTAAGATTAGTCTATCATAAGCTAGGGTGGGCGCGGGCAGGGTTTTGGAGGCTTAGGATTAGTCTATCGTAAGCTGGGGCGGGCAGGGTTCTGGAAGCTTAGGATTAGTCTATCCTAAGGGGCGGGCAGGGTTCTGGAGGCTTAGGATTAGTCTATCCTAAGGGGCGGGCAGGATTCTGGAGGCTTAGGATTAGTCTATCCTAAGCTGGGGTGTGTAGGGTTCTGGCTTTAATTTGGGCTTCATGCTCCCTTTCCCCAAATGGGGAAATGATAATATGTTAAATAAGATCATGAAGTTAGAAGTTGTTACATTACAGTATTCTTCACTACAATTGATGAACTTTGATGCATTTGACAGGTTTTGCAATGCAAGTTTGCCAAGTGATATTTCTTTGATTGTAGATGGAGTGAACTTCCACCTTCACAAGGTATTCCTAAATCTTTTTCTGCTAATACATTTGGATTTCTTAAACGAGACATGTTTGGAACATAACTATTGTGTTTATGCATCTTTTTTGTATTATTGTATATGGGATTTGTTCTCTTATATTTTACTATTCAGTTGTTCTTCGGATGTTCATATTCATGTGCACATGGAACTTAGGATCTTATTCTCACAGAAAACCATTTTGTTACTTCTGTATATCATAGTTGGAGAGGTCGAAAACTTAAAATGAAAGGATATCAATAATAGTTATACTAAAGCTAGATGGCTTAGAGCATCCTAAACTTAACCGATGCATTTGCAGAGGCTAAGATTGATGGTATCAATTCCTTTCCCATAAATAAATTCAGCTTTTATAATCACAAACGATTGGTAAAATCATGTGAATATTTACCTTTTTTCATCCAATATGTTGTTCAAGTTCAGTTTTATTCCGGTGTAATGTATGATACTCTGAATTCTAATCTAACAACTAAGAAAATGCTTACTGTTCAGTTTCCACTTATATCAAAATGCGGGAGGATATTTAAAGCACTCGAAGAAGCTCAAAGTACCAACGGACAGACTTCTGCAACGAGACTAGAAGACTTTCCTGGTGGTGCTGACATATTCTTGATCACCGTAAAATTCTGTTATGGTTGTCGGGTGGAATTCACTCCGAGGAACATTGTGATGGTTTATTGTGCAGCGGACTACCTAGAAATGACAGATGAGTATGGAGAAAATAATTTACTGTCCAAATCAGATGATTACTTTCATAAGAACATATTAACGAACTGGAAAGATTGCATTTTGGCTCTCCAAAGCTGTAACTCCATGATTCCAAGAGCGATCAAACTCGAAATTATTGGCAAATGTTTAAATGCTCTTTCGGTGATGGTCTGTACAGATCCTAGTTTGTTCGGATGGCCTATGCTGATGTATGGAAGCTTACAAAGCCCGGGAGGTAGCATCTTGTGGAACGGCATAAACACCGGTGCGAGAATCCAAAGCACAGCATCTGACTGGTGGTTCGAGGACATCTCGTATCTTAGTGTCCCGTTATTCGAGAGATTAATTCAGACAATGGAAACGAAAGGTATAAGACCCGAAAGCTTAGCGGGTGCTATAATGCACTATTGCAGGAAGTATCTCCCGGGACTGGGCCGATGGCAAAGTGGACAAATTGTTACGAGTAGAACTGTTGCGAGTTTCAGCATGACACCCGCTACGGTTGATCAGAAGGTTCTTCTCGAAAGCATAGTGAAACTTCTCCCTACAAAGAAAGGAAAGTCGTTTTGCCGTTTCCTATTGGGCCTTCTACGTGTTGCCTTGATCTTGGGTATTAACCACTCGTGCCAGGAGACTCTGGAAAGGAGAATAGGAATGCAGCTCGAGCTGGCAACATTAGATAGTTTGCTGATACCTTCGTATTCGGATTCCGATACGTTATATAATACTGATTGTGTTGAACGAATGATTCGTCACTTCATCTCGGAGCCAGCGGTCACTACGGTTTCTCCATCTTCATTTGATTTGGGAACGTCGCCATCATCTGAACCTCTGCGCCGAGTTGCGAAGTTGATGGATGGTTATATTGCGGAGATTGCTTCGGACGTGAACCTGAAGCCTGAAAGGATACGGGCACTGGCTGAAGCCTTGCCAGATTCTTCAAGATCTCTTCATGATGGACTGTACCGAGCTGTGGATATATACTTCAAGGTTTGTGAGGTTTGACATTTATGTTAGGATCAAACACTTACTACTACGCCAAAAGCTACAGCTAGTAGCGAAGGCGCAACTTCTTTTTTTTTTTTTTTTTTTGTCAGTCCTGAGGGCAACTTTAAGCTCGTACCATACTCAGACTAATCTCCATTCGCACTGGGCCGGCCCAATTAAGGGGCAAAGTGCTGGCCAGATTGGTTTTTGCCCTAACTGTAGGGGGCAACTTTAAGCCTGTACCATACTCAGACTAATCTCCATTCGCACTGGGCCGGCCCAATTAAGGGGCAAAATGCTGGCCAGATTGGTTTTTCCATACAAGACGGGATTCGAGTTCCCGACCTCTCTTAAGGAATGAGAGTGTACGGCCAGTCACGCCAACCAAGCTGGTTAGCAAAGGCGCAATTTTATTTTCTTATAGACTACCATCACATTTTCGAGAGACGGGGTCTTGGATTTGGTCCTTCACCGACCTCCATCGAACAATTCCCCTATGTGAATGACTATACCACCATCTAGTTATTAATGGCATGGATATGCCATTTGTTGCTAATAATTTGACTGCAAACTGATAGGTTTCGTGAGAAAAAGTTATCTTCACATGTTTATGCTTGTCGATGTTGGTATGTGAATGACTATACCATTCCATCTAGTTATTAATGGCATGGATATGCCATTTGTTGCTAATAATTTGACTGCAAATTCTTTGCTTCCTCTTCCCACACATAGAAGCCTTTAACCTTTCTTTTTTGACACAAAAGTATTATCAAGAAGTAAATCAGCATAATAGACATTGTTTCTTGACGAATTTAGATAAAATTTTGCAGGCTCATCCTTGGCTCCCGGATAGAGATAAGGAACAGCTTTGCAACATCATCGACTTCCAAAAACTCTCAATCGATGCTTGTGCGCATGCATCTCAAAACGAAAGATTGCCTCTTCGAATAATTCTCCAAGTTCTATTCTTCGAGCAGTTACAGTTAAGAACCGCATTAGCTGGTTGCCTCCATGTCTTGGACACGGAAAGTGCTAATGCTGCTCCCGCTGCTGGTCCAAGCGACATGGCGGGCCATATTGTACAGAGAGACGGGTGGGTGACCGTTGTGCGTGAAAACCAGGTCCTTAGAGTGGATTTGGAGAGGATGAGGTCTCGAGTTGGAGAATTGGAGGAAGAGTTTAGTAAGATCAAGCAAGAAATGAGAAAGGTGTCGAAATCACATAGTCATCTAAGTTCTCCCCGCTTCCTCGCCCGGAGGATGGGGTGCAAACTGCTCCCCCGATCTTCTGACGCTCAACCAGACGTTATTGGAAGCACGGGACCCACACCAAGAGCGTCGGTTGAGCATCCTAGAACATCCGGGGGGCATCGGAAGAGTTTCTCGTTGTTTTGAGCATCATTATGTGAAGAAGTGCTTTGAAAGGTAATGGCTTTTGCAAATGGAGTATCAAGGAGCCAAGAGAATTTGTTTTTGGTTATATACATACCTGTACAGATGAGTGTACATTTCAATGTTATTAATTGGTATGGAAAATGCTATTTGCACACAAAAATTTTATAGGCATTGATGTGGTCTCATAGTTTTTGGTTAATACATACCTGTACAGACCACACCAGCATGCCAAAATTGTGTTCAAAAATTTGTGTGCATTTAGCATTATCCAATTAATAGTTTGTGTTATTTGTTTATTCTATGTTTTGTAAAAAGAAAATTGAATGCATTATAGGGATGTCCAACTATGGCTCGTTTTGTATATAACATCCAGTATTTTAAGAGCTATTCTTCTAACGTTTGGTTCATGGAATAAGTCAAAATTGAATAATATTATTGTGAATAGACTTATTTCATTATTTCTTTTGTAGTTTTATTCTCATAAATAAACAACATTTTTTTAGGATTGAGTGAGTCGGTCTTCAGTTTTCACCCTTACCTTTACACTCTGTGCATAAAGAGTTTTCATCATATCTAATCAATTTTTAGGGTTTTGGGTCTCTTATGACTCATGAGTGTATAAAGAGTTTTCATCATATCTAATCAATTTTTAGGGTTTTGGGTCTCTTATGACTCCTATGTTTTTAATAGGAATCAAACCCTCATGTCATCTTTAGTGAGAATTGGACACTCACCCTACCGTTGAATCAAGACTTTCCGGATGACCTTTGAAGCATTGAGCTAAGTCTCATGGGACCCATTTTTATTACTTAAACTAATCAAACACATTAATACAATTCATAAAATTGTATTCCTAAAATTTATTCTTTCAATCTTTCAAAAAAAAAATTATTCTTCCAACCAGTCAATCAAATGAATATAATTCATATTTTATTCTTTTATCTATTACATTCCTTATGAAATAACATTCATATTATTTCAACATTTATTTTGTGAACCAAACATGCTGTAATAGTTACAATTTATCAATTACTGTAATAGTCAATTATTCTAAATTATTTAATTGTGGCTCTAAAAATTTGAATAAAAGTTAGATAGTTGTTGGTTTAACATCAAGCATAGGTTATAGGTACATAGTAATGTTGTTGCCTCTCTGGACTCAGGTCATTAATAACTACTCGATCAGTGCATTATATTCCTAGTCACAATTAGCATCTTCAAAATTTTCATCCTCGGGTACCCCACCAAGATAGACAGCATAATTACTGGCTTTACTGCTGTAGGAGACTAGCCGACTAGGAGGAGAATGTGGTCAACTATTCAAATAAATAGTAAGGACTACTTTTTTTTTTCTTTTTTTTTTTTTAATTATTTGCTTTAAATGATGGAATGAACTTTCACAGGCCAGTATATGCCCCAACTGATACATAAAGTTGAAATCAATCAACCTATAACACAACTACATGTTTTAACTTAAATAAATGAATGTTTGGTAAATAGCTATTAATTGATTAGGGTTAGTGGATTTGACTAATTGATAACATTAGTTGATTAGAAAAGTGTTTGGTAAATTAATTGTCAGTTGATAACTGATTACATGCAAAATGACTTTTTCAACAAGTTAATTGAAAAAGCTACGTTGAGTAGCTTTTTTAATTTTAGCATTTTAGAGCAATAAGTTGTTATACAAAGCTAATTAATCAAATATTCATATTGATTGGTTAACAAAGTCAAATAACTAATAGTGGTCAAATAAGTGAAAATTGACTAATAAGCTAACTTAATACTAATTTACAAAACATTGGTTTCAAAATTTAATACTAATAATTTAGTTTTGTTTTAGTTACGTTAATAGTTTAATGGTTTATAATTAGACTATGTTTAGCAGGAAGTTAAGAATTGTTGTAAAAAGATTTAGTAAAATTAGTTGCTAAGTAAACTTATATAAATGTAAAAAAGACAAAATGATATGATATATTATGAGTTAGATGACAAATTTGAGCTAACAACAACAATAATAACAAAGAGTTACAAGTATATATGAACTAATTACACAAAATATGAATGGTGTGTCTACTAATTAGAAAAAGTGAATCATTTTTTCTAGAAAAATGAATATTTCTTTTACTTATCATTGATCTAATTTGAGAAATGGAGAACATTCTCTATTTTTATATACCTTGAAGAATCCATTTGATATGTTCTTTAATTATGGAGAAATGGATGAGTAAACATGCTATTGAACCCTAACAATAGCGTTTTCAATTCCTAGCTTCCCCTCTCCCTTTTCGTATTTAGCTTTCTCTATTGTCATAATCTCCAGGCTTCTCTCTAGCTATACATGGCTTGCTGTCTAGCTATTATCCTCACTCCTCATCTTTCTTTCCAACCATTGTCGTTGGCTTCGCTCTAGCCTTTGTCTCTACTTTTTTATTGGTCATCGTCTTTGACTTTCTCTTAGTCTGTTGTCTCTATATTTCGCTTAAGTTGTCTATATATGCACCTTTTTCTTTGGACACTGTCATCAACTTTCACTCCAACCATCATCTTTGACTTTCTATATGGTCTTTATCCTCAAATTTTTTTATCCGCCACCATTCCTAATTTCTCTAGTTTAAATTTATTCTTTCAAAAAGGATGAACCTCAACTCTAAGGGCCCCCCACATCCCGACCCGACAGAGCATTTGGGAGGATATAAATCATGGTAACTCAATTGAAAATGAATTTGGAAGATTGTAGAAATAAAAACTAGATAATGAAGTAAATGGATCAATTTTTACAAGAGGGAAAAAGTAAACAAAAAAATTCATAATATGGTTTAGGTAGTAAGATTTATTGGAGATAAATGTATAATTTTACTGAATATAACTTGTAACAGTATATTACATAAGACGTTACTGAATTTATTATCAAAACTCAAGAGAAAATGTAATCAAATTATTATGATAATAACTAAAATTGAAAATATCATCATAATTGACGAAAAGTTAAATAAAAAATTTGAATAAACTAAAAGTCAATCCATGGAGATTATTTCCCAAGTACGAAAAAAAGACATACTGAGACAATGTTTGTTAGACGAGTTAAGCCGCAATAAGGTAAGGTGAAGATGAATTTTGATCATTAGTCTAAAAATCAAAGTATAGTGGATGTGGGGGTTGTTGTGAGGTGTGCTATGATAGGTATGCTGTTTACATGTTTTATCTATAATATTAGTTATTGCGGTGTTGCGGATATGTTGGGTGGCGGCTCATAGAACCAAATCCAACATCCTATCATCGAAATGTGGAGCTGACTGTTATGCAAGTACAATAAAATAAAGTTATCGCTATTACTTAATTACTTATAACTTTTGGGAGTGCTTAAGGGCATGCAATTTGTGTGGGGGCCACTGCTGGAAAACAGCGATTTTCCGACCACCAGAAAGTGGTCGGAAATCACTATAATCACGACGGAAAGCACTGTTCCGACCAATTTTCCGACCACTTTGGGGATCCGGAAAATCGCTTGTCGGAAATTCTGACCATTCTAATCAATTGGACGGAAGTTCCGACCACAATAATAGGTCGTCGAACATTTTTGGTCACATGCAAAAGGGGGCTGACCATGTATTTCCGACCATATTACGGTCGGAAATTTCCGACCAACCACCAAATGGTTGGAAATCACAATCCGTTGACTATAAGGAATTGCAATTTTCCAACCACTATTTGGTCGGAAATATCTATCCCTTACATTTATGGGTTGTGATTTCCGACCACCAGTGGTCGGAACCCAAATGTCAAAAATTATTTATAAAAAGAATTTCACTGTTTTTAATTTACCCTGCAATAATAATTTTTTTAAAAATAAAAATACTTTTATAACAATGTAACATCACCAAAAACTAGCAATTTTATAATAATGCAACTTCACATTTCAAAAAAAGTAGCTACTTCACATTTCAAAAAGTAGTAGCTACTTTACAATCCTAAATATTTTCACCATTTACATTTCAAAAAAAGTAGCTACTTCACATTTCAAAAAGTAGTAGCTACTTTACAATCCTAAATATTTTCACCATTTACATCACAAGTACTTAGTCAAAAGATTACACTGGAGATTGGGTATCACCATTGACATTGATATTATCTAAACCAATACCATCACTTTGAGTGTCATGAGCTGTAGGAACAACAGATTGTAACAATTCCGGATGTGCACCACATAACAACTCCATAATCTTCTTGTTTTGCTCCAAAATCTCCTTGTTGCTTTGCTCCAATTGTTTAATTCTCTCCTCACAAGCTGAATGTGAGGATGGTTCTCCATATGTAGATTTTTTTCGCCTTGCCACCTCGGGGAAGTAATGTTGGGTACTTGATCCAAACCCAAAAACAGAACCTCCCTTCTTCAAGCCACCTGTTGCCTCATACCAAATAGTTGCTGGTTCAAGTTCTGGTTGACTTTGTTGTTTTTCATTTACAATCTCCTATATTAATAAACAATTAAAATCAGAAATGCAATTAAGCACAAATTTAAATTTTATTGAAAAATTTCAGTAAATGCAATTAATTCCACTAAACTGAAAGGAATTAATTCCAGTAAGGAAACTGGAATTAATTACTTCCAGTTCTAATGGAATTAATTCCAGTGAACTGGAAGTAATTAATTCCAGTTTTCTTACTGGAATTAATTCCTTTCAGTTTACTGGAATTAATTCCACTAGAACTGGAAGGAATTAATTTAAGTTTAGTTTACTGGAATTAATTCTAGTTTCAGCTTTCAGTAAACTGATTCTCACATTCAACATTTCCTCTACTGGTGGGAACTAATTTCCTCTATATTCAACATTTCGATCAATCATAAATAGAAGCAAAAATTCAAGATAGCCAAACAATAGAATCAAATCATTTTCTCGTTATATAGAGGACAACATACAAGTTATCAACCTTAATATACAATACTCATAATAAGCTAAGGTTACTCAATACTTATTGTGCAAAGATTAAAACCTAACAGTGAACCACACTTCAATACTTAACTAGTAGCTTATAATGGTCAATGGTAATCAAAGTTAGATTATAGGAATTGAGATGCTCACCACGACTTGTTGGGCTTTTTTGCACACAAACTCATCGGTGTTTTTTCGTTTGTGTGTAGCTTTGAACAGGATTGCATGGGATGGCTCCTCTCCAAGCTTTTCTTTCTATCCAACATCAATAAACAAAACATTAATGTTGTTGTTAAACTTTAAATTGTATTTAGATATTAATTATTAAATGACTTACTAATCTTCGTCTGTGCTCGGTCATTGGGATTGAACCTCCAGTATGCAACGAGGGTCCCATTCCACCGCAATCTGAATTTCTATTTTTCTTGTTCTTCTCGGATAGCGCTTTGAATTCGTCCGTCTCCCAAAGTCTTTGATATTGAGCCAGAATCGCAGGATTAATCCATTGCGGTGGTGATTTACCTTTTTTCAAGTTGATGCACACTTAATTAAAAACTTCAATTCCAATATAAACTTTGCTAAATTACTAAAATTAATTCCCATACAAACTGAAATTAATTAAAAATTCCAGTTTTACTTAAATTGGAAATTCAACTAAACTGGAATAAATTGTTAGTTTACTGGATTCCAGTTGGTTAGTTTATTGGAATTAATTCCAATAAACTCCAGCAAACTGCTTCGATGATGATTTACCTTCTTTCAATTTTAAGCGCACTTGTCCCAACGTGTCGCTAAGTCTTTTGGGAGCATTTCTGTCATATATTTTCCTGATAACTGCTTCATCTTCTGGATTCCATTTACAGAATTTCTTTGATAAAAAAAAATAAACAAATTAAAATTAGTAAACATAAGTAAGAACTCTTGTCCCAATTGTAGTTATAATGTAATTTACCTTGTATTCATTAAACCAAATATCCTTTACACTTTGAGGTGCACTTCTGAACGTCTTGTAAGCCTCCGGGAAGTACCGAGTAATGCTTTCTATGATTTTTCTATGCCCATCGTAAGGTTCCAACCTAAAACAAGAATGGAAAACTCAAAATATTTCATTTTTCATTGTTGTAAATCATAGTAAAAAACATATTTTACTTGATACCTAAACTATATGCACACAAAAAATTTATTTAAGACTTACGCTTCCATGCCAATAGGACGAATGAAGATCCTTTTGTCGGTTGGATCTAGATTGTGCGTTGGAGGTGTTGTTGTCATATTTGGGGTAGGTGATCCTCCTTCCAAATCAGTTGAGTTTGAAGTAGGCAATGCCGACATAGTATGCTCAGAATCACTTTCATGCACCTGTCGGGGTTGTGTCGAAGGTTGGGACATCAAGCTTTGCCTCATTTGCTTTGAGTTACGTTGTGACATAACTTAGGCTTCAGATAATGCAATGAACAAGAAGAGGCCAGTTTATTGTTTAGCAAAATGCAATGAGATAAGATAAGATTGGGAGAAGGGAAAATATTAACTAAATGCAAGATATATAAGACCAATATGTAAATCAATCTTAAAATATGTAAAGAAAGCAATGTCAAAAAATGTATGTGGAGTATAAATACAATCCCATGCTTCAATGTAAATAAATAAATAAATAAACACCAAAGAAAATCAAAGGCTATGTAAAGGTTAGTAGCCTTGAGACTTGTAATTTGATAAAGGCAGGTTGTATTCAATGGGAGATTGGTTCATAATGCACTGTTAAAGGCAATTTGAACATCATATATTGAAGAATTGAATGATGAACTGCTTAAAGATGAGAAGACCTTTAAGTTCAAGAAATCTACAGCTTTTTTGACAAAGACATAGTGCTCAGATAATCAAATCCTATAAAGGTGTACAGAGTAATGCATAACACAGAAAATACCTCTGGCACACAAAACATAGACAAAAATAAAAGATTTATGTACTTAAGGTGATGATGATGATCAGGTTCCATGGGTATGCTGCTAGGCTCTCCTCCCCAACTGGAATTATCACTTATGAACTTAAGATAATGTTGGTTGATGTCCATGGATATAGATTTTTAGAGTAGGAATTCAAGATATCCTATGTAGATATCTTATAATAAACTTGTAGATAGCTAGCAATATTTTTATAAAGTCTCCTATATACGAGCACTATAGTAAATTTAACCTGTCTGAAATTGTATCATAATCTAGACTCAATATAAACCCAATACTACTTTATTACTTCAAAATTATACTACTGTATATATGTCTGTATGTCAGCAACAAATTAAAGAATTACTAGGCTGCAAATTAAACAGTAAGATAAAATAAAAAATGTGGAAAGATAAAAGTTGTGAAAAATTTATGTGATGTTGGGGAAGAAGCTAGGGAGGGACCACCAACAAGGTAAATAAATAAAAGGCAGTCTGTACATTACAAGTTACAACATACATATATATTGCAGACTGCAGAAAATAATGTTAGAAGACAAATTTGTGATTTGCAAGAATGTTTTCAGGCATCCATGGTAATAAACTTTGTCAGGAAGGAAAGAATCAACTTTTGAGAATTCTAAAGTGTCCTTCTCAACATCATAACATCTATGGTAAACCCCAAAAGAGAACAAGGGCATATATAACTAATACAGCCAGCAGAAATGCATAACAAACACAACTCTGTAATTTAATTCTTGCATCACACTTTTGTAAACAATTATCATCATTTGTTATTAAAAAAAAAAAAAAAACAGTAACAGAGCAACAAACCGAAATGGATGTTCAGATGTGTAAAAATATGGTAAAACCCTAACTCTAGAAACCCTAACTGTCGAAGCACATAAAAATTAGACACTCATAAACCAATCATTAGACTATCATAGTAAAACCCTAACTCTAGAAGCACATAAAAATTAGGGAGGAAAGAGCATGAATAACTTACTTCACTTTTTTGGGTGAAAATTTGTGAGGGAGGAGGGAGCGCCGATGCGTCGTCGAGTGGGGCAGAGTGAAATTTGTGAGGGAGGAGGGAGGAGGGAAGAGGGAGAATGGCAGTGAGTGTGGGAGAAGGGAGGAGTCAACTGAGTGAAATTTGAGGGAGGAGGGAGGTATATACACGGTCGCGCCACTTTTTTGGGTGAAAATTTCAGAATGGCGCTTGTTAAGTGAGGGAAGAGAGAAGAGGCTGCGAAATTATTATTATTATATTATATTATTATATATATATATATATATGTTATATTATTATTATTATTATTATTATTATTATTATTATTATTATTATTATAATAGATTATAGATTATATATGATATGATATATGATATATTTTATGTATAAATAATATATATATTAACATAAAAGATAATCATAAACCAGACAAAATTAATTATATCAAAGTAAAAGTTGTTAAGCAAATAAAAACACATATCAAACACTAATTAAATTAGACATTGAAATTAAAAATCACCCTCGTCATTGTCGAATTCGTCATTATCAGCTTCATCATCAAAATCTCCACTATCATCTTCTACAGAATCATCACTGTCATCTTCTTCAATTTCTTCATTATCCTCTTCTTCTGAATTTTGGACATCTTGGTCGGACCAATGATTTTCACTTTGAGGTAATTCCACTTCATTCATTTGTAATGATTCGTGCACTAACTCTTGCACGTCATCTTGAATACTTTGACCATATCCATATGTAGGCAACGGTGTGTTATCCTGTTGATATGTGTACGCACTGTCAATAGCTCCTCTAGGGCGTACATTCAACACTACCCACCAATTCACTTTCTCCCTTATACCTCGTGGGTATGGAATATAACACACTTGACATGCGCTTTGTGCAATGATAAAAGGATCATACTTCCTATATCGCTTATTGTAGTGCACCTCAGCAATACCATATTCAGAATTGAATCGTGACCCAATATTCGGTGTTGGGTCAAACCACTCACACTTAAAGAGAACAACCTTTTTAATTGGAACATTTGGATACTCAACCTCAACAACCTCTTGCAACGTGCCAAAAAAATTTGATTCAAATTGTGCTAAACCAGTGCCCTTAATAGACACTCCATAGTTAGAAGTCGACTTTCTACGACAATATGGTTCAGTCTGAAACTTGAACCCATTAACAACATATCCACTATATGTGCAAACCTCCATTATCGGTCCAAGTGCCAAAGCAATGAGTGATTGGTTACCCACATTGTTCATTGGGTTACATACCTAAAAATGAATATCAAGAAAATGTCATAAAACAACAAATATAGTTAACAATAACAACAAATAATAAATCAAGAATGACAAAGCACATTAACATCTTACGTATTCTTTAAACCAATGTGCAAAATTCCTTTCAATTTCATCGTCTACATCTTGATCAGTACAACCAGGATTGAGGCGTCGTAAACCATTTTCATACATCCTACAATAGTGAAATTAGATATATACATTTGAAACCAACATTAAACCAAAAATAGAGCACGCATACCTTAAAATAGGTTGAACCTCCTCACAATTCAGTAACACATATTGATGAGCGGCGAACTGTTCTTCTGCACTCAAAAATCTTATTTCTCTCTTGCCCATCGACCGACCTGGTCGATTAAATATTGACAAAGTAACTGGCAAGTTAGGATCAATGCCGCCATCATTTAGGTTACGACCTATTCTTGTTCTTCTACTTTGCACATCATCGTCAAAATAAAGTGATGCAAAGTGTGTTGCCTCTTCAAGCATATAAGCATCAGCAATTGAACCTTCAACATATCTCTTATTTTTCATTTTGGACTTCAAGTGGTTGAGAAATCTTTCAAATGGATACATCCAACGATATTGTACTGGGCCACCTAAACGTGCTTCATAAGGAAGATGGGCAGGCAAGTGTTCCATGCAATCAAATAGTGCTGGGGGGAAAAATCGTTCTAACTGACACAACGTTAAAACAATCGATTTTTCCATTTCACATATTTTGTCTACACGTAGGGATGTAGAGCAAAGATTTCGAAAAAATGCACTTAACTCAGTTAAAGGCTTCCAGCAACAACTTGGTAAAAACATGAAGGCTACAGGTAAAAGAAACTGCATAAAAATATGGCAGTCGTGACTTTTCATCCCAATTAATTTAGAAGATGTAGAATCAACACATGTAGCCAAATTAGAAGAAAACCCATCTGGTAACTTCAAAGTCTTTAACCACTCATAAACAGCCAATTGATTAGTACGGTGCAAACTGTAGCTCGCCTTGGGCATAAGAAAACGTCCATTATTTTCCACCAACTCAAGTTGTGGCCTATTACATACATCCTTCATATCAAGACGTGCACTAGGTGTGTCTTTATTTTTTGCTATGCCTTTGACATCCATAACTGTGTGAAAGATGTTGTCAAACACATTTTTCTCTATATGCATCACATCAAGGTTATGACGTAGCAAGTTATCCTTCCAATAAGGTAAATCCCAAAATATGCTCCTTTTTTTCCAATTGTGTGACTGTCCAAACCCATCAATGCGATCAATTGGACCATCAATAATCCTTGGGATATTTTCCAAACAATGAAACAATTCATCCCCTGTCATAATTGGTGGAGGTATTGATTTCTCTACCCGTCGTTTGACGAAGGCATCTCGATTCTTCCTCCAAGAGTGATTCATTGGAAGGAATTGACGGTGACAATCAAACCAACATGTTTTATGACCATTCTTCAAGTAAAATGATTTAGAATACTGAAGACAATAAGGACATGCTAGTTTCCCGGCTGTCTGCCATCCAGATAACATACCGTACGCAGGAAAGTCATTGATGGTCCACATTAACGCAGCTCGCATCATAAAATTTTGTTTCAGTGATGAATCATAAGTTAAGACACCTGTTTCCCATAACAACTGAAGTTCATCAATTAAAGGCTGCAAATAGACATCAATATTGGTTTTTGGGTTCTTTTCTCCAGGAATAATACATGTTAAGAATGTGTATGGTGTAGTCATACACATTGAAGGAGGGAGATTATACGGAACAACCATAACAGGCCAACAAGAGTATGGCTTCGCATTGAAACCAAAAGGAGAAAATCCATCAGAACATAAGCCCAATCTCACGTTTCTAGGATCTGCTGCGAAATCAGGAAACCTTCTATCAAAGTGCTTCCATGCTTCACCATCTGAAGGATGACACATAATACCAGGTTCGCGGCGATTTTCATAATGCCACCGCATGTGTGAAGCAGAGCTATGTGATGCATACAATCGTTGCAATCTAGGGATGAGAGGAAGGTAATGCATTCTTTTGCGTGGCACCTCTTTTGTACGAGTACATCTAGGTGGGCGTGGTTTAAATCTTGGCTCACCACAAAACTTACAGTGCTTGTCATTTATTTCAGACTTATAGTACAACATACAACTGTTTACACAACAATCAATCTTCTCATGTCCAAGACCAAGCTTTGTAAGTAATTTTTTTGCATCATAATACCTGTTAGGTACTCGATTATCGGGACCCATCAAATGGTTAATATACTCAAATATCTGATCCATTGCTAGTTGCGGTATATTAAAAGTTGTCTTGATATTCATCATCCTTAATGTATATGCCAACTCTGTTTCTTCACTAACATTCATTGATAAAGGTTGCCTCGCAGCATTTAACAAATCATAGAAGTTTTGTGCACTACTATGTGGCTCTTCATCTTGGTAATTCTCGGCATTTAGTGGGAAAAATGATGGACCAGATGCATCAAAAATCATTTGTTCATACTGATTGTTTTCACTAGAGCCCGCATTCATATTCGGTTGTATTGAGGGGGGAAGCTCATCGTGACATGTCCAAACCCAATAATTCGGTTCAAAACCCTTCTTATACAAATGAACACGAACATCATCTGCAGGCAAGTGTACTCTATTCCTACACTTACTACATGGACACCTAATCAGCATTGAAACCTCGTAACAATGAAGTCTGCTTGCATAATTTATAAATTCCTCAACACCAGCTAAAAACTCATTAGTGTACCCCCTTCTTCCTGGTAACAATCGGTTATACATCCATTTTCGATGTTCAGGTATATTAGCCATGTGAAACAACTGCAAAAGTATATACAATACAAATACAACATATATAAATAATTTAAATTATTACATTATGAACATACTAATAAAAAATACACAACATATAAATTAAAATTCAATATTAAAAATCATAAATATACAAATAATTCTAAACACAAACATAAATAAATAAACAAATTTTACCCACACACATGTATATATATGCACACTACTATACATAAATAAATAAATTTAAAATGTATTCAAAAAAATATATACAAAAAATTAAAGCTAGATCTACAAAACAAATTGACGTAAATAGAAATTTTGAAAATATATACACATACCTTAGCTTGATTTCAACACAATAGTGGAAAAACCTCCTGCAAAAAAAAAAAATTAAAATAATACAAAAAGGTTCAAACTAGCTACTAGATCTATAAAAAAAAAAAGATATAAATGGAAGTTCTAAGTATATATGTACATACCTTACATGATTTCTACACTATTGTGAGTGCTTTAGCAAAAAACATCCACCAAACATGAAGAAATATGTGGAAAGAGGTAAGAAAAAAAAAAAAAAAAAAAGGAGAAGTGTGGAAACTGGGCAGAAAGTCTGCTGCGCAGGGATAAGTATAAAAGAATTTCCGACCACGAACAAGTGGTCGGAAAAAGTCAACGTTTAAAATAATAGCCCAGCAATGTTCCGACCACTATTGAAAGTGGTCGGAAACTTCCGACCATTTCGAAGATGTTGTCGGAAACTTCCGACCACAAACGTGGTCGTAATCCTTCCGGACACGAGTTGAAAAATTTGTAATAACTTACCGACCACTTTTTTGTGTGTCGGAAGTTTCCGTCCAGAAGTGAGAAGTGGACGGAAAGTTCCGACCACTTTCCGACCACTCTAGCATTTGACGAAAATGGGCAAAAAAACCAACTTTTACGGCCATTTTTTGAAGTGGTCGGAAAAGTGGTCGGAAAAGTGCTGTTTTCCAGCAGTGCGGGTTAGGGTGAGTATCAATTGCCTTTCAATTAATAATTGAAAATTTAAACGAAATTGTATAGCTAACTGATTAATATATCATGATTAACCTAACTAAAATTGATGGCTATCAATTGATTATTTTGAATGGAATTCTTCATTCGGTTGTTGTTTTTAATAACAACATATAACAAGGATGACTAGTTTTATGTGTCACGGCTTACATGTAGGCTATGGGTTGTTTTGTGGCACTTGGCAAATGCAATAGGGAGTTGGTCAATAACAAAGAACATAGGTGGTTAGAGTATGTAGGAGGAGATGCAAACAACTCACTACGTTGGAGGAAAAAAATGACACTAAAGAAATTACAAGGTGTTTGGTTGGAGGGATTTTAAATTCCCTTCCCACTTAATTCCCACCTAATTCCAAAGACCATTAAATTCCGTAGTTTGGTTGGAGCCTGGAGGGAATTGCAATTCCATGGAATTGCAATTCCCCATTTTCATGGAATTAAAATCTCATGTCCCCCCCTGGTATTTTAATTTCTGGGAAAAAAAGATAGTAATGAGTCAAAATTACCCCTTCCTTTTTTAACCTAAAATTAATGTCTAACAACAATAATAGACATTTTTGACTTTATACTACTTATTCCCTTTCAATTCCCATGTATACCAAACATTCAAATTGAAATTCCCAGTAATTCTATTCCTGTCAACCAAACACTGGAATTTAAATTCTCACTTTATTCCCAGTAATTCAACTCCCATGGAATTACAATTCATTTCCCACATAATTCCCCCTCCTCCAACCAAACGCCCTGTTAGGGTTTTGCTTTTTAAAATTTAATTTTTTGTGTTTTATTATTTTAGATTTTAAATTTAATAAAAAATGGGAAGAGTCAAATAAACTTACAACAAAATAAATTTAAAATTTCAAACCATAAAGTCCCTTAATTTTCTCTAGCGCAGTGAGCCGTTTGTAACTTTCTAGTTGTCTCTATAATTTGTTACTTGTCAATTTCTTACTATATTCGCCAAATGTAGTAACCCATAGATTGAGGGTAGGTAATCATACATAGAGTTACGTATAACGCATCATTGCTATAGGCAAGTAAATGAAAGAAGAATTTGATTATCATATATCAATTGATGATAACCATATGTTCATTTATGTCAATTATGATATACTGATTAGTTGGTTTTGTAATTCTATTCAAAATTTCAATTATTAACTGAAAACAAACCAATACTCACCCCTAATCCCATGCAAATTGCACGCCTTAAGCACTTCTAAACCTTACAAGTACCCCGCACATCCTTGTTATAAGTAAGCATGTCTTAATGATAGTACAAAAACTGATATTATATATAGATAGAGTTAATTATGCACTTGTCACACCTCATAACAAACGCCACATCCCATTTTACTTCCATTTTTGGGATAGGAATCAAAATTCATTTTCACAAAGCCTTGTTGGTTGCAATTTAACCAACTTTTTATTAGTACATTTTATTCCCTGACTCAAATGCAATGACATTTTCATAGATTGACTTTTCATTTATTCAAATTTATGCTCTGAATTTATCCCTGTAATATTTTCTCACTCTAAAAAATGAGTTATACTTCCACATCACTAAATTTGTAATTTCTTTACTATTTTCTTTAATCCATGCAATACTATCTTACTTCCAAAAGTAATCACACTTTCACATCACATCAAAACAAAAACAAAATACAAAAATACAAAAGGCTGTCGTAGCAGCTGCTGCGACAACCTTTAATCAGAGTTGCAAACTTGCAACTGCAACATTGCAACCCATGTCATATATAAACGAAAAATAATAAATCATTTTTCTCTCCCCATGTCAGCTTGCAAGTTATGACCTTTCTGAGTTAATTCTAGCCTAATTTTTAGTCAATTATGATTACATTTCCCATTTAATTAGTTATCATTTAATAATTTGATTACAATCCATCAGCATTCAAAAAAAAAAAGATTACAATCCATCATGTCATCTTATATTAGTAAAATTATATATTTTCTCCAATATTTTAATGAATTAAGAGACATAGCTTTACAAATATCATAAAAGCCCCTCAAACTTGTTTTTTTGATTAAAGCCCCTCAAAATTAATTATAAAGAAAAATAGAAAATGAAGAATAAAAAAAATGGTGAAAATTCAAATCTAATGCAAATATTGATGTCAAAATTAGACTAAAATAAAACTCTGTCTTCTTCGCCGACGGCTTTTCCCATATTTTCAGTCAATATCTCTCTAGATCACACCACACCCCTTCCTCACTCTTTACATACAAATACATTCATACAGCAATAACGTATATTGATTGGACATGAATTGAGAGAAGCGCATTTTCTCTGGTAGTGGAAGGCCCGGAGACTCTATATTTGAAGCGAAGACCTTGTGGAACCTTTGGATCGAGAGAATTTCAAGGGCTAGAATCTAGATAGAAGTTGAGGTTTATCCGCTGGATCGGATCTGAGTTTCGAAGGACATGGCGTTGTCTGGAATGAGAGGTCTATCGGTATTTATAAGCGATATTCGCAATTGCCAGAACAAAGAGCAGGAGCGCCTCCGCGTCGACAAGGAGCTGGGCAACGTCCGTACTCGCTTCAAGAACGAAAAGGTATTCTAAAGCTTCGTCTCCACACTCATTTCAAACCGCATACTTATCTCAATCGTACATATGTTGTAAGCCTGATTCCAGCTCCAGCTGAAGAGTGACTAAATTCTGGAATTACGTAATGGATTTTGGTGAGAACTTGGGGTGCACTAAGCAAATTAGATTGTTCACTCGTGAGCTTAGGGCTGGAATATTTAGTTATGATATATTAAGCTGGGGGATAATTCCGAATTTAAAAAGTACTGTCCTTAGAACAATTTAGGTTGTATGCTTTTTAGAGTTTTGGTATGAAAATGTGAAGTTATGGTTGTATGATTTGACAAAAGAATGAGTAGCTTTCTAATTATTAATAAAATCTTTGACTGTGTAACTTTCTCTTGTAGAATTGACTAATATACCAAGGAAATCCTTTTTGGTTATTCAAGTGAAGATAATGGCTTGATTTTTAAATTTCGTGTAGATTTTCTGATTATGTGTTAGAAAATTTGCTTCACTCGATTTGGCTTGTCTAATATGAAGGAATTTAGTAGCAACATGGCAACATCATTGCCATAGTGGGCATAATGCATATAGGCAATGTGAATAGAAATTTCTTATTTCATTATTGATAAGTGAAAAATAGTGGTGTCAATGGAGGATCTATGATGCATGTATTATCTTCTGCATAAAGGGATGGAAGTAGATCCACATAAATTCATACAGTGGTTAGTTACTGCAAAGGTTTCTGTGCAGTATGCTTGCAACCTAACATTTGGGACTTCCAATCCATTTGAAAATGGTGAGTTTCCTGCTTGAGTTATTTGTGTGGAGTGTTGGATTGATTCTGGATACTTCATCTTGAATGGTGAAGGAGAGGTGGCAAGGTGGCATTGGAAAGACATTTCCATCTGACTTCTCCATGAGCTTTTCAGCATGTCTGGAATTAGTGTTAGTGAGGCTCAACTGATGTTGCTGTGGACTTTGTATTATTTTAGGGAGTTGAACCATGGACAACCATTGCTATTGTAGTTTATACATACTATACAAAGTGTTTATGCTGAAATGTATCAGGGAAAAGAGGAGTGAGGACTGGGGGTGGAAGGAAAGAATAAGAATGAATCTGTAACCCTTTAGTCAGTTTTAAATGGACACTTTGGCACATTTTGTTTGATGAGATATGATTAGTTGTAGGATTTGCCACTCACAGATTAGCACAGATTTAGGAGGAAAGCATCTGGCAACTGTACCTTGCTCTACATTGCCTGACAAATTTATGTCTTTCTGTATCATTAGTTCATTACTAAATGTTATGAACAGACATTATGGTTTACCTTGAAATACCACAGTTGACCCAATTTTCTTGAAGAGCTCTATTTGTTATCTTTTGGTTGATTCCTAAACCTCTTCATTTTACTATAAGGATTGGACATTGGAAGATACCAATCACCACACTTATCACCAAAGAGAGAGAGAGAGAGAGAGAGTAGTAGCTATTGCCAGAAACCTACCTCTCAAGTCTCAAGCCATAGTCCATTCCCCCCATATGGTTTATTAGTTCTTGATCAGTTGATTGCCAAGGTGTTAAATTTTGCTGATAGAATAAAAAGTTAGCATTTGATGTACTTTCTTAATTTCTTCACATTTGGGTCAATTTCATACTAAATAAGGCAATAGGAGGATGGTGTATGTGAGAACATCCAAAACTAAATTGGATTTGCCTCTTTCCAGTTTTTTCTTTCAGATGAACCTGCTAAGCAAAGAGTATTCCAATTTAATCTAATTCTCAATCTACCATCATTACCGAAATAGTTCTCAACATGATACTCCTTTTGCCTCCTGTTCTTTCTGTTGGAAGAAAGTACAATGTTGCCTTTCATTTGCCCATTTTTGTTATATTACAGTAATAAATAGTCATGTCCATATACAAACTGGACTAACAGAGTAAGAGGTTCAGGTTAATTGATATAACAGTGTGAACACAATTCCTATGTTTAAATCTTTCCAAATCTTAATATGCAAGCTATATAAGAGCAAGAGAAGATAGCGAATGCAGGTTAAGTCAATACATTTGTTTAGAGAACCTTTTACATTGCATCATAATAAGAGCTGGTAAGTGGTTACAAAAGGTATTTTCTAGTGAAAAACATAAACAGTTTTAAATTATTTTCAGGTGTTTGTTGACTACTTTCAACTAGTGTTTAATTGTATATTGATCTTTCCCTTATGGATTGGGATATGCTATGCATAATATGAGATATTTTCTTGATATCATAATCATTGTGTAAAATAAACTAAAAACTAATGCTTTTGATTAGTATGGCTGTTGACAGTGTCTCAAAAACTACCTTAGTGTTTCAAATGACTGTATGTCATGGATAATTTTTAATGCAGGCTAAAAAAAATTAAGTTGTTCACTTATTTTGATTTTCACTTGTCATCTTTTGTCCGTATTCAAGGTGGCTTTCCTTGTTCTGGTTATTATGAATGACTTTGATTCTACCAATTTATTTTTGTTCTAACAGGGCTTGACTCATTATGAGAAGAAGAAATATGTTTGGAAGATGCTTTACATTTATATGCTTGGTTATGATGTGGATTTTGGTCACATGGAAGCAGTTTCTTTGATATCTGCTCCAAAGTATCCCGAGAAGCAGGTAACCTGTTCTTGGTATTCTTATATTTCTGGGGATAAGGATCAAATAAACCTTCGGACTTTTTTGAAAAATGCAATTAGACCATTGAACTTAAAAAAGCTCAAATAGACACTAAAACATGAAATTTTTTTCAATAAATCCCTTTTTACCTGTTAAATTCTGGTTATTGATGATTTGGCTGACATGTCATTTTTTGCTGAGTTGGATGTTTATTTGACATTATTATTATTATTATGGAATAAAATGCTATTGGAATTTTGTTGTTGTTGTTGTTGTTGTTTTTATTTTATTTTATTTTATTTTATTTATAAATTTGTACGCTTAATGGCAGACATCCAGAATGTATTTGTCCTGACGAGAACATTCCAGATCTGAGTTTACCTTGTGTCTGGAATGTCTTCGTCCAAGATGAAGATGTCACCGAATCAGACCTGGAATGTTCCAGATCTTAGTTTGCATATTGTTTGGGATGTCTTTGTCAAACCAGATCAACTGTTTGGATGAAAATGAAACAAATTAGTTGTCTTGTTCGCCACCATTCGTCTTCGTCTGATCTCTGTCACTTCTTTCTTTCTTTCTTTCTTTCTTTCTTTTCCTTTTAAAAAAAAAATATTTTTTATTAAAAAAAAAACAATTGGCTGCTGCAAATTATTAGATGCATGGTGTGAAGGTGGTCTCTGGCCCTCTCGGTTGTTGTTGACCAAGGAGGAAGACAGAGAACCAAGTTCCAAATTTTCATCATTGTTGTTGTTGTTATTATTATTATTAAAATTAAAATACATGACACATAAGCCCTAGGTACATGTGGATGCCAACTCATCAACATTTAACAGGTTACCTGGTTGTAACCTATTAAAAGTGCTTAATTGCACCTGTTTTTTTAACAAGTTTGAGGAGTTAATTGAAGTTTTTTTTTGTAGTTTAGGGGTTAAGTGCATTTTTTTTTCCCAAATAGTTCGAGGGCCTATTTGACCCTTATCCCTATATTTTTGTGGTATAGTGCTCATGCATTTTAAATTATAATTTTTAAATTTTGGGAGAGAATGATCCTAGAGTAAAAATTGAAATCCACTTTCATGACTTGTATGTAAGCAATCAGAGACACTACACGTGCTAACGGCTATATTGATAAATGGATTTATGGATATATGTTGGTCTGTGTCTGTGCAGATGTACCTGTATACAGTATACTTATGCTTGATTAACTTTTTTTTACTTATTTTCAGGTTGGTTACATAGTCACTTCTTGTTTGCTGAATGAGAATCATGATTTCTTGAGATTAGCAATCAATGCTGTGCGGAATGACATAATTGGCCGCAATGAGACTTTTCAGTGCCTAGCTTTAAC
The DNA here is from genome assembly GCF_001879475.1 of Ipomoea nil. Lineage (NCBI taxonomy): Eukaryota > Viridiplantae > Streptophyta > Magnoliopsida > Solanales > Convolvulaceae > Ipomoea > Ipomoea nil. The sequence continues at coordinate 2,746,438 of NW_017618262.1, read as the reverse complement.
TTTGGTATGATTGTACACCACTTCTAACTTTAAATGTGTCTTGTTGTTTAACATGCTTTGAAGCTCTAGATGGCTATCCATTGTGCATAACTCAATTATTGCACGTCTGCAGGTTGGAAATATAGGTGGAAGGGAATTTGCTGAATCTCTAGCACCTGATGTGCAAAAGCTACTAGTAAGAGGATCTTTATCTATTGTTTTATGGGTATTGAAAGATTGTAATTGGTGTTTGACATCATTCTTCTTGTTCAGATTTCAAGTAGCTGCCGGCCACTTGTCAGGAAGAAAGCTGCATTGTGTCTCCTACGTCTTTTTAGAAAAAACCCTGATGTGGTGAATGCAGATAGCTGGTAAGCATGGTTAGGTTTTTGTTTAGCTCATGGAGTTACTCAACTTATACTTTATGTTATTGGTGTTTTGCTTATATTGCAGGTCAGATTGGATGGCACAAATATTGGATGAACGTGACTTGGGTGTCTTGACATCTTCCATGAGTTTGTTAGTGGCTTTAGTGTCAAATAACCATGAAGCATATTGGAGTTCTCTTCCAAAGTGTGTAAGAATATTGGAAAGACTTGCCAGGAACCAAGATGTTCCACAAGAATACACTTACTATGGAATCCCGTCTCCTTGGCTTCAGGTATCTCCATGTTTTTCTATTTGATGAGAGCTGGTAGTAATACAAAGAGGAGATGGGATAAGAATGTTCAGAAAGATAAATGGTGCCATGACATTTTATTTGATAGAAATAGTAAAGATAATACTTCCTCCCTCCATTTATATTGCCAGCACTTCCATTTTGGGACGTAGCAAACAATTGGCTACTATCACTGTTCAAGGAATACTTAATGCAATATTTATCCAAATGCCCTTCTTCTTTATAAGAATTGATGCATTAGATGGAAAAGAAGGAGCACTACTGAATATTGTACAAAAGCAAAGAAGTCAAAACATTGAACAAGTTTAAACTATGTGTCTAGTCTACGTGGACAAATGGGACAATAAATTAGGGACACAGGAAATATTAATAATGAGAGTGTATGATCAATTGTGCGATAGCATCAGCATCTTTGGTCAAGTTCGATAATCCTATTTACTCTTTTATGTTATGCAGGTGAAGACAATGAGGGCACTTCAATACTTTCCGACTATTGAAGATCCAAACACTCGTAGATCACTGTTTGAGGTTCAATCTCCTTCCTTCTAACCACCACTCCCTACAAAAAATGTAAATATATTTTACTTGTAAGGGAAAAAAGAACTCTTAAGAATTCATCATAATTGATTTCCTTTATATTGATTAGGTTTTACAACGCATACTCATGGGAACTGATGTTGTGAAAAATGTGAACAAGAACAATGCCTCACATGCCGTTCTCTTTGAAGCCCTTTCTCTTGTAAGTTTGTAAACTATTGTATGATGCAGTAGAATTGCTTTTTGAGATGCAATACTTGGATCTGGTTTGCATGGTTTCCAGATTTGTTTTTATATAAAGAAGTTTATAATTTTGCTTCATGCTCATTTCCTGCTTACTTGAGTGGAATTTCTACATCTTCCTAATGTAAATTATTATAAATTCATACCAAAATCTCATGGCCTTGGCCCAGTTGCTCCCTGCCTCCTTGGTGAGGTCGCTATAATCCTTATTTAATCAAGCTATTTATCCCCTTTATTTAGGGGTATTGTAATAATTTGTTGTAATGATTTATATTCCTTGCTATTCATGTAATCTGAAGTAGTCATTGGTATAGCATTTAGTTGTATTGTAATGTTGGCATGTTGCAATCACTGTATCAAGCAAAATAAATAAATAAATCCATACCGAAGTCATTCCACTTACCAGAATGCTTGTAGGAGGCCCCCTTTGTGCTGTGGTGTAGATATATTGCATCCTGCTCTGCTTTATTGTTTTATTGGAATAAATATGATGCTTGAATTTAATTAAAATTTGAGTATAATTTTTTTAGAAAGTAGGAATTAGATATCTAAAACTAAAATTGCCTGTCCCCATTTTCCATCTCGGCAGTAACCAGTGCTCAGCTATAATGGAACTCAACGCCTTTAATATTTTCTTTTTCCATGCAACATTCATAAATCTGTGTAATTTTCTAGTGGATATGATGTTTGATATGCTAGAAAAGTTTTTCTTGATGGATGGTTTTCTGAAGAAGAGTGCTGTGACTTGTGAATCAAGCAAATAGCTGTGCATTAGTTCCCTTCTGATGAATTTATATGAATGACATATGGATAAGAATTAAGATGATGGAGTGGTGATTGTATCCTATAGGTAATTAGGCAGTGGATTAATCGTCCTTCCAGGTCATTGAGTTATTGTCCAAAAGAACATAATGTCTTGATGTTAGTTAAGGGGCTTTATTTATTTGCCAGTGCCTTTGCTTTGTAAGTTAGTGGCTTTTTCAAGTGGGTGTCCAGTATATATTGAACATATGGTCCTGTAAGACATCCGTCCATTGGTCCATCTGGCTATAGTTGATGACTGCTGGTCCTGGTTTCTTGCAACTTATGCTGAATCCAATTTCCTATGTATCTGGATGTGTGGACTTTTGTGCATGAAAAAAATATTTGAATAATAATTTATATTGTTTAACACTGATTGACCACTATTGGCATGTTTTTATTTCCGTTCCATCTGACTACAGTTGATGACTGCTGTTCCTGGTTTCTTGCATCTTATGGTGAAAGCTATTCTACCAATTTCCCCTATACTGGATGAGTGGACTTTTATGCATGAAAAAAATAATAATAGTAATAAATTGTTTAACCCTGTTGGCCACTACTTGGCATGTTCTTATTTATTTTATGCCCAAATAAAAAAGAACTTATCGCTTATGTATCCCTTACTCCTTAGTTATGTTATCTCATGTATCTTAGTATTGTTTGTAAGACACAATTTGCAATATATAACTTTGAGGTATTGTTTGAGGCTTGAACTTTGATTGCATTCTTATTGCTGTAATGCAGGTCATGCATCTTGACGCCGAAAAAGAAATGATGTCTCAATGTGTTGCATTGCTTGGAAAATTTATTGCTGTCCGTGAACCAAATATTCGTTATCTTGGCCTGGTAAGCTGCTGCAGAGTATTCGTTTGACTACTTTCATCACTTTGAGCCAATTTAGGAGGTCCTCTCATGCATATTCTCCCTTCAAGTATTTATTGGTTCTTATCTCTCATTGCTTGTATACTACTGAGCTGCAAAAGTGGTTGAGTGAAAGGATAGTGACCTAGATAAATGTTTGATTGTATCATTGCTTTTTACTATTTGCAGGAAAATATGACTCGGATGTTGATGATGACAGATGTACAGGATATAATCAAAAGACATCAAGCACAGATTGTTACCTCACTTAAGGATCCTGATATCAGGTTAAGCGTCCCTTCTGTTTTTCATTGAAACCCCTGCTTTGGTTTCTTATGATATGCATTTATTATTGAGGACATTAATCAATTCCTTCTTATTTCAAAAAAGATATGAATCATGTGATCTAAATTGGAATTTGATAAATTCGATAAATTTGATTATTCATTGAATTTAGTTGTTAAGTTTATACAGTTATGCTGTTTTCAGTGATTTGATTGCAGAAAGCTATGATATATTAGGTTTTTTAATTTCCACCTTTTCCTTTTTGTTGACATAAATTCATTCAAACAGTATAAGGAGGCGTGCTCTCGATTTGCTGTATGGAATGTGCGATGTTTCCAATGCAAAAGACATAGTTGAAGAATTATTGCAGGTAAAAGTCACATCCATGTTCTGTATTTAGTTTTGCTTGACATAGCTCTCTTATATTGACATATTGTTCATTTCAATGTGATGAAAATTCCAATTGAAATGTTGAGAGAGCATGTAATTGAATCAATGTTTCAAAAATCGCGTCTAGGCGCTAGGCGGTGCCCGGCCGCGTCAAGGAATGCCGAAATCGGCCTCCTCCGTAGCCGGCCGCCTAGGCGCCCTAGGCGGCCGAACCTCGGGTTTATTTTTAAAAAAATAAAAAATTTAAAAATCGGGCGTCTAGCGTCTTTTTCAACACTGAATTGAATTTTATTTGTTTTCAGTGTCTTAGTTCAGCAGACTTTGCAGAGAGCATGTAAATGACTTTTATTTGTTTTCAGTATCTTAGTTCAGCAGACTTTGCAATGCGTGAGGAGTTGTCACTAAAGATTGCAATTCTTGCAGAGAAGTTTGCCCCTGATTTATCATGGTATGGAATATTTGATTGAGAATACAACACAAATATTTTTTAAGAAGTGTTTCCCCTTTTCTACATGCTTGTATCACTGTACAAAATTTCTCTACATGTATAAGTAAGATGTCCATTCATTTTGCCACCTTGTTCTTTTACTTGCAGGTGAATAAACATTCTGAATTTTTTTTAATCAGTGATTTTAATTTAATTAGTTCTTGGAGCCTTTGGACATTATTATCTAACCCCGGCCTTGGTGATTTCTTACACAGGTATGTTGATGTGATCCTACAGTTGATTGACAAGGCAGGAGAATTTGTCAGTGATGACATATGGTTTCGTGTTGTGCAATTTGTTACAAACAACGAGGATCTACAGGTAACTGGAATTCGTCATGCCCTTACACACATTTTACTTTTCTGTTTCTTCTAAATGTTTAGACTAGTGACCTGATTTTCACTTCTGCACTCTTGTATCAGCCCTATGCAGCTTTGAAAGCTAAAGAGTATCTTGATAAGCCTGCTATTCATGAAACAATGGTTAGGGTGAGTTTATTGCCTTCAGTTCTATGATATTTGAAAATTTTAATGCTGCAATATGAGAACATTTCGAACAGGATGGTATGCATGTTTTGGATTCTTGAGGTTTTCATTTTGCAGTAATGCTGAATTGTAACATGTAGCATAACCCACCTATTAAGCTATCTTACTGGTATGTTTAACTGAATTGGTACAAGTCTGCTAGTAGCCAGCTCTCAACTTATTGTTTTACTATGCACTTTGTCCTATTTCATCCATGCATTGAATTTGGCATAGGAAATCCTCTTGAACAGGTGGACTTGGGTAGATGCTTTAGTTTGGGAAAAAGAGTGTGTGAAGGGAAACTGGAGTTTTGATTAACCTGTTTACCATTTGGGGTTGGATAGAAAGTTACATTTGTCAGAAGAAAGATGAGATGAGGTTTGAACTTCAATTTACTGCTTACTCGCTAAGTCCTTGGAGCAGCTTACTTATTGAGGGTTGTGCACTTGTGCCAGAGAAAATGGCCAACCACCCATGACTAGGTTGAAGTTTCTGAATCTATGAGCCATATGCAGAGTGTCAGTACAAAGGGAGAATAGACTGCACCTTGACTTTTACATGTCACATTTATCTGGAGTGCAACCTTATTTTTTACTCCAAGGGCCAGCTCTTTGCATTGTAATGGCATTCTTTTACACAATGCATTCCAACCCCAAAGAGACTGACCAAGCATTTCAGCTCTCCTGTAATCTGTGCCAACTTCTTGCTATTATTTCTCGATGTGTCTGCTAGACTGTTCTGAATTTTCTTTCAAAGAGTTAATAATTTGCTTTGATAGTTTCTTAATCTTTGTTAATGATCTATTAATTTTTTCTGTTGAGATTTAAGACTTAAAGAGTGTGGAACTACTGAAGCATGATTTGGCATTATAAAATGATACAGGTGAGTGCATACATCCTTGGAGAATACAGCCATATTCTAGCAAGACGGCCTGGGTGTAGTCCAAAGGAAATCTTTAGCTGCATACACGAGAAGCTTCCTACTGTTTCGTAAGTGCTTTTTTGACCTTTGATGACATCTTTCTGTTATTTGTATTATCTCACAGCTGAATTCAATTAAATTGAATATGCTCAGGACTTCAACAATTCCTATTCTCCTATCAACATATGCTAAGATTTTGATGCACACACAACCAGATCCAGACTTGCAGAATCAAATTTGGGCCATATTCCGAAAGTAAGATTGGTTTTTTAGTGTGATTTGCTCTTTATAGAGCATGCAATCTTGCTGAAATGTTCAAATGCCTTGATAAAACTGCACACTGTTCAGGTATGAAAGCTGTATTGACGTTGAAATACAACAACGAGCTGTAGAATACCTTGAACTGAGTAAAAAAGGTGCAGTTTTGAGGGATGTATTAGCTGAAATGCCAAAGTTCCCTGAACGACAGGTACACATGTAGAACTTGCATAGCAATGTAATTCTTTAAATGATTTATTTATTGATTTGGAAGAAGGAACTGTTTCTACACAGTTCACTCTTATAGTATCTGAATGTTAATTGTTTTATTCTTTTGCAATATATGCTATCTTTAATATTGTGTCTCTGAATTTAGTCTGCGTTGATCAAAAAAGCCGTGGAAACTGAGGCTGATACTGCTGACCAAAGTGCAATCAAGTTGCGTGCACAGCAGCAGACTTCTAATGCTTTGGTAGTGACCAACCAACACCTAACTAATGGAAGTCCACCTGTTAACCAGCTAGGTCTTGTAAAGATACCAACCATGAGCAATGTGGTAAGATGTCTGTCACCATCTTGATTTTTATGGACTGTGATGTTGGTAATAGGGATCTGTGTGTTTACTATCAATAAGACATACCATTTGAACAGGATCATAGCTCAGCAGATGAAGGTGTGACACAGGCAAATGGGACTTTGACTGTTGTTGATCCTCAACCCTCTTCAACACCTTCACCTGATCTTCTTGGGGATCTATTAAGTCCACTAGCTATTGAAGGCCCTCCAGCTGGTGGTAACCAAGTTGACACAAATTTGGTATCTGATGCTAAAGGTGCTCCAATGCCGCCAGAGGCTTTAGCATTGGCACCAGTCGAAGAGCAGACAAATACTGTCCAGGTACTACCTATTACTTACATATCAATACCTTCAGTTGGAGCCTGGAGGTTGATCATATCATTCATGATACTTTCTGCTAGCTGAGAAATGTTCTAGCCCCTTTCTGGTGTTGCATGAATAGCATGGAAGTTGTTTCTTACTTATGGTTTCTAAAAGATCTTTGTACTTCGGGTTTTTAAATCATCTGACAAGGATAAAATCTCAAAGCTAATATGTGTGTTAAATTTAGGCATTGTGATCCAATTTGCATCTGAACCTTTTGCTTTATCTTTACAGCCAATTGGAAATATTGCAGAAAGGTTTCATGCATTATGCCTCAAGGATAGTGGTGTATTATATGAAGATCCTTATATACAGGTAAACATCTGTCCATAGTATGCATGCAACCTTTTTTCATGGTCCATGGACTTCAGTTTGCTATTAATTTACTTGTTCATTCATTTCTAGATTGGCATAAAAGCTGAGTGGCGAGCACATCACGGACGGCTTGTCCTCTTTTGGGGAAATAAAAATACTGCTCCACTCGTATCAGTTCGAGCTATAGTATTGCCCCCAACGCATCTGAAGATGGAGCTGTCATTAGTACCTGAGACTATTCCTCCGCGGGCGCAGGTCATTTTCCTGATTCTGCTTTATGTCACAAGTAGATTTTGTGATCACTTTCCTGGTTACATGGATTGCTCTATTAATCTTTTAAACTGAAACAAACTCTTTCAGGTTCAATGTCCACTGGAAGTAATCAACCTGCTCCCAAGTAGGGATCTGGCTGTTCTTGATTTCTCTTATATGTTTGGGACCCATGCGGTATTCTTCCAGAAATTGTCTTATAAGTTCTAATTTCTAGCATAGCTAATGAACGAGCAAAAAGATTTCTTGTTTTTATTGCTAACTGTGACCTCCTGCATATTAATAGGTTAATGTTAAACTTCGGCTTCCCGCTGTCTTGAACAAGTTTCTTCAGCCTATAACAGTAACTGCTGAGGAATTTTTTCTGCAGTGGAGATCATTATCAGGACCACCATTGAAACTCCAAGAAGTGGTTTGTATCTGTAAACTTCAGTTGCATGCTTAAATTAGGTTAAATATTCAAAGAGTAGAAACATAAAAATCTGCCTGTTTTGGTTATAATATTGATCAGGTTCGAGGTGTAAGACCAATGCCACTTTTGGAAATGACAAACCTGTTTAGCAGCTTGCAATTGATGGTTTGTCCGGGACTTGTAAGTGCTGCTACTCTTTTTGTTTCCATGATTCACTTATGATGTTTGCCTCATTTTTTAAGTCATGAAATTGCAAATTAATTGCTTATTCAGGATCCAAATACAAATAACTTGGTTGTAAGCACAACTTTCTATTCAGAGAGTACAAGAGCCATGCTGTGTTTGGTAAGCTTATAGCAGTTCTCTGATGCTTTAAAAGAAAAATATAAAGGATTATTTCGATTACAGATTTCCAAGATGAACATTCTGTTGAGCACAATATAATGTCCTTGCAATAATTTACAGATAAGAATAGAAACAGATCCTGCCGATAGAACTCAGCTGCGTATGACAGTTGCTTCTGGGGACCCAACACTAACATTTGAGTATGTTAAATTTGTTTTGAATAGGAGTATATATTTCAGTCAAACATATGTAGGCAACTTATATAACTGACCACCAATCTCCGTCCCCTGCATAGGTTGAAGGAGTTCATTAAAGAACAATTGGTTAGCATTCCTACAACCGCTCCTAGACCAGCCACACCAACACCTTCACAACCTCGGGCAGCTAGCCCACCTCCAGCGGCATCAGATCCGGGGGCTTTACTTGCAGGTTTGCTTTGAGTGAATCTAATTTGTCAAAGACTTGTGCACAACCAACATTTGTACAATTTGTTTATACATCGAGTCCACACGTGTAAAAAGATGAGGTGGGTCTTAAACAACTGAATGCAAGGGCTGGCGGGAGCGATGATGATCATGTATCTAATTGGCTTATAGCAGTGATGGGATTCTTGGGCAGTCAGGTTGCAGTTTTGGGATTCTTTGCACAAATACTTTGTGCCTTTCGAGGTTTTTCTTTTCATTTCCGAGGTGGCGAGGGTTTATTATTATTAGTATTATTTTTCACCTTTGAATTCGCTTGGTTTAGTCAGGTTCTACATCATTGGCTTCCGTAGTATGAATAGCAAAATACAAAACGAATGTAACCATTGCAGGTTTGTGATCCATTTGTATTTCATTAGGTAAAAATTTTAATGAGAAGAGGGCGTGATTGATTTAGTAGGATTCTGTCAGTTGATATTAATACATTTTTATGTAGAGATTAAAATCATAATCTTTAATTAATTAATTAGGGTTTTGACGCAAAAATTTTCTGATGTGTTTCCGAGCCTTGTGGATGTAGACTTCTCTTTTTTTAACAAAAGCAGCCGGAAGACTAGTTAGCGAAAGCAAACCCGGCGTGTTCTTTTTTTTTTTTTTTTTTTTTTTTTTTTTTTTTTTTTTTTTGATAACTCGAGTTTTCTGCAACTTGGTTTGACATATGAGGAGCTAGAACAAGACAATCTAATTTTGAGTCCAACTTAAATCTAAATCATCAATATTTATAGCAAGAATTGAACTTATACTTCATTATTGCAAATAAGTTTTAGTGAAGTTTCTCATTTACTATATCAAAATACTCTTTAACAATGTATTTTGATACTTTTTTTTTCTTTTTCTTTTTGTGAGCCATTGAGAGCTTATCATGTGAATTGACAAATTATATCATAGACTAAAGTCTATATTGCAAAGTGAACAAATATTATAAAAATAATATAGGTATATAAAATAATATTTTTTTTTGAGTGAACGGTATATTATAAAACAATATCTTATCACAATATATAAAAATGACACCAACGGTAGTGGACGTAAGTGTCATTATTTGTAAAAAAAAAAAAGTTTCATTATTTGTAAAAAGAAAAGAAAAAGTGGACAAATAAGATACCACGAGTAACATTGTTGGACTAAAATTCATGATATAATTATTGCTGAAAAATTTTCAAAGGGCTTTGATTTTCATTTCATGATTCAAACTTTATGTAAGAATAATTAATGAGTGGCAAAAAGAACTAGAGTTAATTCCATTTTTATTACAGATTTATAGGTGATATTCTATTTTTTTCTTGTATGATTATTTTTTATCCTTCGTCAACAAACATATTTAAGTGATGTCAAAAAAATCATTAAAATTAAGGGAAAATGATATTTTTTTCCTCACTAGTTGTTTACTTATAACACATTTTTTTCTCTGTGTTGTTTATGTAACTACTTTATTCCCTTAATTATTTTTATCCTTATTTTTAAAGTCCAAATATTTATTTTAATGGATAGGGAAAGAAATAGCCACTTTAAGGTATCAATTATTTTTAGAAAATATTTTCTTTTAGAAATTCTGACAATTTAGTGTGGAAGCTGTTTTATTATCCGTCACAGAATTAATTACTCCGTAGGAGATTTTTTGCCAAACGAGCCGGACGAAGAGGCAGCGCGAGCCGCCGAGCCGAAGATCAGAGACGGATTGATCCTAGCGATGCAGAGAAGACACTACACTCTTAAGTCTCCTATTAAAACTGGATGGCGGGAAATACGGAATCTCGCGCGAACATTCATATCCATCTAGGGTTTCGAATTCTCCCATAAACCCCGTTCAATTTGAGGGTTAGCAGGAGATACAAATCCCCAAAGATTTCAAAATTAAGCCCAAATTCTTCAGAAGATTATTTCCTTTACAAATAAAATTGGGGGAATTCCCTGCAGGTATTACAGGAATGGGTAACAAAGTACCTGAAGAACTTGTTTCTACGGTCCGGTCCATCGTCGGCGATGAGTACACCGAGATGGATATAATTCGAGCTCTTCATATGGCGAATAACGATGCAACGGCCGCAATTAACATCATTTTTGACACCCCTGGTTTCAAGAAGTTAGAATTTAGGAAAACCCCTGAGCCACCCAATCTTAATTCAAGCTCAGGGACACAATGTCTAGGTTCAACTACAAGGAGAAGTAGTAGTGAGGGTGAGAAATGTGAGCGTAGTACGATTTCAGCTAATGGTTCACAGCTGAAGAGTGAGAACCGGGAGAGTAATAATGGGTGCATAAGCGATGCTGATGGGTGTGAGATGGGGAGTGAGTGGTGGTTTGTGGGTACTAGTGAGGTTTCCGGCCTCTCAACCTGTAAAGGGAGAAGTTTGAAGCCCGGAGATGAAGTATATTTCACTTTTCCTTCTGAGAAGAAATTGAATTCACCATCCTTGGCGAAATTTGGCCGAGGTCGACAGGTGGTTGCTTGTTCTGAAATTGTGCGGTTCTCTTCAAAGGCACTTGGAGAGGTACTCATCTAGTTTCATGTTACTGCAAATGCTTGTAAAACTTATTCCATAACTAAATATAGTAGTAAAATTTTATACCTATATCAATGAACTCAGGCTATTATGCATGGATGTATAATGTATTCACTTGGAGCTTACATGGTACAAGATTACACCATTGTCAAATCATTAAGATACCAAAACAATCCTTTAATTTACAAACATCAAATTAACTGCATGGTTTTCTTAGTGTAGAAGTCCTGTACTTTTCTCCTTACATTACTGAAGTGAGGTTACAATACAAGGTTTTTGTAGCATCAACTGCCTACAGTCATTGCTACTTTGCTAGTCATCTCCTTTTTGTATATATTTGTCCAGTGCATATTAATTTTCTTATGAGATTCATTTCAAGATTTAGAAATCAGAAGCTTTAAATGAAACCAAATTTTTTTAGAAGTGCCAAATACTACAAAATTTAGTGTGGCAAACTATATTTAAGAATGCAAAGCTCATGCATATTGCTTATATTTCAAGCGGTGTGAAACTTCAAGCAGATAGATATATCACATACTGTGCTTTATGGTGTATTTCACTGTGTCGGTTTAAGCAGATTGGAAGAATTCCAAACGAATGGGCTCGATGTCTCTTGCCACTTGTGAGGGAAAAGAAGGTTAGGGTTGAAGGATATTGTAAATCTGCTCCTAACGTATTGGGGATTATGGACACGGTAGTTTTGTCAGTCAGGTAGTATTTGGATGGCTCAAGTTTGTATAATCAGTCAGTTGACTTAAAATTAAGTACAATTGACTTAAATAAAGATTAATGGAATGTGCTTTATTTAAGTTTTTATTTTATATGCAGTGTGTATATTAACAGTTCCATGTTCCGTAAAAGCCATAAGACCCTCCTCAAGGTGGCTACCAACAATTCCACAGATGAATCAATTGTTTATCCCCTTCCAACATTGTTTCGATTGCTACGACTTACGCCTTTCCAGAAGGTAACAATTTTCTTCAGTTTTTGTTTTATGCATAGAGGCGTGCCTGGTTTCAACACCAACAGTGTGAAAGACATTTTTGTTCATATTTTCTTTTTGAATGTTATTAGGCAGAGTTTACTCCAGGCGATCTTTACATGAGGAAGCGTCGTTTGATTGAAGAGGTAAACTTAGAATGTTGGTTGCTAATTTTGTATGTTATACATAAACAATGTTGCACAAGGCGCTAGGCGCTAGTTGGGCGCTTGGGAGCGCGCCTAGGTGGCTGAGTAATTTGAGCATATCATCTCCATTTTTTCCACTCAGGGCTGGGAGTTGTTAGACTCTTATAATCCCCAAACTAGTCATCTGCACATGTTAGATGGTTAGTTGAGTACATGGTTGGAGAAATATAGAAGAGGAGTAGTCGAGCAGGCAAAAAAAAAACACTCGGCTGAGTTGAGCGCCAACTTGACCGAGTTGGTCATCGACTCGGCCGAGTTAGGCGCCTAGTCGGCCGACTAAAAGCCATCTAGGGCTGAAATTGCCTCGGCCTAGGGGCGCCTAGGCCAATTTTTACATCACTGTACATAAATCCCCTCACTCCCACCCCCACCCCTTTTTTTTTTTCCCTCTCTTTCTCTCTCTCTCTCTCTCCATGTGTGTGCTAATAGAGTACCAAATTACGAGATACTGGAAGCAACATGTGGTGACATAGTACGCACTAAGATTAGCTTCTCAGGAGAGCTTGAGGTGTTACTGTTCGAATTCCTTTTTTAAACATTTTGTCTTTGTTTTAACAGAACAGTTCTGGCATTCATACTTCACCATTGCATGTTAATAAATTCAAAAAATTGGTCACAAATGAAGGTGAAGCTGACGGTGATGAGTCGATCTCTGATACTGATCTGGAAAATATTGTGGGTTTTGCTGACAACTCTGAGTTAGAGGTACATGCCAGGTTTGGAATTGTTAGTTTGTTTCCTAATTTCAATAAGTTCTTCAAATGGATCACATATTTTCATCCTCGTATTTTAGGAAATGGAACCTCCTAGTACACTTCAGTGTGAACTTCGTTCTTATCAGAAGCAGGCTCTTCACTGGATGACTCAACTTGAGCAGGTTCACAGTGTGAATGATGCAAAAACAACTTTGCATCCGTGTTGGGAAGCATATCGCCTTGCAGACAAGTATATGAGGCTTTAATAATGTAATTACTATATAATTTGATTTCCTGTTTGTAACAGTTATTTATTGATAGGAGAGATCTAGTGATCTACTTGAATGCATTTTCTGGGGATGCAACAACAGAATTTCCAAGCACCCTTCAAATGGCCAGGGGTGGAGTATGTTGCTGTTTTGCTTTATTGTCCATTGTGTCATACCATCTGATTTGTGTTTCAGTCTTTTGACTTTGAGAACAAAATTGAAGATTTTGGCAGATTCCATGGGGCTTGGAAAGACTATTATGACTATAGCTCTCCTTCTGAGTTGTACTGAAAGAGGTGGATCACCAGGAAGCCAGCCAACAAGCCTGCCTTCCCATGAAAATGGTGATACCAGTGATATCTCAGATCAATCTCCAACTCCTTCAAAGAAAGCAGCAAGATTTCCTGGTCTTGAGAAGTTTTTGAAACAAAAACCAACATTAAAATCCGGTGGCAATCTGATTGTATGCCCTATGACACTTTTAGGCCAGTGGAAGGTACATCTTTTCTGTTTCAAGTATGCCTGTCAAAATGGTTGGTTCTTTAGAATTTACAATGACTTATGTAACCTAGTTAAGGTACTCATTAATAATTTGTATTGATAGGCAGAGATTGAAATGCATGCATGCCCAGGCACTTTAAGTCTTTATCTTCATTATGGACAAAGTAGATCAAAGGATCCAAAGTTTATTGCTCAAAGCGATGTTGTACTAACAACATATGGAGTTTTGGCATCAGAATTTTCTAGTGAGGTACTGTACTATTTACTTCCCCCTCCTCTCTTAGAAAAAGAAAAAGGAAAGGATGGAGGTGACAAACTTGGTTTTGCCCTTGTGTATGTGTATGTGTGTATATATTTATTTATTTATTTATATTTATTTATTTTATTTTATTGCACTACAGAATGCTGAGGAGAATGGGGGGCTTTTCTCAGTTAGATGGTCTAGAGTTGTGCTTGATGAGGCTCATACCATAAAATCTTCTAAAAGCCAAATTTCTATAGCTGCATCTGCTCTTATTGCTGAGCGTCGGTGGTGTCTAACTGGTACGCCCATCCAGGTATACTTTTAGAGAAAACATTTTGTAGATCATATTATTTACATCACTGTTATTCTTTGTTATGCATTATACAAATCAACATATCATGAAATGATTCATTACATAGCAGTTTGAGAATCCATGCTAAGTTGGACATGTTTGTCAGATTGTTGCTGACATCCTTCATGATTAGAAAAATAGAACTCTGACAGTATGTCTCTTTTCTTGTTTTCTAATTTGTAAATGCATCTTTGGAACCATTTATAAGTTTTTAGTAGTGAGTATTCTTGTATGCTCACTAAATGAATAGGTTGTTCACTTGGATTAAATTTAAAATGAGTTAATTCTACTTTATCTATAAAAAGGTGATCTATTGCTTAGCTACATGACACATATGTTACTAATGTGGTTATCAAGCAACATGGTCTATTGGTCTTTTACTTAACCGGTTAAATTATGCAGTTCTATCCTTGGGAGTCTTTCACCCAGTTGAGTGCACTCAGACCTTAATTCTGATAATGGTTCAAGCTATGATTTGATATTAGTTATTTAGGTTTGACCTCCCATTAAAAAAAAAAAAAAAAGAACTTCATTGCTTTATTGGATAAATCTGAAGGAACTTATTTGGCAATTTATTTTCTTTTTATTTTTTATTTTTAACTACATTGCTTTGTGAAAGTGCTACTACCACTTCACTTGGTTTACTAATTGAAATATGCAATGATTAATAGTGTAGGTTGCCTTCATTGTTGTGTTAACTTTAGATATTTCTTCAAGACTACATTTGGGATAAGTTGGTTTGATGATCTCTGTACTGATTCATCACAAGACAATCTTTAAAGTGTGTGTGTGTGTGTGTGTGTTTTTTTTTTTTTTTTTTCTTTGTGATTCTTTTTCCCAAATTTTAACTTTACAGGTTAAAGCTGTTTCTTGGGCTTGTATGCTTGATGTTTTTATTTTTCATTTCTTTTAAGACTTGGAATCTGACATGCTGTTTTCTTGTAACAGAACAACATTGAGGATGTTTACAGCCTCCTAAGGTTTTTGAGGATTGAACCATGGGGAAGCTGGGCATGGTACGGTTGTAGTGTGGTACTTATTCTTATAGTGAGATTTGACCTTTTAAAATGCTTGTTAATTTATAATGATAACTGTAATATAGTTTGTCAGTGGAGGCTCTCTATAAAGTCTACTGTTGTTTTCTTCTCTAATCTTGTCACCTTGCACTTTGCATTCGAGTGGAATTAAAAACTAAATCTAAAAATCTAATAAGAGTGAATGAAGGTTGGTACCCTTCATTTATGTCCATTTTTCGGTTCTATTTTTGATACATTATACTATAAGAGTTGTACTATCATATCTTTTCTTATATTCTTTAATGATAACAATTGATTTCACTTACATTTTAATTAGTTATTTCCTAAAATATAAATATTAAATTTATAAAAATAGTTTACATTAATATTGTTATTATACAATAACATAAATATTTTCTTGATATTGTTCAAATTTGATAATCAAAATTTACTGTTTTAATAAATTGCAAAAGTAATTGAAATTTAAAAGTTTAAATAATTTTAACATGATTACTATTTTAATATTGGGCACAAATATCCGCGCATAGCCCCTAGCTTATACTAGTCTTATTATAAATGAATATGACTTGTACCTTTTGCCAAATATTGATTATGTACATTACTTGACAAATCAATTTCTAAATTTGACCATGACTATATATCTATAGTAAAGGCTAAACAAGATGACATTAGTACATTACTCACAAAGTCTATATTTTGTTGAGTTTCCACCCCCCCCCCCCCCCCCTTCTTTTATGCCTTAATCAATTTTGTGTATGCTTGAGCACTCATCTGGATGTATTCAGGTGGAACCAACTTGTTCAGAAACCCTTTGAGGAGGGAGATGAGAGAGGATTGAGGTTGGTTCAATCAATTCTTAGACCTATAATGTTAAGAAGAACAAAGTCTAGCACTGATCGAGAAGGCAGGTAGGTCTTGATTGTGTAACAAAATATTTTCTTTTTCCATGCTTTTGTAGTTTTGTTTTGTCATTGATTGCCAATGGTTACCTCTTGGCTCTTGTGCAGCCTATACATGATTTCTTTTGATTATATATGATGCAGGCCAATTTTAGTTCTTCCACCAGCAGACATTCAAGTAATATACTGTGAATTCACTGAAGCAGAAAAGGACTTTTATGAGGCCTTGTTCAAACGATCAAAGGTGATGTATGTTAATGGTTTTCTGAGATGTTTTGTATTCATTCCTTTGAGAGGAAAAATTATGTTTGCTGCCTTTGAGATAAACTTTATTGTCTGCAATTCCTTCAGGTGAAGTTCGATCAGTTTGTTGAGCAGGGGCGGGTTCTCCATAATTATGCTTCTATTTTAGAGTTGCTTTTACGACTTCGCCAATGTTGTGATCATCCATTTCTTGTGTTGAGGTTTGATAATAGACCCCTAATACTCTCTCTCTCTCTATATATATATATATGTATATATATATACTGTATTATACATTTATACTCCTAAATTATTTGTTTATGTTGATTGTTACAATTTTAATCAATATGTATTGTATTTGCTTGATGATTACATACCCTCATTGAAAGTTGTAAACATTAAACAATGTAAGACGAATATGTCTTACTCCTTATAAGATGAAAGAATACACTTGTATATATAGATGTTGAGAGTCTCTAAGATAGAAAGTCTATAGTCCTATCCCTATAATCATGCTACCCTATCCCTACAATCATGTTATTCTATCCCTAGGATTGAGTGATCCACAATCTATGCAATTGGTCTATTTACCATTCATAACACTCCCCTCAAGTTGGAGCATAGCTGCATAGATGTTAATCATGCCCAACTTGTTACATAAATAATTAACCCGAGTACCGTTAAAGGCCTTTGTAAAAAGGTCTCCAAGTTCTCTAGTCTTCACAAATCCTTTAGATATCAAGCCTCTTTGTATTTTATCATGAACAAAGTGGCAGTCAACTTCAATATGCTTGGTTCGTTCATGAAAGACAGGATTGGATGCAATATGAAGTGTGGCTTGGTTATCACACCATAATTTTGTAGGAATAGGAATTTTGAAACTTGCTTCACTCAAAAGATGATATATCCATATTACCTCACATGCAGATTATGCCATAGCCTTGTATTATGACTCTGCACTTAATCATGACACAATGTTTTGCTTCTTACTCTTCCATGAAACTAGATTCCCACCAAAGAAGACACAATATCCAGTTGTAGATCTTCAGTCTTCCTTAGATCCTGTCCATTCAGCATTTGTAAACCACTCAGTTTTAGTATGTCCTTGATTTCTATATAGGATTTCTCATCTGGGAGCTCCTTTTAGATAACAAAGAATTTGTTCCACAACAGCCCAATGGTCACAAGTTGTCGGAGATGACATGTATTGACTCACTACACTAACAGGATATGCAATATCCAGACGAGTTACCGTCAGATAGATTAGCTTCCCAAATAGTCTTCTATACCTTTCCGGATCTTCAAGCAATTCCCCTTCTTTTGTGAGGTGTATGTTGGGCATCATGTAAAGAATGTAAGAAGAATATGTCTCACTCCTTATAAGATGAAAGAATACACTGGTATATATACATGTTGAGAGCCTCTAAGATAGAAAGTATATAATCCTATCCCTACAATCATGTTATTCTATCCCAGTATCCCTAAGATTGGGTGATCCACAATCTATGCGGTCAGTCTTTATAAATCATAACAAAAGCTTTCATATGAAATCTCTTGCTGATGGTTTTTCCACACTGCTTTTGGTCTCCAGTCGAGGTGATACTCAAGAATTCTCAGATCTGAATAAGCTTGCTAAACGTTTCCTTAAGGGTGGTCAGAAGACTGGGGAAAACCATGTTAAAGATGTTCCCACTCGTGCTTATATTCAAGAGGTTGTGGAAGAGTTGCAGAAGGGAGAACAAGGAGAGTGCCCAATATGTCTGGAAGCTTGTGAAGATGCTGTGTTGACTCCATGCGCCCATCGATTATGTCGAGAGTGCCTCTTAGCAAGTTGGAGAAGTTCTGCATCTGGTTTTTGTCCTGTTTGTAGGTATCTCTCACTGTTTTGTATACATCAGATTAAAAGTGTCATACCTTAGAAAGGTTGAAATGCAATTATGTTTTTAACTTTTCCTGCTTGTAGAAAGACTGTCAGCAAGCAGGAACTGATCACAGCACCAACAGATAGCCGTTTCCAGATAGATGTTGAAAAGAATTGGGTGGAATCATCGAAAGTTACTGCATTGTTGCATGAACTAGAACAATTACGTGCTGTAAACTCCAAAAGCATTGTTTTTAGTCAGTGGACTGCCTTTTTGGACCTCTTGCAAATTGCTCTTGCTCGGTGTGGACTCTTTTTCCTTTGTTATCCATATCTTCTCATACTGTAAATTATGTGTTTTGGTTGCATTCTACTGCTTAGATTTCTTGTCTTTGGGAACCATATATGTTTGAAGTGGATATTTGACGTGATAATTTCTGCAGGAATGATATCCCTTTTCTTCGCCTTGATGGGACTCTAAACCAGCAACAGCGTGAGAAAGTAATAAAAAAATTTTCAGAAGAAGATAGTGTTTTGGTGCGTGTCTTTCTCTAGCACTTTGCCACTTGGATCACTAAAGGAGGAGAAACATTTTTAGAAGACTGTCTTATTCTTTGATTCAATTTCTATAGGTGTTGTTAATGTCATTGAAGGCTGGTGGTGTCGGAATAAACCTGACGGCAGCATCCAATGCTTTTGTCTTGGTAAATGCTGCTTTTCTATATTCTTGTGTCATAATTCATTATGCAAAGTAGTTAGCAGTTTAATTGATATATAGGGTCTGGTTCTGGTGCGATAACCTCCCCAAGTGCGGACAGATCTGGACTATTGGATGAGCTCAAATCAATAAAAATGGGAAAAAATGATGTGGCATTTTGGTAATTTCATGATATGCTAGTGCATTTAGATATGCGTAATGGTGCTTTGAGTGCAATGCACGTCAAGCATTCCCGTGTGCACCATAGACCAGCACTTAGTACACCACAAAAATTTTTTGGTGTAAAAAATTACAAAAATGTCACCGCGTTTTTTACCATTTTCATTAATTTTTAGCCGTTGATATGAGTTCATTCAATGGTCCAGATATGTTTGCATGTCCGCACTTAGAGAGGCTGCCACATCTTATCCGGATTCTATGTATATAGTGGAGTATTAATATTGGTAAAATGTGTGATTTTCTTGTACAGGATCCATGGTGGAATCCGGCTGTGGAGGAACAAGCTGTGATGCGTGTCCATCGTATTGGACAAACAAAAAGAGTTGCAATCAAACGGTTCATTGTGAAGGTATATTAATGATGTTTTTCTCTTCAAAGATTTCAAGAATGGTCCTCCATTATATCCTCCTAATTCTGAGAACTAAAAGAATAAAATATCCTGGATATATCTTGGGTGGCAGGGAACAGTTGAGGAGAGAATGGAGGCAGTGCAAGCCAGGAAACAGCGTATGATTTCTGGCGCCCTAACAGACCAAGAAGTGCGAACAGCACGAATTGAGGAACTTAAGATGTTTTTCACATAGAAAGCTTCTTCTTCTACTACTTGATCTCTGAAGCTTTTCATTTCAGAGTAAGAACGAAACTCAACAACGCAAAACAACTGCTCGTGTAGATGTGTACTAAATGTATTATAACTTTTCCGGTCACAAATGCATCCGGGATTGGAGATTTGGCAGTAAGACTGCTTGCAGAGTTAGGAGTACATTATTCTAGTGTTCTGTTGTAATGCTCAACAACACATTAGAGATAGTTTTGAAGCCCCTCAACTGCTACACAATATTATTAATTAATTTGTGTAAATTTTTGCAATCTATTTGTGACAAAATCAAACCGGCAGTTAATTTCTATAAGGGGATGTTAGCTTGAAAATATTTTTCAAGGAACTAGCATAACCAAATTACCCCCATATGACTGTGATTGTATTAAGTATAGTTTGGAGTTGAAATTTATCAAATAATGTTTATTTGAATATTGTTATAATATTTATTATATTTTTATAATGAAATATATAAAATTTTGTAATTTATAAATTATTGTTAATTTTAAAATTATTATTATGTAAGAGCATATTGCTCTTTATATTTATTATTTTTATACTTTATAATTCCAAACTCAAATTAAACAATAAAATTAAAATTTTCAGTAATTTTTGTTTTCCACCAACCATTTACGAATTACGAAATGGGCTTTTACGTCTGACAATTCTAATTTTCTGATGGCCATATAATGAGTTTTCTGGTAAAGAACAAAAGAAATATTCCATTGTTACGGTTGCGTTTCATATTGACACATGCAATTCGTGTAGTTTCCCCACTTCAAATTTCTTTCTCGTCAGTCATCAGCATCTCACAGCACAAGACATAACAACGCCAACGACTCAACTGAGTTATACAAATTGTATAGCAATAATACTTCTGTGATGCAATGCCCGTAGATAAGTATGAAGGCAACCGTCTACTTCAATAAAGCTATTGGCATTGCAAGTTTAAAGCATAAACTCTCCAATCGTGCGTCTATGTGGTGTACACACAAACACTTGAATCTTAAATGTACAGATTACAAGTTGAAAAAAATAATAAATTATAGCAGTTCGCGTTTCAAAAGAATGAAGCGAGGCGGCAAACATTTCTCGGATGAAGAAAATGAAAGAAACCTCATTGATTGGCCAAAAAAAGATGGATAGATTGAAGGCATAAGTTGCTATGTTTGCTTTGTTGTGTTTACTGTAGATTGAGAAGCCTTCCCAGACTTTGGGGTTCCATCAATGGCTATATTCCCCACTCTGGCTTCCATCGTCTCTCTCTCATCTTTCTCAATACATTTACCATTTTCTGGTCCATGTGGAGGTGAATTATTAATTGCAGAGGGCACAAGATTTTGTGGACCTCCCATTATCCATGGATGAGTAAGACACTGCGCTGCTGTAGGTCTTTTCTCCGGCACAAAATCAAGTATGGGCACGAGGAAATCTGCCATCTCGCTTGCATCTTGCTCACTGAACTCATATTTTTCCATTAGCACTTTGTTTAGAGGCCAGAACCGCAACCGTCTGATATGCCTCAAGTCTCCATATCTGTTGAAGAATTCCCGTGAATAGCGCCCCCCTAAGGCAATCTATGTACACAACTCAAATCAGAAGGCTATATAGTAGTTCTCCATAAGAGAATTCACCAGCCATGTTTTTCCAGATCTGTTTGGCTAAACCCTAGAAGAGTGTAATTATTCTAAGTAGCATGCGGGAGTACATGTAAAGAAGCTAACCTTGCGTGGCATCATCCCCAAGAGCTCCATCATTAAGGCCAAGTGATCCTGTGAAGTAGGGGGAAGGGATGATCAACAACTATTTAACAATAAAATAAATGACAATCATCATCCAGATCGTGAGATTATTCAATTCAAATTACAGGTAGAAACAAAATTGTGATGTTAGTTCAAACTTCAACAGAATGCTCATACACTGGCAATGCTGCAATAAAAAAGCAAGATCATCTTTTGCTCCCTTCAAGGACATCAGCATTTCATTCATTCACATTTAACTATGTACTTTTGATTCAAACTCCAGCATCAACTAGTTACATTAATAACCCAAAGGGAAAATAAGGTTACAGTGCAACAAATAAAAGATGCCACATATGCAGAAATGCAGAATTTTCACATGAAATTTTTGTTTTATTGATATCCAATTGAATTACACATAGCAATACATATCCAATTTTGGGTCATGATTCCAATATGATATGTATTATATGTCAGCCCATACGACTTCCAAAAGGTTACCCTTTTTAAGATATTACAAGGGAAGTCCTCTCTTAAACAGCAAAGAATGAGCCAATAACTACTCTTTGTGGTACATAGAATGATTGCTTTAAACAGATATCAGTACTATCTGGTCTTCACTTTGAAAGGCAATCTCAGTAACAGAATCTAAGTCTTCAACTTAAATGAATCCCTCCCAACTTTTTGTTATAAAAGCAGCTCTTCATCTAACAGACATATAATAGGTGGAGTAAAAAATTTTTAGAAAGAGGAACACATAATTTTTATTTGAATCATATGTTTTTTTTCTTAGTTTCTTTTCTCCCCTATCCCCCTCTTTTCTTTTCTTTTTTGTTATAATTTTTTAAAGTTCCCTATCATAGTATCAATGTATCATACGATTCATACCTAATAGATTTTGGCAAAAATAAGCTCTAAGCTGAAAAGTTGCTAACAAACATGAAACATCAGGTACTGTGGATTAAAGCAAGTTCAATGAGAAAACATCAGGTACTATGGATAATAGTCTCATATCTTGGTAGGCAGTAAACTGGTTAAAGCAGTGTGAATGCTTGCTGGTGTGAACGATACAACATAATTTTATATGAAGTAAAGCTCCCCATGTGTGCACTACAGATCCACCAAAATAATTTCAATGTCATTATTGTTTCTTTAATATAGATGCATACAATCTTAAATTTCAAAAGATTGACATTAATTCACCTCTATAGTTTTAGTTAAACCAATCATCAATTTTATGTTTCTACAAACTCATGAAGACAATTACTGTGATCATACAGGCTTTCTGATATCATAATCATAACAAACAGAAGTAGTGCAACCCAGCAATGAGCTAAGACATCCCTTTGAAAAGCATTGAACAGATGTTTGTTTTACCACACAATTCAAGCAGTAAAGAGAATTCATCACTGATCCAACACACAGACAAAGTGGCCTTGCAGATAAACTAAAAAGGAAAATCAATATAAAATGAGATTATTGTACCTCATCCCTGTCATAGTTGTCACCACTATGAGGATCAAAAAGAACATCTCCTGTTGCCAACTCAAAGCAAATGCAAGCTAAGGACCAAAGATCTGCAGGTGTTGAATACTTGGAGCCCAGGATAACCTCTGGACATCTATATTGCCTAGTTTGAATATCGCTTGTAAACTGTTTATAAGTCCAACATGCATTCCCAAAATCAACCAATTTGCACTTGAGGTCCACTTCAGCTAAAAGTTTTTTTCTTGTTGAACGGCTACCTCGTTTATGTCTTTGAATTTCTTGGTGCCCATCTATGGCTTCACTGGGTTTGTTTGATACATCTTCTTGGACTTTAGACTCAGTTTGATCATCAACTGAGTCTCCATCTGGCTTTTCATCATGATTAGAATCTTCAGGAGTACATACTTCATTATCTGGCTCAGTTTCCTCAGAAACTTCTTTCCCTGCACATCTTTGAGCTGCTCTCTTAGCCTTTCTCCGAATTTTCTTCTTCTGGTTCTTGGTCAGATCACCATTCGAACTCTTGGCGTCCTTCGAAGACCCAGTCTCTGAGACAATCTTGGTTTTGCTGGATGGCAGAATGAGAGGTGCACCGGACTTCTTTGGATCTTTGGCTGGATCAATCATCGATAGAAGTAAAATATTTTCTGGCTTCAAGTCCGTGTGTATGATTGAGAGCTGGCGATGCAGATAATCCAGGCCAACTAAAATGTGAACACAAATTTCTTTAACCTTGTGAAGAGGAACCCCTCGATAGTCTGAATACTTAATAAGGGTCAAAAGATTATCACCCAAGTACTCAAAAACCATGCAAACGTGCTGTCCATTAGGTCCTGAATGCTTAAAGTTATCCAATAACTTCACAACACACTTTTTGTCATCTGAGTCTCCTTCAGCAATCTGCTTTAGTATTGTAATTTCATCCATTGCTGCTTCAGTATAATGTTGGGCACTCTTTTGCACTTTCAAGGCCACATATTTCTATCCCCCACCAAAAACAGAAGAAATTAGCCCATAAGATAATGCACGATCGCATGAAGTCCAAGAAGTGAAACTCAGTAAAAATATTAAAACTCTCCACATCACCCCCATACCAGATTTTATTTACTCTCATCAGAAACATTGTAGACAAACAAAAAAGAATAAAAACAACAGGATATTTAGTTCGTACTGAAACCAGTAAATCCAATTGTTTTTCCAATTATTGTCCCTTCTTTGAGTTGGAACAGACGAAGAGTACTTGTGATTGAAATAAAGATAAGATGAATAAACAGTACATTATGCTTCCTATACATCTTCTTTTTTAACACATTTTATCCCAACCTTTCAATACTAGTGGAGTAATAAAACCACCTCCAGCAGATATCTATACAAACAGACAAATACACGTATACACATCCATCCATATATGAATTAAAGAAAAGAAAAACAGATTTTAAAAAGCATGTAAAGTGTAAAAAAAACAAAACTTACGGATTTTTGAGTGTCCCAAGCTAGCCATACAGTGGAGAAATGGCCCCAACCGAGCTTGCTCTGAACTATGTAGCGTCCGTGCTTAAATGTATCTCCGATTCGGACAGCGTGATAGCCTCCCCGCCTGTAGTCCTCAGTCCCTTCGTCCTCCGATGTATAGTCGCTCGTCTCACTCTGATCGTCGCCGCGCCGGTCATCGGTCTCCGCCATCTACCACCGATTAGACAGCTCGGAGCTCCAGCAACGATCCGAGAATGAATCAGCTTCCCTATTCAAATCTTGCACACTGTGAAAAAAGGGAGAGAGAGAAAGAGGGAGGGGGGAATTAGGGTTTTCTAAATTTGATTTGAGTGGAGGAAGAGAACAACTTGTTTATTACTGATAGATACCGCTGTACAATAAGCAGGGAGTGTTTTAACTGTTTTTATTTTTTTATTTTTTTTCCGTAAAATTAAATACTCCTCCTAACTTAAATAAATTATTAAAAAAAAAAAAAAATCTCTCTCATCGATGGCTTTGCCGGGAAACTGAGGAAAAGGATAATGTGGCTTAAAAGGGACCACCCTATCAGCCGTGATTTCGTTGTTTTTACTCTTTTTTTAATTAAAAAAAGGAGAAATAGCATTTTGATCTTGAATTGTTTGACTTTTAGAAATTTAATCTATCTAAGTTAATTTAAATAAATTTAGCACATTAATTGTTCAAATTGTTACACTTTTAGTCTCTAATGTTATGTAATTGTCAAACTCTATTACATATGTGGTTATTTTTATTATTTAGAATTAATATTCACTATTAAAAATAATGTTCTCATTGAGACTTGAGAGAGTGAAACTTTAACCTTGATTCTAAATGACAAAATTAACCTTATAAAAAAGAGTTTATTGACGGTATTTGATAATTATATATCAACATGGACTAAAAATGTAACATAATAAATAATTAAAGGATTAAATCTGTTCAAATCAATTAATATGGGCCAAATTTCTAAAAGTGCAACAATTCAGGAGGTTAAAAGGTTGTTTTCCCTTAAAAAGTTAATAGTGTCTGATTCTTTTGAAAGCAAAATATGATAACTATTATTAAAATGACGAAGCTAGTAATGAAAGAATACAAATAGAGGGATCAGAGTTCCAAGACTAAGAGCTAGCAGCACTGAGTAGGATATGAGCTAACATGTTCGCTGATCTCTTGATTAAGCGACAAATTAAAAGATGAAAAAATGACATAATGTTTAAAAAGTGAGTAACAATGTAGCCAGCTGTGTGGGATAGATCTCTTCGATTTTGTGGTAATGTGGCTACTGTTGTTGCACAGTTCGACTCCACTTTTACTGAGTTAGTCCCACGATCTTTTAATAAATAAATAAATAAATAAAAAGAGCTTCTTTGCAAGCCATGATCTCCGCCATACGAGGATCAACAACTCCAGTCAGTCTTCCATTTTTGGCTGCCACGAAAGAACCCGAGTTGGATAGGAGGACCGTAGTCTCTAAAACTTCATCTTTAGTTGGCGTGGACATCAAATAATTCTGCATCCAAGCACTGGTTGTGGATTCATTCAGCGTCGCCCGCCAATTAGAGGGCCAGATTCCAGAGATTACTCTGCACAACAATAATATAATGCGTAGACGACGTCTGTTTCCTCTGATCTTCATCACCACAACCAAGACACGTGTGCCTAATTAATTTCAGTGTAATTTTTTTGAAAGCAATTTCAGTGTAGTTAAGTTTCTAATTTTTTTCAAAAAAGGAAATAAAAAAATTTCCCGATTCAATCAACAATGTGGACCCTTGTTTCCTTACTGAATAAAACCATACGGTTACTAGTACAAAATTGAACATAAAAGATTGACCATAAACCACCATTTTTGAAAGAATGGTTGTTTAATCTTAGCCCAAAAATTCGTGGAGACAATTTTGTAAATAAGTGATCAATAATCTGCCACCGTTATTAGCTATAATGGTTGCCCATTTTATTTTTTATGTATTTAAAAAAAAATTAATTTATAATAGGCAATCGTTTCTAATAGAAATGCTTGCTTTAAAATAGAAATTGTTTTATAATAGGTAACCATTTCTATTGCCTAATATTAACCCTAGATCCACTACATAGATCAGATCGAAATCGCATCTCAGATCTAAAATCTTCATCGATCCACCGTCTGCTTCGATCGTCTCACAGCCGTCGTTGCCACCCACCGCCACTGCGCACAGCACCATCCACTGTCGCACGTAATCCAAGGTCAAGTCATTCACTCTCTCGTTAGCAACTCGCCAACCTGCAATCAATTTTTCGTGGTTGGGATTCATGGTCACTCAAGGTCAAGTCATCACCTGCAAAGGTACTGTTCATTCTCGATTATGCGCATATCTGATATGTAGGTTTATGCGGGGAACTGAACTCGCACGGATTTGCTACCAGTTGATGTAATTCTGTAAGGTTGAGAGGGATCTGATCGTGGCTAATGTGATTTTTTTTGGTTTGTTTGTGAATGTGAAGCTGCGGTGGCCTGGGAACCCAACAAGCACTTGGTGATCGAGGACGTGCGGGTGGCTCCGCCGCAAGCCGGGGAAGCCCGAGTTAAGGTTTTCTTCACTACTCTCTGCCACACCGATGCTTATACGTGGAGCGGCAAGGTATTTTCCTCTCTTTTGCCTGTTCTCATTCGTGTGTGTATGATAAAAAATGGTGTCTGATGGAATTTTGTGATGTGTTCGGTTTTCTACTATTTATTTGAGCAAGGGAAAGATGTACAAGGAGCAAGGGAGCTGGGATGTGGGAGCTGTCTGGCATCCCGATTGCTTCTGATGCCATGCTTGCAACAACATTCCCATTTCTGACTACGAGGTTTGGTGTTCCTGAACTCACATCGATATGATTCCTTCATTCATCATTACAATGATTCTCCATATGTTTTGCAAATAGGTTCCGCAAAATGTTTTATCCTTAAAGAAGAGTTTAATCCTAAAATAAGATATTAATTTTGTGTATTGCAAAGTACATATAGACAGTTGAAAAAGGAAGTTATTTGATGTTTCAACACTTGCAGGTAATCCCAACATGATTATGACACTTGCTGGAAACAAGGCTGATCTGGAAATAAGAGGGTCGTGACAGCAGATGTATGATATATATATATATATATATATATATATATATATATATATATATATATATAATTGGTGGATTTCTGCCACATATTTAACCCATAAATTATTGTATAAACTCCTGCTCTACTCGTGTCTGTGCATGTGTTTATGTGTGCTAAGTATTGAACAATATAATATTAACATTTTCTCTGGAATTTCAGCCTTGGCTTCCGTTTATGGAACCCAAACAAAGAAAAGGAGAAACCCTTAAAAGATGCTGCTTTAGAGTAAAATGTTTTGTAGGTACGACCATTGTTTATTAACAACTAGTACCACAATGTTAGTGTAACAATTACTTGCTTCCTAAAATGATGTTTAATTTGCAGATACTGATGTTGGTTTCAACCCAACGCGAGCAAAGGTATGAATTGTGCCTAAAATTTCCATTCAGTTCACATTCAATTCCTTATGAATGTCTTAATAGCTCTAAGATCTTTGATATATCCATGGTGGCTCTATCATTCATAGACTAGCCTGCATATTGTCTTTATTTGTTTGGTTCCCTTTTTATTTTGAAGATAAATTCCCTTTTTTCTAGGAGCTTCAATCAACTTGAATATAAATTAAATTTGTGTTCCACTTAAAATTTAATAGCCTTTAGGTGGTGGTGTTAATAGTTATGAATTGCAGGAACTTGTTTAATTTACTCAAAAATCTAACATGATTGGTCTCTTTAGTCTTTACTAAATATTTGTGGTATTTTTTCATCCAGCAGAGTCAGATCCTGGTGTGTTATTCTAAGTACAGTCTCTCTCCTTGATGTTAACTGCACTATAAAAAAAAGTCATATCTTTCAATGAATTCAGATAATACTACTGTGATAGGGAATTATGTATCAAATGGATGAAACAGATCCTGGTAACAAAATTAGATCGAGATGCTCACAAGGGTGTTGTATAACAATGAAAAGATCTGGTGTCTGGTGAAATATTGAAAATGATAATTTATCTGGAAAGTGCTCACATATTTGCATATTTATAAAGTTCTAGTATTGGCACTTATATTGTTTTGGTTTCAAATTGTTCCAATAATGCAAATGCAATTAATATGGATCAGATTTTTCATGTTACGTATTTCTTCTTGCTTTTACTGATCTCTGAATTTCATTACCTAGACAAATTTAACGCATTACAGTCCTTTTACCATTGCACTAAAGAACTTTGGCAACAAAACCCCTGAGAAAGGTACTAGATTTTCATCTATCAATTGTTCAACTTTTTTTTAAAAAAAATAAACAGTAAATTGTTTTGTTGCTCATGGTGGTGGACAATACTTCTCTGTAGATGTACATGTTGAAATTTACAAGGATGGAAAAGAGTTGTCTTTTTCACAACTAGAAAAGCAATATCATGAATGGATCTCTAAGATGCATGAAAAATATGATTTGGAAATTGAATCAGGCAACAATCAACCTACCCTTGTACTAGGCTATGAGAACAGAAAAGATCTTGGTACATCATCTGATTGTAAGCATTGCATACATATTTAGTGGAGTTTATTCCTTATACCATTTGTCTTGTTTTGTATCACACAACTGCTTGACATAGATTCTCACATTAAAATCATTTATTAACTCGAGGATAATAAACTCGATGTTGGTGGTAGGTTCAGAACTTAATGCCACCAACATCGCCTTCACATCCTTCAAGGATAATAAACTCTAGAGTGGCAAAAGTGTTTGTTCGGTAAAAGCCTGCACATGCTCCCTTCAGAATTTTGATTCTCTGTCCTGATTTCTAGGTAATTCCTTTCCTCTTGAGAGTTTTATGAACCCTATACGAAAACAACATTAGGGTTCATAAAACTCTCAAGAGGAAAGGAATTACCTGAAAATCAGGACAGAGAATCAAAATTCTGAAGGGAGCATGTGCAGGCTTTCACCGGGCAAACACTTTTTCCACTCTAGAGTTTATTATCCTTGGGATGTGAAGGCGATGTTGGTGGCATTTAAGTTCTGAACCTATCACCAACATCGAGTTTATTATCCTCGAGTTAATAAATGATTTTAATGTGAGAATCTATGTCAAGCAGTTGTGTGATACAAAACAAGACAAATGGTATAAGGAATAAACTCCACTAAATATGTATGCAATGCTTACCATCAGATGATGTACCAAGATCTTTTCTGTTCTCATAGCCTAGTACAAGGGTAGGTTGATCGTCGCCTGATTCAATTTCCAAATCATATTTTTCATGCATCTTAGAGATCCATTCATGATATTGTTTTTCTAGTTGTGAAAAAGACAACTCTTTTCCATCCTTGTAAATTTCAACATGTACATCTACAGAGAAGTATTGTCCACCACAATGAGCAACAAAACAATTTACTGTTTATTTAAATAAATAAATAAATAAAAAGTTGAACAATGGATAGATGAAAATCTAGTACCTTTCTCAAGGGTTTTGTTGCCAAAGTTCTTTAGTGCAATGGTAAAAGGACTGTGATGCTTTAAATTTGTCTAGGTAATGAAATTTAGAGATCAGTAAAAGCGAGAAGAAATACGTAACATGAAAAATCTAATCCATATTAATTGCATTTGCATTATTGGAACAAATTGAAACCAAAACAATAAGTGTCAATACTAGAACTTTATAAATCTGCAAATATGTGAGCACTTTCCAGATAAATTATCATTTTCAATATTTCACTAGACACCAGATCTTTTCATTGTTATACAACACCCTTGTGAGCATCTCGATCTAATTTTGTTACCAGGATCTGTTTCATCCATTTGATACATAATTCCCTATCACAGTAGTATTATCTGAATTCATTGAAAGATATGACTTTTTTTTTATAGTGCAGTTAACATCAAGGAGAGAGACTGTACTTAGAATAACACACCAGGATCTGACTCTGCTGGATGAAAAAATACCACAAATATTTAGTAAAGACTAAAGAGACCAATCATGTTAGATTTTTGAGTAAATTAAACAAGTTCCTGCAATTCATAACTATTAACACCACCACCTAAAGGCTATTAAATTTTAAGTGGAACACAAATTTAATTTATATTCAAGTTGATTGAAGCTCCTAGAAAAAAGGGAATTTATCTTCAAAATAAAAAGGGAACCAAACAAATAAAGACAATATGCAGGCTAGTCTATGAATGATAGAGCCACCATGGATATATCAAAGATCTTAGAGCTATTAAGACATTCATAAGGAATTGAATGTGAACTGAATGGAAATTTTAGGCACAATTCATACCTTTGCTCGCGTTGGGTTGAAACCAACATCAGTATCTGCAAATTAAACATAATTTTAGGAAGCAAGTAATTGTTACACTAACATTGTGGTATTAGTTGTTAATAAACAATGGTCATACCTACAAAACATTTTACTCTAAAGCAGCATCTTTTAAGGGTTTCTCCTTTTCTTTGTTTGGGTTCCATAAACGGAAGCCAAGGCTGAAATTCCAGAGAAAATGTTAATATTATATTGTTCAATACTTAGCACACATAAACACATGCACAGACACGAGTAGAGCAGGAGTTTATACAATAATTTATGGGTTAAATATGTGGCAAAAATCCACCAATTATATATATATATATATATATATATATATATATATATATATATATATATATATATATATATATCATACATCTGCTGTCACGACCCTCTTATTTCCAGATCAGCCTTGTTTCCAGCAAGTGCCATAATCATGTTGGGATTACCTGCAAGTGTTGAAACATCAAATAACTTCCTTTTTCAATTGTCTATATGTACTTTGCAATACACAAAATTAATATCTTATTTTAGGATTAAACTCTTCTTTAAGGATAAAACATTTTGCGGAACCTATTTGCAAAACATGTGGAGAATCATTGTAATGATGAATGAGGGAATCATATCGATGTGAGTTCAGGAACACCAAACCTCGTAGTCAGAAATGGGAATGTGTGGCAGAGAGTAGTGAAGAAAACCTTAACTCAGACTTCCCCGGCTTGCGGCGGAGCCACCTGCATGTCCTCGATCACCAAGGGCTTGTTCGGTTCCCAGGCCACCGCAGCTTCACAATCACAAACAAACCAAAAAAAAAAATCACATTAGCCACGATCAGATCCCTCTCAACCTTACAGAATTACATCAACTAGTAGCAAATCCGTGCGAGTTCAGTTCCCCACATAAGCCTACATATCAGATATGCGCATAATCGAGAATGAACAGTACCTTTGCAGGTGATGACTTGACCCTGAGTGACCATGAATCACAACCACGAAAAATTGATTGTAGGCTGGCGAGTTGCTAACGAGAGAGTGAATGACTTGACCTTGGATGGCGTGCGACGGTGGATGGTGCTGTGTGGAGTGGCGTCGCCGCTGGCCAACGGCATGGTGGCGGTGGGTGGCAACGGCGGCGGTGAGACGATCGAAGCAAACGGTGGATCGATGATGATTTTAGATCTGAGATGCGATTTCGATCTGATTTAGGCAGTGGATCTAGCCATCTAGGGTTAATATTAGGCAACCATTTCTATTAGAAATGGTTGCCTATTATAAAGCAATTTCTATTTTAAGGCAACCATTTCTATTAGAAACAGTTGCCTATTATAAATTAATTTTTTTAAAATACATAAAATATACAATGGGCAACCATTACAGCTAACAACGGTGGCAGATTATTGATCACTTATTTCTTAAAATTGCCATCGCGAATTTTTTGGCTAAGATTTAGGCAACCATTCTTTCAAAATGGTGGCCTATGGTCAATCTTCTATGTTCAATTTTGTACTAGCGGAAATCACGGTTGACTGCGCCAGAAAAAAAAAACACTGGAACTAGGCAATTTCCGATCATCCTCTCCATTGGAGAAGGAGACCAGAGGTCATCCTCTCCAATGGAGAAGGCGGCCAGATCTGGTCCTCCAATGGAGAAGGCGATTGGCGACCGACGACTGCTACCAGAGGTCGCCTTCTCTACCAAAGAAGACGGAGAAGGCGATTGGCGACCGACGACTGCTACCAGAGGTCGCCTTCTCTACCAGACAAGACGAGCGGCCGACCGTTTTCTCCACCGGCCTGATATTTTTTTTTTTTTTTATCGTCGTCGAAATTTTTTATTCGTCAAAATTTTAATTGACTTATTATTCCATGTGAATAACTGGTTAATGGGTTTAAATGCCTCAAAATGACAAGTTCAAGTGTTTAATTGAACTTTTTTAAGGTTCAAAAGACTTAATTACCCTTTTGAGTAAAATTTAAAGGTATATTTGATCTTTTTTTTTTTGCCATTAGAGAGAAACAAAAAACTGTGCAATAAAAGGTACAAACTTCTGGCTTAGCAAAACTGAGTTCAAACTTGGAAACAGTACTCGTACGCAAGTCCAAATTATATTCCCTTTCAAACTATGAATGAATATTGTTCAGCTAGTTTCTACAAGATCATTTCATGTCATCAAACTATACCTTTGGAACACGTCCACCAACAACCGATGATAAATAGAGTACAGGTGCCGAATAACACCAGAAGCAAGGCAAAAATGTCCTAAATAAATAGCTCATCCTCGTGATATATGCACACACAACGCACAAAAAAAAAAAAAAAAAAAAAAAAAAAAAAAAAAACTATTATACATGCACTTGTTGAAAAACAAATCAACCTGCAGCAGTAGCGCACTAGGTATAGTGCTTCCAAAGGGAGGGCACTGATGAGGTAACATCTTCATCTTCATCTTCATCTTCATCTGCCTCACCGTAATTATAGATGCACTTGTTGAATAAAAACAAATCAACCTGCAGCAGTAGTGCACAAGATACAACGCATCCGAGGGGCACCAGATGAGGTAGCTTCATCCTCATCCTCATCCTCATCTACCTCACCATTATCATATTCATAATATGAGGAAGCACCTTGGGAAGGGGCGGCTGCCTCTTTTTTGCTACTCACAGAGTTGGTGGACTCCATAAGGCAAGTCAAGTGATAGGCATGACAACAAAAGAATGCAATGATCGATATACTCTGTATGGAGAATGGATCAAAGCATATGCAACACCTTCCACCTCCCCTAGTTTTTGATTTGACCTCCATGGATTTTATGCTAAGAGTTCGGTCAACCAGATTTGAAGCCCTCTGTTCACCCCTTTTGGAGCGAGCTTCGTCTACTTCATCACTCAAGTGAATACCACGCTTTGCTTCTTTGTAGTATTTAATCAAAAGGTTAACACAATCAGCCTGATAGTTTAACCCACAACTCATTAGATATTATGAGCAATTAAAGTTTTTAGGGAAAAATGTGACCTAAAATGCTGTACCTTGAGTATATCATTACAACCGTGCCTAAGCGAAGTTTCTGTCCTGTAGTCTGTGATAATTTTGACCAAGCGATCCCTCAAACTGAAAGTGAAAGAAACAGTGCAATTATATATTAATGCACAATTTGAAAGTTGTATGGTAGATGCTAGCATTAAATATGAAAAAGTAAAAATGTCATGCGTTTGGCAATAGGAATCCCATAAAGCATATCATAAAGAAAATTTAGGTGAATACTCCCATGAATTACTCATCATTTCCAATTTTCTCTTCACCATAGTGAAAAGTTTCACAAATGCAGCCTGAGAGGTGCTTTACTGAATGCAGCAGCATGGTGCACTTTGGATGTGTGGAGTATGAATCTGAGTTTCAATCATCATATTATCGAATGCAGCATGGTGCACTTTGGATATGTGGAGTATGAATCTGAGTTTCAATCATCATATTATCGAATGCAGCATGGTGCACTTACCGAGGTATCTCCAAGCCATTGGGCAGCATATTTACTATATAAAGAGGATCAAGGTTCCCCACAGTGTGCTCTAATAGTACTCCAACCTGTTAGGAAGACACATAGAGACATGTTTCACCAAGAAGGGGTGGATGGGCACACGAAAAGGTAAAGGAAGCAGAAGATAAAGCAAATAAATAACAAGGGTAATGCACCCTGAATTCTCATTTCCATATATTCGCTGAAGTCCCTAGCTTACCATTTCAGCTTTATTAAGACACTGCCTAATCAATTCATCCCATAGTTCATCATCATGCTGATCATTCACAAATTCTATAGCCTGTAAAGTCAGAAGATTTGACTGAGTACATGAAATTACGAACAAAGAGACAGATAGTGAAATTGTGGGGTACCTCTTCAATATCTCCTAGCTTATTTATGATAACTGCAAGGGCTTGCTTAGAATTCCCCATCCTTCCTAGTATGAAAACTTGTTCTTTCAATAGATTTCTTTTGACACAGATATCATACGCCTGAAGTATACACAAGCTTTTGTTCAGATTAATAAGTAAGCAAAAGTTGTGATTTATCAACATATTGTAATCTTGCAAACCTTCTCAAGTGTATAATGCTGGCTACTCCTAAGAAAAGGAAGCAGCATCTTTGGATCATACTCAGCATAAAGTTCGACCTATTAAGTATTGCATAATTATGTAAGAGAGGGAATTAGGAGATAGCATTGGGAAACCTCATTATTAACAAAAATTTCAAACGAGCAGTGGCAAGGAAGTTTTAAAGTACTAAATCATGAAAGAACATCAATAAACTAGAAAAAAAAAAAAAAAAAAAAACTAAAAAACTAAAAAACTAAAAAAAACTTATGTGAATTCAAATATTCAACAGATAACCATCAGGCCTAGACACCCCTTTCAAAACAAGTTGTGTGATGGCACCATCAATTTGTAATTCTTAATTGACAAAAGGATTTATTGCAAGCCCCCTTTGTTTATTAGCAATGTTCTTTTATCCCCCACAACACCCTGTGTGTGTCATTGAATTCTTCCCATTCTCTCAAAACTTGTTTCTGTTAACCAAAAATAATCATTTTTTGACATGATAAAGACACACACATTAGCAGAAATGAAGTGAAAGCTCTGGAGTCTGGTCACAACAAAATTGCTCAATAGATTTGTTTTAGGTTTGATATACGGAGTAACTTTCTAGATTGAGTGACCACACTTCATACTAAGAATATGTCAAGGGCAATTAATGACAAGAACTTAGGGAGTACTGATCAAGCTAAACATAACTTTCTAGATTGAGTGACCACACTTCATACTAAGAATATGTCAAGGGCAATTAATGACAAGAACTTAGGGAGTACTGATCAAGCTAAACATGCTATTAAATGCTGCTTTACTTGCATATCCTACAAATACATAAATACAAAAGTGAAAGAAGAAATGTGAACTGCAAATCACAATTACTCTGTGAAAATTGTTGATCTCTCAAAAACAATATTATATGTTATCTGAACATGCATGCATACTCAATCATAAATATAGACAAATGTCAACGAAAGTAAAGAGAATAAGAGAAAGGGAAATGGGAATCATTCAATAAAGCGAGATCGTCTTACTACAAACCTGGAGATCATGGTAATCCCTCCCAGCATGAGGATTAGTTTCAAAGAGTGCATGAAGATACAGATGCATCAAGTATCGAGAATCACCCTCATTTCCTGCGGCCATGAGTTGTGACACAACTTCTGGAGGCGGTATTAAGTCTCTGTGTTGAAGCAACAACGGTATTGCGCGCTTACAGTCTATCATCATAAGTTGGGCAACCTAAAAATTGATGGAAATTGATGCAGGACATATAGTTAGAACAATTCAAAAAGTGCTCAACAATACTTTTAGGCTACTTGACACTATAACTCCAGTAACATATTGATTTTGCTCTTGATTTGTACAATAACAACGGTTACAGTTTGTATATGCACCTAACATGCATGTACATGGAACACCTCACTAACTAGTAAAAGGACTTCCAGGTGATCTAGGAGACAAGACAACTGAACTTTATATTCTGTTCCTCAAATAATTATTTGTAATTATTAGTAATGCATGGAAATCACAGTTCATATAAAGGAAAAATTTATCCATTATACAATTTTACCTTTTCAGAAACAGCATCATGCAAATTATGCTTTTCAATGAAGTCAAATAGATCAGGCTTCATAAGCTGGAAAGCGAGAATAAATGAATTAGAAAATTTCAAAAAGAAATAACTGCCATAAAATACAATCAACTGCATCGCTTGTAAATCAAATGCACATAGCACAATAACGGTAATGATTACTTCCACTTACATCAGCATACAGTGAAAAGGCCTTATCATGATGTCCATCAATAACATATAATTCTGCCAGTGCCTTACATGCCAAAGTAGCAAAATAATCAATGTTAGTGAAGGAGATATAGAATGTAGCTGATGGACAAGCAAATTTGCTAACCTCCTTGAGTGGACCAGTCATTGATGATGTGCTAAGCTGAGGTTCTATAGCTGATATAACTGGGGATGTAGAATAAATGCCAGGAGGCCAAGATTTGACAGTTGCTAAGAGATCCTTGTGGAAAGAGGGGTTTGTTGCCAATGCCACAAGAGCTACCTACGCACAACAGGCATGTGAGGATTAATTTCAGGCCCTTTAAGCATGTAAAATCATTCATACCAAGAACAAGATAATTTCAGGCTATATTGTGAACTACAGACCTCATAAGCAGTATCACGCAACCTTGGATTTTCTATTGGGATATAAGGAACCAATACAGGAAGCTGACGAAGATGGGCAAAATGGAAAACCCATCTGAAAAAGTAACCATGCAGAAGTTAATAATGGCCCAACTAAAGAAAGGGTTTTTTCATTTTAAAGATTCTCAATACCTTTCCCATGCAGAGGCAGATCCTCTCAACAGTTTTGGACACAGAGATGCAGCTTCAGCATACTGCCTTTCCACAATCAGATGGTCAAGATACCTTGAACCTACCTGATTCAAGTTGATTAATGGGGTGAAAATTATCAGTACTACAATAAATTTTTGACAACATTTCACCACCAGATAACGAACTAAAGCCTGATCCTGTATTCACTGAACACAACTTTCAAAAGCCTAAATATATAGAAATCCAACATTGACACTACATTTCAAGTGCTTGCACTAGATTACTAAATTATTTCAAGAAAACTGGATTTAAATTAACACTATAGAAATCAGAAAATAAGAAGTATGGGATGGCAAAAGAGAAAATGGAAGGGAAAAAAAGATGAGTTGCAATGGTTTGTGATGTTTCTTGTCATTGATACATCCATTGATGAAATAAGAACTCGACATTCATGGTCTACCTCATCAACTAGCTCACTCCGACCTTTACTAGCTTCAACAGCTTCTAAGGCTTTCTCATGACATCCATGCTGAAGAAGCCAATTAATGTGGTCTTCTGCATCCCTAACAACCAACCACAAAATAGCAAATTGAACTTTGGGTTATACACTTATTACAGAAAAACAGAGAGCAAGATAAGGAATGTAAATCATATAAATAAAGAAATCAAGCATCTGACAACTGTATATTAAATTCATCAAATGATTCACCAATAAATCAAATGGGAACTAACTATCACTAACCTAGGCTTTGCAATAACTACATCCTTTGGGGACACAATATAGTACAAAGGTTCATCACCAGCAGCCCACTGTCCACCTGCATAGCTGCTACCTGCATGCATTGCAAGTAGAACATAAAAGCAAATAAACAAGGAGCCTCATTTCAATTTTATTGTAAATTCTATTGAAGTTTCTTCTGGGCCTTAAATTTTTTTGCACATGTAGTTTTTACCAGAGAATGGAGCATGTGCAAGGGAATAGTCTTTGGCTTTATAATGCTCAAAACCATGGACAGGAAGTGCATCAGTTGCAAGCTCATCATTAGTCCATGTTACAACTCGGACCTCTGGTCTCTGAGCATTTCCCTGTGAGAACAAGATCACAAAAATCATTTTTACATACATCTAAAATGGATCAAGAATCAAGAAATAAAATCAACCTCGTGAGAAGAAAAGTTATCAACAATATTTGATTCAACAAAAAGAATGAAGAAACTTCAAGTTCAAGAGGTTGTCGTGGGAAGGTTCCTGAAAGAAAAATGACTCTCTTTGAGAGTACACACACGCATACCTGACGTGAGGGAACGGTACTACTGAAATCCTTCTCTTTCTCTTCTCCCGTAATATAAGCAAGAATAACCAAAGTATCACCAAATGGAGCAATTCCTGAAATGAAATAGCTGGTTTGAAAAGATGCCACAATATCCACCTGGTTCAGGCTGGACATTGGGATATGTTTGTATGTGCCATTCACAC
Source organism: Ipomoea nil (assembly GCF_001879475.1). Classification (NCBI taxonomy): domain Eukaryota; kingdom Viridiplantae; phylum Streptophyta; class Magnoliopsida; order Solanales; family Convolvulaceae; genus Ipomoea; species Ipomoea nil. Next base: position 2,707,399 of record NW_017618262.1, on the reverse strand, counting down.
CCTTGTTCTGATTTGTTCTTATTACTGCAATTTTCACAGAAGTTCCCCACCCAATCACCAAAAGCGTATCATCCTGAATGCGATTGAAAAGCAATGAGCACCAGCATGCATAGCAAGCAACATTTATGTCAAATACTAAAACATAATGCCAAATAAAGAGGATTCTATTTATAGGCATGGACGCATGGTTTTACAGATGCATTCAGACATGTCTTAATATCTCAAGATTTAAGAAACTCTTTATGAATGCTTATAAAGAGTGTAAGAGACTCCTTATAAATGAGAGTGTGAAAAGTATGGCCCACCAAAATCCAAATAGATGAATTTCAGAACTAACCTGCCAAACTAAGTGAGGTAGCAGATGCTCAGGGTGTGGACTTCCACGAGGTCTTTCAATAAAAGTTATGCGCTGGTCATTGGCAGCATCATAAACTTTCACTCCTGCATCATTAGCCCATGCAACGAGACTAGCTCTCCACTTCACAGCATGAATTGGACCTTCACCAGAATGCAGAACCTAGAAATGAGAAAAGCAAAACTATGGATCAAAAGTTCAAATATGCATCCATCTTTCAAATATAATGCAAGAGTAGTTAATTCTGAAAACTTAAGGGAAACCTGATCACGGTAGCCTATCCACTTCTTGACATTAAAATACAATTGACCAGCTAAACCACCAGTGACAAATCTTCTGGATGATTTGTTAGCATAACCTGGGTCTAGAGCAATAGCCTTCATGGGGCGGTGATACTCAAATTTCATTCTTTCTTCAGTAAAAAGACCATTAATTACAACTGACCCATCATCTGAACAGCTCCCAATGTATTCACCTTCCACATCAAAGCAAAGGTCATTCACTGCAGCAGTGTGAACATGAAATTCCTTTACCTGTAGAAGAAGTAAGAGCTTTATATATTATATATCCCAATAAGAGGCAACTCCACTCTACCAACTTTTTCTTGCATAATCAGAAAATATCATTTATCTACTAGAATGATTTATAAGTAGAAGCAACGCTGCTAAATCTTTATTCCTGCAACGCCAATTCAAAGTCAGTTTTATTAATCAAACTCTAGTATTAAAGATCATGAGAAACTCCGCCTAAGAGAACCATAATAAAAGTCAACATTTTCCCCAACGTCTTAGTGTTTCCTTATGTTAATCTCTAGCTTTTTACACTAGCAAAGAGAATCCATACAATGACCAGTGACTCTCATCTTGTGTTTCGTAAAGGCAAAAGGCCCATAAGATCTCCTTACCTATTACTAAATCTAAATGATGAACTACCTAAGCTGAACCAGTGCATGAAGCACTAACTTCTCAACCACTATGTTACAGTAACTATTATTATAAATAGAAATTCATAGGTCCATATGCTTCTCAAAAGATCTTTTACAAGTTCACAAAATGCCACTTTAAAGCACCTTTGTTACTTTAAATAATACGGAGTAATAAACAATTTCCCAGAAACAGTTTATTTTGGCACCAATTAACCACCGTAAAAACTATGCTAACTAGGATAGCATTATACTAGCATGGACATTCTAAAAAATTAATAGAAGTGGGGAGATAAAGATTTTCTAAGCGCAATTCGATCTCCGATCACCCTTGCTCCAGCTAAAGGACAAGCAATTTGAATCAGTTATAGTAAAAAGTATTTTAAAATGAAAAATCAGCTGCAAATACGATAGAACGGAATTCGAATTCGAATTCAATCAAAACGAAAAAAATTAAATTAAACGGAGACCTGATTGCCTAGGAAATCAAGAATGTGAACCGAGCCACCGTGAGTGCCGAGGGCGATCATCCGTTCAGCAACGGCGATGCAGGAGGCGGCGTCGTTGGAGAGGAGCGACGGCACACTGCCGCCCATTCTCTGATACTTGAGTCTCGGCTCATCCTCTTCTTCTTCCTCCTCGTCCTCTTCGGACTCTTCTTCTTCCCTCTCGTCGTCACCGTCGACTCCGTTTTCCGACTTCGAATACATTCCAATCCTCTCAGAAAGGTGCGCTAATCGATAGAGAGATAGATACAGAGAAGTAGAGATCTGCGGAAAGTGGTTCGACTGCGTTGCCCCGCGTGGTGTGGGGGGTTGAAGAGCGTGGAGAAGAAAGCTGTTGGAGGCCCGTTTAAACAGTTGTTTATTTAGCGTTATTTATTTGGAACGAAACAATAAAAGTGGTGACATAATCACTTGCCACCTGTCAGTTCAATTGGGTGATTGTTTTTTAATTAATTCGCATTTCATTATTAGTTAATTGCTTGTTATCTTCTTACCGGTAATTTTTTATACTATTATTGGAGTGTATGGCTGTATTAAACTATTGGTTTGAGGGATTGGGATTGAGAATTTGAGAGTTAACTAAATTAATATGGAGCATTGGATTTTAGTGATTATTATTTTAGGAGCACATTTGTGTGAGGATTCGTGACAGGTCGGTCAGGTTAATATTGAAATATAATACTTATACTGAACAATGTAATACTAATAAGTAATAAAGTCTTTGTTACTTATAAGGGAAAGTGTAATACTTTTTGAGAAAAAGCATCAAAAGTATTATACTTTCACTTATAAGTAATGTCAACAAGTGTTCATTACTTAGGAAAATGTAATACTTTTAAATCAAAATGTAAAAGTATTTGTTGTGTCGGTAGTGGTGGTGGTGGGGAGGCGTGGTAGTGGTAACTTAGTGGTGGTGGTGGTGGTGTGGTAATGGTGGTGGTGGTAATAATAATAATAATAATAATAATAATAATAATAATAATAACAACAACAACAACAACAACAACAGTGCGTGTTGGTGTTGCATGTTAATTACTTAATTTTCAATAGGTAGTTTGTAACACCTCGGAAATTCGTTCCCTAAAACTCGAATTAATTCCTTAATTAATTCCTTATGGCTTTACAATTCTTATCCTAGTTTCCCTTTGAATTTAGTTGAAGGACCTAGTTGACCAAATTCTATCCTTTTAATTTGGTCAATGAGTTGTACCTTGGCCTTTAGCCCTTGTACCCTAGACTTTGTCTTTCTCCTAACTAGTTTTGGAGGAAGGGGCCCTTTTGGTCATTTCACACAATGCTAGCATTAAAACCCTACCCCAACCAAGGAATCCAAATCATTTTTCAAGATTTTCTTTCTCTCTACATCTCTTTCTTGCCCCCTACTCCTTCTCTCTAGGAAATCCTAGAGTTCATCTTCACAAGTTCTTCAAGAAATCCTAAGCCAAGATTCCAACTTTCCAACACTACAAGGCTAGCAATGGTAAGATCTATCCTTCCCTACCTTTTCCTTACAATATTCCTTCATCTTTCCTCTAAATCTTTCTTCTACCTTGTGGGTTTGGGGAGTTTGTAGAAGATCTAGTGGTGGGTGAAGTGCTAGGTTGATCTAGAGGAGCTTTGGTCTTACTTTGAGTTGAAGAAGGTGTTCTTGGTCTACAAGAGGTAACCCATGCTACACAAAATCTATTTTCACTTGCTAATACTGAATATTGGCTTCTATGTGATATTCTTGATGTGTTTGAGTGATTTGATGCATGATCTTGTGATAATGCAGGTTTAGAGCTTGTATTTAGGGTTCTTGTATGCTATTGTATGAGCTATTCATGGGTTCAAATCATATCTTTGTTGTATGGAATATTTGGGGTCATTTGGACTTGAACTTGACCTTAAAAGTGGAAATCTGGGAAGTGCTGATTTTTGTGCAGGGGTTTTCCCCGTGGGAGGAACCACGGGGGGGGGGGGGGGGAGGAGTCCCACCCTTGGCCCCACCCGCGGGGTACATGTTTGAGAAATGGTGGGTGGTTGTCCGCCCACCGATTCGCCCACTTGTGTGTGATTCTTTGGCCTCCATTTGATTGGATTGTTGAGTTTTTGTGTGTCTCCTTGATGTTACTTATGTCTAGAGCGATGTCTTAAGTGTACATGTTAGGACTTGGTGTCTTGAATCGTGCTTGTGGTCCAACTTTGTGATTCGTTGGATTATTGTGAGTCTTTGAGGTTCATTGGAACCATTTTGGTTTACCCGTTTGATATGCATGCTAGTTTTGGTGTCATTAATGCTAGTATGTATTGTTTGTCCCTTTCTATTGAGGATTGGCAACTCGTGTTGCCAACCATGTTGACATCGGATTGAGGTCCATTGTTGTTGTTGAGTATCGTTTCATGTCCTTCATTGAAACCCCTTGCTTGGATCCCTTGATGTGATCCTGTGTGTATGATTATTTCTTGATTAAGCTGTTGTTGAGCTTATCCCTTGTTCTACACACTTTGTGTGGAATCTATGTGTTGTTGTATCTCTAGATTCCGTGTGTATTGACTCTTGTTGAGATGATGGATTGATGTGATGAGATGATTGAGCTGGTAAAGTGAACAGTGTGGGGACTTATGTGTGAACGAATCCGGTAGTGGGTCTAAAGCTCCAGATTGCCGTTTGGTTACTTGTGACTTGTGGGCAACATGGGAAACTCATTACAGTTGCCATAAATGGTAGCTAACTCGTTGAGCTTGAATCTCAATAGGGGGTGTATACACTTAAAGTTGCTAGCTCTGTTTCCATTGGGTTGCAGTCCTTGTCATTGCGATGACACTATAGCATGTGATCTGGGTCGTTGCGATGACTACGTTATACATGATTGATGATTGGAGCCCTCCACACTGATCCACTATGAATCGAGCCGTGGTGCTGACTCCACGGTATATGACTTGGAGTGATTGTGTCCTATGAGGACTTGGAACTCGTTGTGGTGTGAATCTTGTCTTCCATTGCTTAAGAGCATGTCTTTTGTGAATCCTTCATTGTGGGTCGTACGTTGTACCTTATTGTTGAGCTTGTTGCTTGTGGTTCTATTGTCTTATTGAGTATGTTGGCCTTTGTTCTTTGTTGTGAGTGATTGATAAGTTTATTGATGTTTCCTCTCTCTCGGCTTTGAAATGATATCTACTGTATTCCCAGTTTCAAATGGTTTTGATTATATCTATGTATATTATGATACTTAACGTGTGTTGGTGGGTTACCAGCATTATTCGCTGACCGGGTGTTATCCCCTTATCTTTTACAGGTTGAGTAGCTTTGGAGAGCGCGCTAGCGGCCTGTAGGTCTAATGGAGAGCGCGCTAGCGGCCTGTAGATATATTAGATCTCTTCCTTTAATAGTTGTTGAGGCCTGTGAGCCTAAGTAGTTATCTGTTAGACTGCTTAGTAGTTAGTATTTGCTTGTGCACCTAATGTTGTGTAGGTATGGCATAACATCTCCCGGATTTGTGTAGTTAGCTTCTGCTTTGCTTATTCTTAATGATTAGACTTTACCTCTTTCATAAGCTTTATTTGCTTTTAAAAATTGTTGAAATTCGGGGGTGTTACATAGTTAGACTTTGAAAAACATAAAAGAGAAGATATAAAAAATTGTAGAAAAAATAAAAAGAAAGTAGCTAGTGGCCTACAACCTTAATTATAATCATATATGATCATGAATAATTAAAGTTTATCAATTTTATTGCCTACTATTTGTTACATTTCACCTTTCACTTGATTGGTATAAAAAACCTAACAATTTTCAGTAGATAACAATTCGTTTTAATATCCATATCATACAAAAAGTGGTAACACTAATTTGAACTTTGAATGACTAATTTTCGATCCTGATTCCCTAAAAGAAAAAGGAGGGTTGGGGGGGGGGGGGAGCATGTATGTAATACTTAATGATTAAAAAAAAAAACAAATTAAAGTAACAAATTTAAAATGTCTATAGATAGATTTAGTTAGTTATAATTTATCAATAAGTGTCTGTTGCGTGCAACGTGCGTGAATATATAAATGCATATACTTGTATATAAAAGGAATAAAAGGTATATCAAATAACACATTTGTGATTTGACATTTAGCCATTCTTTGGTACTTGTAATAGCTTAGAAAATTACTTATTTTTTAGCACTTGTGTTTTTTTTTTTTTCCTTTTGAAAATAAAAGGTAGTTAAAAATAAATAAAAACAACAACAAGAAAGTGGTGACGAAAACCAAACCTCCAAAGTAGACTGAGAACCAGTTGCATTTGGTAACGTATATTAATAAAACTTGACAATCATAATTTATTAATAAAAGGTCTCACGTAAGACAAATTCACCTCATTACTTTCAAGATCATGAATAAGAGCAATACACTCACATTCAATAATGAGACGGAGTACAATTTATAACTTTAAGTCAAGCAAGAACCTTTTTAAATTTCTATAAATACATTAAGTTACAATTTATCAATAAGTGTGTTGCGTCTTGCGTGTATGTATATACAAATGCATATGCCTATATATAAAATGTATATCAAATAACACATTTGAAATTAACAATACCGTGGTATATGAGAGCACCAATAAGACAATAAAAATAGTTAAGAAAATTATTTATTTTTTCAACAAGTAATTAAAAGTAAAAAAACATAGAGAATGATGTTTGTGTGTGTGTGTGTGTGTGTGTGTGTGTGTGTGTTGAGAACAAGTTATTAGGAGAGAAAAAAGAATAAATTTTGACCTTATATATGAAAAAATTGGAGGAATCAGATCAATTAAAAAAAAAGTGGTGACATTTTCGTAATTATCACCAATTTTACTATACAAACTTGAACACTAAAAATTCTCAGACTTTTCCAAGTTTGCACATTTAATTTAGTACTAACATTTTGCACATTTAGTATTAACATTTTACATATTTAGTATTAAAAGATTACACTTGTAAAAATGTGAAAGTTCATTGCACTTAGGGTTTCAATTGTAGAGTTTATACCTGAGTTTTTGGTTTTATTTGATTTAGTTGTTCACTTTTTATTGCTTAAGGTCTAGCATTTACGATTTAGGTTTAAAATTTAATTTTTTTGTTGATTTTATAAAATTTATCAAGTTTTCACATTTAGTTGTTAAATATTGCATATTTAAGTGTTTAAGTTTGCATGGTGAAGTTGATGATGCCACCGTTTTGTTTTTTTTTTGTTTTTTTTTTTTTTTTTTTTTTTTAATCTGATCACATTTGTTGAAATTTTACATGGTTCTTATTTCTTTCCTCATAATTAATTTACGAGCATGAACAATTAAAATTTATCAATTGTTTACCCTTTTTTTAAAAATAATTTTGTTTACCTCTACTTTGTTGCACTTGAACTTCTAGATTGAACCATTCATGTTCATTTTATTGGTTTAGGAAAACCTAACAATTTCTCTCTTGATAAAAGTCAATTTCAGTCTCATACACTATACAAAAGGTGGTAACATTGTTTTGACCCTTAGATAATTGTCAACCCTAACTCACTAAATAAAAAAAGAATAAAATGAGACAACCACATCATTACCAAAGTTCAATGCATCATTTATTTAGTTTTCATACCACACATAAAATATCGTAACATTATTTTAAGCGTTAAATTATTTGTTAATGTATCATAAAATAAAATAATGAGTATTTTACAATTTGAAAATGTAAACATATATAGCATTCAATCAAAACCCCCTCTCCTCCACACACACACACACAGATATGTGTGTGTATGTATATCGTATGTATGTATTTATATATTACATGCATGTGGCACATATTACACATTTGTTGATAAATTGCAACTAAGTTGTCTATGTATATATGTATTTATATATTACACGCATGTGTGGCACATATTACACACTTGTTGATAAATTGCAACTAAGCTGTCTATGTATGTATGTATATGTATGTATTTATATATTACACGCATGTGACACGTATTACGCACTTATTGATAAATTGCAACTAAGTTGTCTATGTATATGTATGTGCGCAAGCATGTGCGGTGTGGTGTATCAAATAATACATTTGACATTTAACCACTATGTGGTACATGAATATTAATTTTTTTTATTTTAATTTTAACCTAATCATTGTTACACTTTATTTTATAGGTTGAAATATTCATGTTGATTTGGTTGGTTTAAAAAAAAAAAAAAACAAGCAATTTCCTCTATATAAAATTCATTTTAATTAGTATCCATATAATACACAAAAGGGTGGTAATATTGTACTACTTTGGGGTATAATACTCAAAAGGGAACCACATAATTGCTATACAATAATGTATCATTTGTTTTAATTTACATGCCACAAATAAAAGGTGCTTGTATCTTTTTAAGCCTTATATTAGTTTTAATTTAATGTAGTATACAATAAATAATGAGTATTTTACAATTAACAAAATATAGACATGTAATATTCAAACCCCATATATGTGTGTGTAATAATTAATGATTGCAAATAAAAAATGAAAAGTAACAAATTTAAAATGTTCATAGATAAAATAATTTACAACTTATCAATAAGTATTAGTTGCATGCCCCACACACTTGTGTGCATGTGTGTCTATAACCATGATGTTGTACTTGAGAGTAATTGAACTAGTTAATAAAATTACTTAATTTTCAACAAGTAGTTAAAGTTGTATAAACAAAAAGAGTGGAATATAAGACATTTGAAATAATAATAATTATAATTATAATTATAAAAACAACAACACTAATAAAAGAATGTAATTCAATTGCTAATTAATAACCTTATAATTAAGGAACAAGTATCAAATAGGTAATTAAACTTATCAATTTTGTACAATTGAATTACAGAATTAAAAAAATTGTGCATATCAAACAAGCAAAATATGTTCAACTGAGACATTTTTCTAATTTATTTTATTGTAATTTGAGTTGAAAACATTTTAATATTTAATCTCAACTAATATGACAGAGGAAATTGTAACTGTTAGTACATACTATGTAAGCAATATGATCAAATTTTACTGGAAAAAACAGAAAAATGTCTTAATTGCACGTATTTTGTTTGTTTGATGATTTAATTACACATTTTTTTTTTAAAGTTCAATGACCTAATTGCACAAAAACGATAAGTATAGTAACCTATTTTACATTTTTTTCCTATAATAATTAATTCACTATCATGATTAATTAATGTGTTTTAAATCAAATATTTGTTACACTTGAATAAATTTGATATAATAAATAAATTTGATTTCATTTGTATTTTAATTAGTAAGGATTAATTATTTATTTCATAAAATATAAAGATCAAATTTATAAAAGTGGTTTAAATCAGAGTTAATTCTACTTTTGGTCTTAGATTTATAGGTTACCGTCTATTTTTAGTCCATTTTTATAAGAACATCCTCATTTGGTCATAGTATTATTGTGGAATGATAATTTTTGGTCATCCGTCAACCAAATCATTGAAATACCGTTAAATACAAGAACATTTCAATCTTTTTTATACAAAGTTGGTTGACTCGCTATATTTTTTATATATTTTTTTTGAAAAAAAAATATTATTGAAGACTAAATTTCCTTGTATTTAACGATATTTAAATTGTTTTGTTAATAAAGGACAAAAAATGGTCATACTACAATAATACTATGACAAAAAAAGTGGATGTTATGGAAAAAAGGACTAAAACTAGATTGTCTTCATCAATTCATCATCATTAATAAAATATAAAGATGAAATTTATAAAAATGGTTTTCATCATCATTATGATCATCATCGTCATCATTACTACTACTACCAGTGTTGTAAAAATCAGCCTAAGCGGCGTTTAGGCGCCCCTAGGCCGTTCCACTTTCAATGTTAGGCGCCTAAAAATCGACTGGCCGGCTAGGTGGCGAAATCGGTCAAAATTGGCCGAGTTGATCGATTTCGTCCGATGTCTTTTGGTCCAACCGTTCGTATACTAATTTGATACTTTGAATCTTTGGATGATTGAAATATTTGAGTATTTTTATTTTTTTAATATTGTTTTGATGTTATGACTTATGAAATATGAATTATCATTATTTCATTTATTTGGATGTGTTATTTGATTGAATGTTGAAAATATCTGCATTACAATTGTCAAACTGCAAGTCTATCACTATTTTTTGGCACCCGACTAATGCCTAGTGCCTACTGCAAGTCTGCAACCATGACTACTACTACATACCGCTTGCATCTTGAACCTTGGTGGTAGGGACTGCAAAACTTTTCGCACAAATTTATCCTCACCAAAAGGTTCGCCTAGACTGATAGCATTGCTTGACAAATTTTTGAGTCATTTGAGTCGTGCACTAAAATATGTGATTGTCTCAGTTTCCTCCATTCTTATACTCTCGTATCGGAAGAACAACATATGCAACTTGAAAACTTTGATTGAACATATGCCTTCGTTGTGAGTCTATAAAGCATCCCATGCAATCTTGGCACAATCAGTCGCTAAAACAAGTACAAGCCAATATGAGGTTAGGGCGCTATGAATCGCATTCATAGCACTATCGTTGCCGCATACAATTTTTTCTCATCAGTCGTCCATTGAACTATCAATTTTTCCTTGTCTTAATCTTGAACTTTCATCATAGGAGGAGTCCATCCATGTGACACTACTTGCCAACATCTTCATTAAGAAACTTTGGGGGTGTTTGACAAATAGTCGTTAACGAATTGTGTTGACAATTTTGACTAGCTGATATCATTAGTTGGTTGTAGAAACATGTTTGGTAAATTAGATGTTAGCTGATAACTGATTATTATATGAAAAATTACATTTAAGGGTATACTTTATTTTCTCAAAAAGTTTATCAAAAAAACTACTTTGAGCAGCATTTTAAATTTTAACGTTTTGAAAAATTGTTACAAAAAGCTGATTAACCAAACGTCCAAACACTCATATTGATTGCTTAACCAAGTCAAACATCTAATAGTGGTCAAATAAGTCAAAATTGACTGATAAACAAACTATGTTACCAAAACCTTAATGAAAACCTTCATCATAACATTCCAATAAGCATAGTTGCTTACTCCTTTTGACAATGGTGGTCTTGTAATCAAAATGCCTTATTCCAACCAATGATATAGACTCAAGTATTTATATGATCTTGCTAATAAATGGAACGACAGTGCTTTGATACCAATTAAAAGTTTATATAGTAGGAATAGTAACCTTTAAATGCCTGCATGGGTAGCTCAACTGGTCATAGAGGTGAAACTTTGGAATAATGACCAGGGATCGAGTCTCACTAGCGGCAGTGTGGGAGCAATCTCTCAAAGTGAGGGGGGTTCCTTGTGCGCAGTGGGCACCGGTCTAGCCTTTATGGTTCATGTTTAGTTGAGTCATCACGATTTACATCCTCCCAAATGCTTTAGGGTTGGGGTTCAGCCTTTTTGGGTTAATAGTAACCTTTAAATAAATGGAAGTATCAATACGTCTTGTTATTCTACATAATGCCCTACCCAAACTGAATGCAAAGACATTGTAGCCACCAATTACAACTCCAAACTTAATTAAACACATTTATCACTGTACAATGACATTGTAAATGCAAATAGGAAAAGAAAAAAAAAAAAAAAAAAAAAGTATCCCAACGAAAATGATTGTCCAACGAAATTGACAAGTCAAAATATGTTGAACGTGAAAAAAAAGTTCACACGTCACTGGTATTAATGACACTTCTTGTATGATCTATCTTATCCTAATAAAATAAATCTTATATAAGATTATCTAACTTGAGATGTGTAGTATTTTTAATTAAAATATAATATTTTTTAAATATTCATAAAAAGTATTATATTTTTATAAAAATAATATTATATGTTTTACAATGAGACGATCTTACAAGATTTATTTATTGCATGCAATGAGTAAATTTTGTGTGAGATTGTCATCCCAATTTACTTAGATTTAAGTATGTTTATTTTTGCTATAATTTATAATGAAATATAAAAATAAAAATTCTATTGGCCCCATACAATCTTCAATGATTTATGAAAAGTAAAAAGGGGAAAAGAGTGCAATGGGGAAACGACATAATTAGGAAGAAAGCAAGCCCGACAAGTTTCCAACACCGGGCCAGGAACGTGAGAAGCTTCTCTCATCTTCAGTCACCATTCTGTAAAGCCATTACTCTCCTATAAATTGTTGATATATATATATATATATATATATATATATATATATATAAGTGAGATCACCATGTTCAGGTGAGATCGTGAGACTGGATCCTATGCGTTTATTTTAATTCACAACAGTTTAGATTAATTTTAGTGTATTCCCATCATGTATGTAGTTTCTATTGATTTAGGGGTATTGTTGTCATTTATCCTTCTCATTAATGCAGTGATTTATTTCTTCCGCACACATTATATGGAATCAAGCACCGTTATTTATGATCAGGGTTGTAAAAATCGGTCTAGGCACCCGCCTAGGCGCTAGGCGCCTCTAGACCGTGACGATTTCCCCCTTAGGCACCCGCCTAGGTTATCGGCTGCCTAGGCATCCGCCTAGCGCCTAACTCGACCGATTTGACCGCCTAGCGCCTAACTCGACCGATTTGGCCGCCTAGCGTCTAAGTTAGTCGAGTTAACTCGTCCATTTCGGTCGAGTTAACCCGATCAGCTCGGCCTATATATATATATATATGTGTGTGTGTGTGTGTGTGTGTGTGTGTGTGTGCGCGCGCGCGCGCGCTCGCATACATATATATAATATGACATATATACACTCGTAGACTAGTTTGATACTTTGAATCTTTGGATGATTGAAGTATTTGAGTATTTCATATTTTTAATATTGTTTTAATATTTTTTTTTTGAAAATCATTGTTTTGATGTTATGACTTATGAATTATCATTAATTCGTTTATTTGGATGTGTTATTTGATTAAATGTTGAAAACAACCTCATTAAAATTGTCAAACTGCAAGTCTACCACTGTTTTTTTGGCGCCTGCCTAGCGCCGCCTAGATTCCGCCTAAGTGGAGGCGCCGCCTAGGCTCTAGGCGTTGTCTAGGCACCCGACTAGCGCCTAGCGCCTACTGCAACCATGTTTATGGTATAATATCACTTTTTATTTTGTTTATATTATTCTTGCCATCGTTTCAATTCCCTTCATCCGATTCTCACACGCCAGCCACGATACATGAGCTGTCTACCGTGCCGGTGTTCCAGTGTCCTCTACCCTCAACGCGGTGTCTCCATGGCCGGTTCTAGCAACAGGAGTTCCAAGCGTCAGAAGGGCTCTCATTCTTGTTCCCGTCAAGGTATTCCGAGCCTCTTTTCTTCTTTGTTTGGGTTCCCATTCTTTTTTTGTTGTTGTTGCTGTGTTTTTTTCATTTTCCGGTAGGACGTCAATGGCGGGGTGTTTTTTTCGCGCAGTTTATGTGTGGTGGTTCAGGGGTGTGAGTATTTTGCATGGAGGGGATTTTTGTGGGTGGGGTTTGGCGGTGATTTGCTGGTAGGCTGGTTAGGGTTCCGACCATTTTTTTTATTGTTTTTTTTAATCGTTTGTTGTTGCACCGTCGCCGTTCTTTGTTTCGACAGCTATAACGGTTCGTTTCCCTTTCTTTCTGTCCTTTTTTCCCCTCATTGGTTTTCTTTGTTTCATTCGTTTCTTATTGTATTGTAGTTGTTTACCGTGGTTGACGTTTCGGCGCTACGTGGATGTCGGTTATAATGGTTTACTGAGAGTATGGTTGAGGATTTAAAGATGTCACCTTATAATTCGTTGGTTGAAATTGACATGGTTAGTGTAATGTATATATATTAAATGGCAATTTTAATATCCTAATTATAAAGTACTCACGTTTAATTCTTTGATTTACGTCTTGCGGGCTGGGCGCTAGCCAGTAAATGTGTGTAACACACTAACACTACTACAGAATTCACATATAACGTCGGGCCTTTAACGTTGACTATATACTTAACCGACGGTTAAACTTATAACGGGTCGGCTATTTGAAAATCGACATTATAGATAAAAATAAAAAATAAATAAATACAATACGACGTCGGCTATCTGTATAGCCGACGTCGTAGGTTATTATCATTATTATTTTTTTAATTATTTCATATACGACATCAGCTATATAGATAGCCGACGTCGTATTGTATTTTTTTAAAAAAATCAATTAACCCTACGACGACGGCTTTCTTAATAGCCGACATTGTAGGATTTTCAAAAATAGGGCAATTCATTTTATTTCACACAGCAGCCCCTTCGTTCCCTTCAGCAAAACTCCCCACCCTTCAGTAGCCCACAACTCCGCCACCGCCCACCACCACATCACCCCTTCATTTTGACGCCTCCACTGCCCAGCCACAGCCACAGCCGCCTTCCCGGCGCTGCTTAGCATCGCACAGCCTCCGGCGCACACAGACGCTCCATCTTCTGTGTAGCAGTGTATAGCCGACGTTAAAGGCCTTCTGTGTAGTAGTGTAAAGTGGTAAATCAACATGGTTATCTATAGCTGATCAGTTCAAACCAGGAAAGACAATAGATACCTTACATGAGGAGTACGGTCAAACTCATAATCTTGTAGTTACCAATCTAACTACTTGATCAGCTCCGCTAAAATTACCTCACTTCACATTTAATCCTTTAATTATCAATATGGTGACGAATATAATTTCTTGACGACAAATTTGATTTGCTCATTGAAATCTTAAATTTATAAGGCTACTTATGTAATTTCTCAACATTTCAGGGGTACGCTCTCATGCGAACGGCCGCCAAAGAGAGAAGTGAGAACCATTCAGCGACGTCTACGTGTCCAGATTAACGAATCAGATGTAATTAAAAAAAAAAACGACGCGGTGGCATTTTTATAAATAATTCAAACTTTGGTGCATGCAAATGTGTTATAAGTGCAAGTAGCTGGTGCACCTTTGCAAGTAAAAAATGCAGGTAAAAGCATTTACAAGTGCACATACTTTCACTTACAAGTGCACGTAATTTTACCTTGTTAACATTCATGCACCTAGGTGCAACTACTTATAACTATAGAAGCACCTAGTTATAACGTTAGGTGCACTTAGTTTTGATGCTCAGTGTAAATTTTACTTGCACCTGTAATACATTTTACTGCATTTGTAATACATTTTACATGCACTAAGGTGCACTATATGAAACTGCTACTTGCACTTGTAATACATTTTACTTGCACTTTGATGTTCAATTATTTACGAAAATGCCACCATATTTTTTAAACAATCAGTGTTTCTCATCCTTAGATCTGGACACGTGGACGACACTGAATGGTTCTCGCTTCTCTCCTGGGCGAGCAGTTCGCACCTGAACGGGATCCCTAATGCATATTACACTATACCAAAAATGTCATTTAGCAGCGGTTATTTTGTTGTTTAGAGGAGGTTGATAACCGCCACTAAATTGTTTAGAGGCGGTTCTCAAATCGTGACTAAAAAGTGTGTCGCGGAGGATTTAGAGGCGATTTTCAACAAGTGTGGGAATTAATGAAAAACTTATTTTGCGGCAGTTTTTAATGCATTTAGCGGCGGTTTTATAACCACCGATAAAATGAAGTACTTTTCTTTTGCTTCTAGCGTCAATCGCCGCTAAATAAATATTTTTATTTGTTTCTTTATATCTCATCCGCAATTCATATTAAGGCCAAGAAATACTGAATGTAGATACAAACAGATGGATTGGTAAATTGGGAAAAAGAATTCATACCATAGCAATCGGATACGCCGTTCTAGCCTTCCATTCTGGCGACCATCTTTCAAATCGCACATTCCAGCGACTCATAGACTATTTTGGTGATTCCATTCCGTTCTAGCCTCCCCTCTATCATAGCTTGACTCCTCTCCTCTACAATCAACTTTCTAACTCAGTCGGCAAATCAGTTCCTCAGTTCTCTGCCATCGTTTCTAATTTATTGGAAATCACTATTTTAAAAAACATTTAGCATTAACCAATAATATTAATAATGGTAGAGTTTTAGTGACGATTATGATGAACCGTCGCAAGTAATTGTCACTAACAATTAATTATTTAGGTTTTCATATATTATTTAAGATTTCATATTAAATTAGCGGCGGTTTCTATAACTGCCTCAAAATTGTCATTTAGAGGCGGTTATATATAACCGCCGCTAAGTATATGTCGCTAAAATATCAGTTTGTCGTAGTGTTGCTAAGTGCATACTTTTTGTCTTTGAGTGCATATTGTTGTTTCTTCCAATGCACATTGTTAATAGGCTGGTTTAACATGTTCAACAAACCTATTGCTAAGTCACGTGAAAGAGGGAATGAAGTGACGGGTTTAATAATCCCGTGAAAATGAATGAACATTGTGTACCTTCTAGTGCACATTGATGAACCTTATAGGATTTGAAAATAATGTAAAGACAATAGATTAGAAGCGTAAATTTTTTAGAGCTATTGATTTGGACATATCAACAACTCATATTTAGCCACATGTTTTACATGAGCCTCTCCTTGAACTTGATCTTAAACATATATATATATATATATATATATATATATATATATATATATATATATATATATATGGTTTTGATTTGTAGGGTGTTTATGTTTTAATTGTCTGCGTGTAAATGTGTAATATAATTGGAGGGTAGGCATGTAATTTCCCGTATGCATTAATTTCTTCCCGTTTTGAAGTTGATTCGGCAAGGGTATTTTCCATATGCAAGGGGATTATTTTGAGTTAAGGCAGTATCCTCGATAGCATTGCAGAAGATAAACCACCGGCAGCCATCTCCCACACTCTCGCTCGTCGTCGTAGCTGTGATACTCCATGGACGGCTCCTCCACCGGGCGGTCAATGCGGCAGTATCCTCGAATTCGTGTTGCTTTTTTTTTTTTTTTTTTTTTTTTTTTTGAATTCCAATTTTTTGGGCTGTTTTTAAAGGAAGAGATTGGTGGAACAGTAGTCATTGTTTTTTTGTGCACTATAATTGGAATTAACGGTGGTGTGTGCGTAGATGTTCAACTGTGTTTGCATGTTATTGTAAGGGCAAAACAGTTTTTATATATGTTTATTTATTTATTTTGGTTTGTCTTTTAAAATAAATGGTAATCAGGGTGTGTATGAATCATTGTCTTAATTTTATTTTTTTTTTGAGGTAAAGTTTTATGGAATGAATGTTGAGAAGTTTTGGCCGTGTGATTTTTAATGGTAGTGTGTGTGTATCTAATTAACAGCGTGTGCATATATGTTACTGTAGTCAATGCTTCTGTCTCTTGTTTAGGGTTTCGGCAAGACCTATTCTAACTCTAAGGGTGCGTATCGCTGTAGAATGGTAGGTACGTTGGGGAATTAGGGGGGCGTATATGGTTGTTATCTGTGAGGTGTGCATATTATTGGTATGGCGTGTGCGCGTAACTGTGCGATGGACTTTACATATTTGTGTTTTTTATAAAAAATTGGTTGAAGTGGGTGAATGCATTTTGTTCGTTGCATTTGTTTGTTAAATAATAAAATTCTTTGTGAACCTTGCCTTTGAGTTTCTTCATGTAGGGTTTTATTGGGTTTTTGAAGATGTATTTTCTAATAGAAGTGCTTTTCTGTGGTTTTTTTTTTTTTTTTTTTTTTTAAAATTTGGTTATACTTCTTTCATTGGTGTTTTTTAGTAAGAAAATTATCATGTAATCGCTCGATGCATTGTTCATTGGGGTGGTATGGTGCGTGCGTTAATTTTAAAAGATATATTTTCTAATAGTGATGTGTGCGTTGCAGTGTTATTGTGTGTGCGATTTACAATAGGGGGTTCTTGCATCATTTTTTTTAAAAAAATAGAAGTTCTTTTCTGTGGTTTTTTTTTTAAAAAAATTATTTTGGTTATACTTCTTTCATTGGTGTTTTTTTAGTAAGAAAATTATCAAGTAATTGCTCGGTGCGTTGTTCATTGGGGTGGTATGGTGCGTGCGTTAATTCATCTTCGGAGTTGTAAAAATGTACACACATTTATTTAAATTCTGGTTTTCTTCTTGTGTATTTTTTAAAAGTGTTCTTGTTGATAGAATATACATTTCATGTCATTTTACGATAGTGTATGTTGGTTTGTGTTTTTGTTTGGTGTGTGCAGTGCAGAGTTATGGCGTGTGCGAATTACCGTTGCCAGTGATGTTACATCATTTTTCTTTGATTTTAAAAATAAATTGTGATTTTGTATGACTGTCGTCTCTTTATAGAACTACCACTTTCTCCCTTTTTTTTTTTTTTTAATTTCTGTGTATGTTTGTGAGTAGAACCCTTTTGCCTGTTTGTGCATAAAGCTTGACATTTTTGTAGAGAACAATTCTGAGGTCTTTGTAGCCCCCCGAGTGCAACCTTGCACACTGCTCAAGTAGATCCTCCAGCCCCACCCACCCCCCCGGTCGTTTCTACTCATGCTCAAGGTGGGTCGCATGTGGATGATCAACAAGATGGGTCTGATAGGGATGATTTAGCTATCTTTCCAAGGTTGAAGACTTGTGCATCTCCAAAGCACTTAGTTGCACAACTGAAGCGCTTTAATGCATGCCAGCGGAAAGCGGTGAATGAAATGGGGTTAGGGGAATTATTGAATCTGCAGGTAGATGATATCCCGAAGCGCATGGGTAGATGGCTGTTGACGAATTTTGATCCCGTGGAGATGTGCTTGCATTTGGAAAATGGGGCGGTAATCCCGGTTACGGAGAAGGACGTGCATTTTGTGTTGGGGTTGCCTTGTGGTGGTGTGGTTATTACTAAAAGACATTAAGACAACGTTAGTGACACATTGAAAGAATGGTGGGCTAAGTTCTAGGTGTCGAAGTATACGGTCACATTGTCTATGATTGGGACCATGTTGCGTTCTCGATTGGAGGGGGATGTGTGGTTCAAACGTCACTTTGCCGTTTTGAGCATTAGTATCTTTGGGTCCCCAATGAAATGGTTATGCCAACAATTGGTATTTCACCATTTTGAGGATGTCAATGAGATAAGAAATCTCAAGTTGTGTAAGTTCGTGCTAGAGTGTTTGGTAGAGCGACACGCCAACTGGATCTCTGACCCGTCTTAGCCATTTTCGGGGCCTATTATACTTTTGGTGGTATGATCATAGATTCAACACTTGTGTGTTTTATATGTTTGTTTAATTTGTTTACTGTGTGCAAATTACTTATGCCGTTAGTGGTTAGTTCCTATATGTGGACAGGGTTATGCATGCAGACAGGATTATTCCTCGGGCTTTTCCTTCGTTCAGAGGTTGGGAAACGAGTCATCTTAAGGACCAAAAGTTATCAAAGATGAAAAATGAAGGCTTTGGTGTAGGGGATGTGGTCGGGCCTTATGTTTCAACCGTTGACCGAACCAATCCATCTAGTTCTATTCGCGCCAACCTCCAGGTATTTATTACCCAAGCCGTTAAAGCCTTATACTTTTTTTTTTTGTTTTGTTTTTAATTCGGTCGTTTAGTTTAACATGCAGTTGATATTTTATTATTCTTACTTTTTTTTTAGATAACAAATTTTGTAATTGGGTGCTATGTTAGAATTCATTTTTGTTATTTTGTTTTTATAGCTACTTTATAAACCCACTAGTCTACCCTCTGTTAGCTTACCTGTGTGTGTACGTGTACTCTGCTCTAGTGGGTTTATAAAGTAACTATAAAAACAAAATAACAAAAATGAATTCTAACATAGCAACCAATTACAGAATTTGTTATCTAAAAAAAAAAGTAAGAATAATAAAATATCAACAGCATGCTAAACTGAACGACCGAAATTTAAAAAAAAAAAAAAAAGAAAAAAAAAAAAAGTAAAAGGCCTTAACGGCTTGGGTAATAAATACCTGGAGGTTGGCGCGAACAGAACTAGATGGATTGGTTCGGTCAACGGTTGGAACATAAGGCCCGACCACATCCCCTATACCAAAGCCCCCATTTTTCATCTCCGATAACTCCCGGGCCTTAATATGACTCGTTTCCCAACCTCTGAGCAAAGGAAAAACCCGCGAAACATTCATGTTTGCATGCATAACCCTGTCCACATATAGGAACTAACCACTGACAAGTAATTTGCACATAGTAAACAAATTAAACAAACATATAAAACACACAAGTGTTGAATCTATGACCATACCACCAAAAGTAGAATAGGCCCCGCAAATGGCTTAGACGGGTTAGAGATCCAGTTGGCGTGTCGCTCTACCAAATACTCTAGCACGAACTTACACCAATTGAGATTTCTTATCTCATTGACATCCTCAAAATGGTGAAATACCAATTGGTTGACATAACCATTTTTCATAGGGGACCCAAAGATACTAATGGCCAGAACGGCAAAGTGACGTTTGAACCATACATCCCCCTCCAACCGAGAACGCAACATGGTCCCAATCATAGACAATGTGACCGTATGCTTCGGCACCTAGAACTTAGCCCGCCATTCTTTCAATGTGTCACTAACGCTGTCTTTATGTCTTTTAGTAATAACCACACCACCATAAGGCAACCCCAACGCGGAATGCACGTCCTTCTCCGTAACCGGGATTACCGCCCCATTTTCCAAATGCAAGCACATCTCCACGGGATCAAAATTCGTTAGCAGCCATCTACCCATGCGCTTCGGGATATCATCTACCTGCAGATTCAATAATTCCCCTAACCCCATTTCATTCACCGCTTTCTGCTAGCATGCATTAAAGCACTTCAGTTATGCAACTAAGTGCTTTGGAGATGCACGAGTCTTCAACCTTGGAAAGATAGCTAAATCATCCCCATCGGACCCATCTTGTTGATCATCCACATGCGATCCACCTTGAGCGTGAGTAAACACGGCGACCGGGGGGGGGGGGGGTGTTACAAAGACCTCAGAATTGTTCCCTACAAAAATGTCAAGCTTTACGCACAAACAGACAAAAGGGTTCTACTCACAAACATACACATAAATAAATAAATAAATAAATAAATAAATAAATAAGTGGTAGTTCCATAAAGAGAAAGCAGTTAAACAAAACAACAATTTATTTTTAAAATCGAAGAAAAATGATGTAACATCACTGGCAGCGGTAATTCCCACACGCCATAACTCTGTACTGCACACGCCAAACAAAAACACAAACCAACATACACTGTCGCAAAATGACATGAAATTTATATTCTACCAAGAAGAACATTTTAAAAAAATTACACAAGAAGAAAACCATAATTTAAATAAATGTATGTACATTTATACAACTTCGAAGATGAATTAACGCACGCACTATGCCACCCCAATGAACAACCCACCGAGCAATTACTTGATAATTTTCTTAGACTAATTTTCTTACTAAAAAACACCAATGAAAGAAGTATAACCAAATTAAAAAAAAAAAAAACCACAGAAAAGAACTTCTATTAGAAAATACATCTTCAAAAACCCAATAAAACCCTACATGAAGAAACTCAAAGGCAAGGTTCACAAACAATTTTTTTATTTAACAAACAAACCCAACGAACAGAATGCATTCACCCACATCAACCAATTTAAAAAAAAAACACAAATATGAAAAGTCCATTGCACAGTTACGTGCACACGCCTCACAGATAACAACCATATGCACCTCCCTAATTCCCCACCGTACCTACCATTCTACAACGATACGCACCCCTAGAGTTAGAATAGGTCTTGCCGAAACCCTAAACAAGAGACAAAAGCATTGACTACAGTAACATATATGCAAACGCCGTTAAGCAGATACGCACACACTACCATTAAAATCACACGGCCAAAACTTCTCAACATTCATTCCATAAAACTTTAACTCAAAAAAAAAAAAAAAAAAAAAAACAATGACTCATACACACATTGATTACCATTTATTTTAAAAGACAGACCAAAATAAAATAAATAAATAAATAAACATATATCAAAACTGTTATGCCCTTACAATAACATGCAAACACAGCTGAACATTTACGCACACATCACCGTTAATTCCAATTATGGTGCACAAAAAAACAATGACTACTGTTCCACCAATCTCTTCCTTTAAAAACAGCCCAAAAAAACTGAAATTCTTAAAAAAAAAAAAGAAAAAAAAAAGAAAAAAAAAAAGCAACACTAATTTGAAAAAAAAAAAAAAAATTGGGAAGGGTCACAAAACCCTACTCCAAAATTGTATCCCTCGGAACACCCCCTCCCCGCTCCGGCAACCCAAACAACGCAACGCAACCGACTGCTGCTACACCACCAGCAATAATCCAACCCTGGAACACCACCCACAACTCCCACCCGGTAGTCCCACACCACCGCCACACCAACCACCGGCCCATGCAGTAGCCGCAAGCCCCAAAAAACCGACAATACTTACACCCATTGAACGCCAGAAATTAGCCCCCACCCCCCACCCCCCGGCACACTAAACACACACCAACCACCAACCACCACCCACTCGCCCACCTCCCCCCCCCCCCCCCGCCCGCCAGCCACAACAACCTAAAAACGAAAATAAGCATAAAACTATGAACAAAAAAGCAATTGAGTAGAAAGTACATTGAGCAGCACGGGAGGAAGTACCCCGCTGCCGCATTGACCGCCTGGTGGAGGAGCCGTCCATGGAGTACCACAGCTACGACAACGAGCGAGAGTGTGGGAGATGGCTGCCAGTGGTTTCTCTTCTGCGATGCTACCAAGGATACTGCCTTGACTCAAAAAAAACCCCTTGCATATGGAAAATACCTCTGCCGAATCAACTTCAAAATGGAAAGAAATTAATGCATACGGGAAATTACATGCCTACCCTCCAATTATATTACACGCAGACAATTAAAACACAAACACCATATAAATCAAAACCATTAAAATATAAAAATAGATGCTCAGGATCGAATCTCACGATCTCACATAACTCCTATGACCTCACCGGATCCTATATATATATATATATATATATATATATATATATATATATATATATATATATATAATGCTTAAATATGTCACTGAACTACACGTGTAAATGTAATTATGACATTTAACTTAAAAAAATGCAATTGCCAATTGGATACATGAACATTTCAGTGCAACTAAATCAAATTTGACATGTTTCTTCAGTTACCGTTGACATGTCGATCATTCTATTAAAAACTTATTAATTTTAATTTATTTTAATAATTTTAAATTAAAAAAGAAAAACACCTTCGTCTCTGACTTGGAGACGAATAATGCGTCTTCAATTCCGATGGAAACGAAGGTAAATTTTCTTCAATGTTATGAAACTCGCTAACACTAGATAGGCGTCTAGCGTCTAGGTGAGCGCCTAGAAATAATAATATATAAAAAAAAAAAAACATGGCAAATTGTAACAGCAGCCCGACCAACACTCCCAAGCTCCTAGCAACAATAACATTCACACTTTCAATGACATCTTATCTTATCTTACTCTATATAATAGCAAAATGTTTTTTGCCAATCAATTTCCCGCCTAAATGAAATTGCATCATTTTAAGGTATTAACTATCAATTAAATGAAATTGCATCATTTTAAGGTATATAATGCAGCATACTTATCTATTTTCAATACATGTTAATCTACAATTATTGTTATTTAATGATGAAGCAGGTAATACATTCCAGTATTTTTAAGTTAACATTTTATTATATAAATTAATTTATTGTTTACTGAAAAAAAAAATTAGAGTATTCGATTTTAAAAAATAAGATTAATCTGTTTTTTTATTCTTACAATTTTGTTGATCGACAACAATTTAATTGTTCATTCTAATATAGTTTTGAGAGGGAAATTTTTTTTTTTAAAAAAAAAGTTACTAAATTGAAAAAAAGTTTTTTTTTTTTTAAATTTAAATCAGTTGCATGAACAATAATATTGGAGAGACGAGTAAGTTTAAACAAATAATTATTGAACTGATATTAAGTAATTAGAAAATATGATGTATTTCTTAATTTCGTTTTAAACAATAAGTTTTACCTGAAGATGATACTGTATTTATTAGTTTGTTTTAGATCTGCTCCGGTCACCCGATTTTTCAGATCGGCATTTGGGGAAGAAAGCAATTCCACAACGGCCAAAAGCTACGGTCAGATTATCTGAAAAGTTTTTTAGCAGTGGATTACTTGGACGTGCGATGATTTAAAATCGAGTGTGTCAAGAAGCCGGAAACAGAGAAGGTGCGATGATTTAAAATCGAGTGTGTCAAGAAGCCGGAAAAGAAGTCGGAAACAGAGAAGGTTCGCGTAAGTCAGTAAACATTTTAGAGAGAATGACGAACGCAACAAAGTAGACGGAAGCACAATCGTAAAAAAATATGGATTAGGGTTTGGTAATCAGGTTTTATAATTGGGTTAATGGGCTCGGGTATTGGGCTGAAATGCAACGTAACTGAGTTATATGGATAGATAATTAAATGTTTATTGGGCTTAGCATTGCATGTTTTATTTTTTCTTTCATGTCATGAAATATTTCATATTTAGTTTAGATTTATATATGTTGTACGTATATAATTATTATTATTAAGCAATGTTTAAGAAAAGATTTTCGTAGTTAGTTTCAATGTATGATGATGATACTGTATTTTTTATTTATATATTGTCAAGTATATGTACTATAGGCTTTAATTGCAAATCATATTAATAAATATTTTTATATATAAAAAAATTTAATTTCATAATTTTTTATTGTATATTGTTTGATTTCCTAATTTAAAAAAAAAAAATTTATAAAAATGTGTGTGTGTGTGTGTGTGTATATATATATATATATATATATATATATATAATTATTTTAATGTACACTTTTTAAATCTCATGTGGTTATAACATACCCAATTCTTTATAATATATGCTAACAATATGTGATGTTCGATATAACAACCAATTTAGTATTATTAAAGAAAAATACATTTCTGAATAAGTTTTAATTTTATGATTAATATTTTATTTTATTATTTTTAAAATATTATCAATAATAAAGTTACTTAAATTTTATGCCGTGCATCGCACGGGCAAAAACTAGTTAATAGTTTAATACGGAGTACCCAATAATAATGCATTTATTTAGGAAAAAAATTGTTATGCTATACATTTTATTAAAAAAAAAAAAAAAAAAAAAAAAAAAAAAAAAAAAAAAAAAAAACTAAAAGCCAAATTACCTGCTGGCTGCTGGTTCCTGTGATTTGGGACGCTGCCGCTCCACGGCTGGAGGTGGGCGAGAGCGTGCTGTTGTGCGTTTAGAAATTTGGGGATGGGGGCTAGCTAGGGTTGATTTCATTAAAAAAAAAAATTGGGAATTTGCTTTTTTTTTTTTTTTTTTTCGCGGTCGTTTTGAGAGGAAAAACCAAATAAAAAAAAATCGCCCGGCCGACTCGGCTGCCTTTCAGTTGTTATATCGTGGACCGCGGTGCATAATCGATTATGCACCGCACATCAAAACGACGCCGTTTCTTTAAGTAAAGAAACGACGCTCTGTTAGTGTTAACGGAGTGACACTACAGTGTATCTAAATCGACACTGTCACACGTATTATTTTTATATTATCAAATGAAACTGCAGTTGTATCAAAATGATATTGTAGTTGTGGTGAAATGAAACTGCAGTATATATAAAATGAAACTGAATAACATTTCACATATTTGAGTGTATATTGTACAATGAAGCTGTAATTATATCGAAATGATCATGTAGTTGTGTTTTAATGAAACTATAGTGTTTATAAAATAAAATTAAATAACATTTTCACATATTTGAGTGTATAAATATTGAATGAAACTGTAGTTATATCGAAATGAAACTATAGTTGTGTTGAACTGAAACTGCAGTGTATACAAAATGAAACTGAAGAACAGAATTATTTTTTGCGGAACGACGCAAAACGGATTCCGTTTCATTTCATTAAATAAAACGACGTCGATTTGATGCACGGTGTATAATCGATTATGCACCACGGTGCACGATATAATTTGCGGCTGCCTTTCACAACATTTTTTTTAAGTAATGTTTAGTTTAATTTTATTTATAATTATTAAAATAAATTTAAAAAATACTAAATTTTAATTGGATGACCACCTCATCAGCAATAACTGAGGGAAGACGTCAATTTTGATTTAATTGCATAACTTTGAATTGTATAGTGACCTAGTTTTATATATATATATATATATATATATATATATATATATATATATATAAATATTATTTTTTATTTTTTTTTGAGTTATGCAATTATTGCATATAGTTCAGTGGACTATTTGAGCATTATTCATATTTTTAATTTTTAATAACTTATTAAATTGAACGATTAATTAATGTCCAATACTTAAAAATGAAATATCAAAATATATATGTATCACAATCATGTAATGAAAATCTCGCCTCTAAATTGAAATCTACCTTGACATCATACCTAGATTAATCCATTAGACTATCTTTACTTATGCAATTTTCTTTCACTTTCAAAATGTCATATCACTAAATTTGTAATTATTCATTATTCACTATTCATCCATGCAATTTTCTTTCATCTTTAAAAATGGTCCATCTATCACATCACCTTATAAAAATTATTTATTTTATTAATAAAATAATACTAATAAAAATAAATAAAGCCCCATTCTTGCTGCTTGCAATTCTGACACAAAATTGCATAATTTGCAATTTTGAAATGTCATAATTGCAAAACAACAATTACGTGTCAATTTTTTATTGTTTTTAAAGCCATGTAGGCTTTGTAAGGAGGGGTATTGCTCAATTGCATGCGTGCAGATGGCCTTATGTAGAGACTAGAGAAATATTAAGGAGATATTAGGAGTTAATTCTATTGCAATAGTTATCCTGTGCAACCAAATGTACCATGCGTATGGTGCATACGGTTCAAAATGACGCCATTTTGATTAAAAACGCGCGTCCCACTTTAAAAAAAAATCAGGTTCGACTCTCAGCAATAGCATTATTGTGGATATATAGTTATGAAATTGTGGTTATATAGTTATGAATTTATGGATATTTAGTTCATTCATTGTGGATATTTAGTTCAATCATATATTGTGGATATTTAGTTCATTCATTGTGGACTTTTACTTCATTCATTCATTCATTGTGGATTTTTACTTCATTCATTCATTCATTGTGGATTTTTACTTCATTCATTCACTGTGGATATATAGTTATGAAATTGTGGATATATAGTTATGAAATTGTGGTTATATAGTTATGAATTTATGGATATTTAGTTCATTCATTGTGGATATTTAGTTCAATCATATATTGTGAATATTTAGTTCATTCATTGTGAATTTTTACTTCATTCATTCATTCATTGTGGATTTTTACTTCATTCATTCACTGTGGATATATAGTTATGAAATTGTGGATATATAGTTATGAAATTGTGGTTATATAGTTATGAATTTCTGGATATATAAAAATGCTATTGTCGGGAATCGAACCTGATTTCTTCTTTAAGTGGGACGCGCGTTTTTTTAACCAAAACGGCGCCGTTTTGCAATCGTATGCACCTTGCAAGGTGCATTCGGTTGCACAGCATAATTAATCATTCTATTTCCTAGGGAGTTATTGATAAAATCCATCTTAGTGATACTCTACAATTGACAAAATGCTATCATAGGTAAATCTTTAAACTCCAAAACTCGAAAATCAAAACTCAAAAGGGAACTAACACAACTCTTTAATTTGTACTCTAAATCTTGGGCCAAGAATCTTGTAGTCTAATGACACCAAATTACTCCTTTATAAGGGGTAAATTATATTGTGCATCCGTATGCACTATGCATGGTGCATACAGATGCAAAAACGACGTTGTTTTATTAAAAACGCGCGTCTCCCCTTAAAAAAAAAAAATCAAGTTCGATTCCCAGCAACAACATATGAACTAAAATTCCAGAATCGATGAACTATAATTCCAGAATCGATGAACTATAATTCCATAATCTATGAACTAAAAATTCCAGAATGAATGAACTAAAATTCCAGATTCTATGAACTACAATTCCAGAATCGATGAACTATAATTCCAGAATCAATGAACTAAAATTTCATAATCTATGAACTAAAATTTCAAAATGAATGAACAACATAATGTTGTTGCTGGGAATCGAACCTGATTTTTTTTTTTTTAAGGGGGGACGCGCGTTTTTAATAAAACGACGTCGTTTTGCATGGTGCATACGAATGCACAGCATAACTACTCCTTATAAGGGAGGTTGTGGGATTGAGCTTTAGTGAATGCAATATTGACTTGGAATTATATTTTATAGTCCAAAGACATTTAGCATATTAGCATTTTAAATACCAACTTAACAACATAATAATAATTATCAAAGTATTTAAAAAATAATTATTTTACAAAACCAGGGAAAAAATTGGCAACGAAATTGTAATGACAATTATTTCTGTCGTTTTCTTAAGCCAGAATTTTGTGACGGAAGACGAAAGTTACAACAGAAAATTTAGCGATGGAATCAAGACGACAATTATTTATGTTGTTATAGTTCACTGTAGAAATAAGCGATGGAATATGAGTTTCACGACATAATATTTTCTCAAGCAATGGTGACGGAAGAAAACATTTTTGTCGCCTAAATTGCGACATAATCATGATGGGATGATTTTCTTCGCATACATTGCAACGAGAAATTCCATCGCTACTACTCGACGGATTTTTTCATCACGATATGAAATACGACAAGCCTGGAGTCTACGGAAGAATTTTGTCGCACAACGTGATTCGCGACGGAATTTCACATTTTCGTGATGGAATTCTTCCGTCGCGAATCATGATTTTTCTTGTAGTGAATAGTGAAAAATAAATGATAGTTGTTGTTGAGAAAATCATAAAGTCAATGCAACTATTCTTTTTGGTTATGTGAAGTTTATAACTTAGACGAGCAAACCATAAAATAAATAACACATTTGGAAATAATTCATGCTAGTACATAAAAATAAGTAAGTGGTACAACATATAAATGTAAAATGTACATCAACACAATTTTTATTTAATTTAGAATCTTGATTATATTAATTTTTAGAGAAAAGGGTCAAATAGACCCCTAAACATTACCCTAAAGGTCAATTAGCCCCCTAAACTTTAAAAAATGTCAATTAAACACTCAAACATGCTAAATTTGGTCAATGAAGCCCAAAAATCGGTAAATGACCTGTTTTTACCGGTCATTTTAATTCCGGCGACGAAATCCGGCCACCGGTGACGAATTCCGGCCACCGGCGAATTTTTCCGGCGGCCGACGAATTAATTTTCTGGCCGTCCGGTCGTCTTCCACCGGAGAAGACGACCGGACGGCTGCCTTCTCCAATGGAGAAGGCGGCAGGCGGCCGTCTGCCGCCTTCTCCAGTGGAGAAGACGACCAGATCTGGTCGTCTTCTCCATTGGAGAAGATGACCAGATCTGGTCATCTTCTCCAATGGAGAAGACGACCAGACGGACGTCTTCTCCATTGGAGAAGACGACCAGATCTGGTCGTCTTCTCCACTGGAGAAGGCGGCAGACGGTCGCCTGCCGCCTTCTCCATTGGAGAAGGCTGGAGAAGGCGGCCGTCCGGTCGTCTTCTCCGGTGGAAGACGACCGGACGGCCGGAAAATTAATTCGCCGGCCGCCGGAAAAATTCGCCGGTGGCCGGATTTCGTCGCCGGAATTAAAATGACTGGTAAAAACAGGTCATTTACCAGTTTTTGGGCTTCATTGACCAAATTTAGCATGTTTGAGTGTTTAATTGACCTTTTATAAAGTTTAGGGGGCTAATTGACCTTTAGGGTAATGTTTAGGGGTCTATTTGACCCTTTTCTCTAATTTTTAATATATTTTAGTATAAATCTTTTAATTGAGATTTTTTGTTGTTGTGAAATTGTCCCGGTCAATACGGGTATTAACTAACCTTTATGAACCTAGTACCACTGACATTGGCTGAAAGGAGCCCCAAAATGTCATTGGATGGGGCCTCTAAGATCATTGTGCCCGCATCCTTTGCCTGATCAAGATTTACAAGAAAATCAACACATTTACTGCCTTCCCTCATCACATGTGTGAACGTCACCTTCGCCAAACCTAGAGCTATATACCTGTAATTAAAAATTAAAAATGAGGGTAATGATAAAGTCATTAACCTCGTAATTCTCGCTCATCACTTTGACAACCGCTTCAAAGTCCAGTTCTACAATCAATCTCCGGAACCCCCTCTCCTTACCAAGTTGTAGACTCTTCTTAATATTCTAATAAATTAGTTTAAGAAAGACACAAGTATTATATAATCAAGTTTATAACAAATTTCAATAGTGACAATTTACAAATAAATGCCTACTTATCACTTAATTCACAAAAAAATTAATATTACTTGTAATCCTAACAGCAAAAAATCACAAATTTCTTCTGTACAAAATTGTTGAGCCCATAGGTTGATGCTTAATTACAAAATTGTCAATAATACGACGCGAATGAGGAACCAGTGGACTGACTTTTAATGAGACTGGTACTACATGAAACAAACACAAAATTTCCACCAAACACTTTTGTGAGCCGGAGCTCCTGATCTGAACACGAACACCACCCCTTTGATACGCTTCTATATTTCTTCACTTCTTCCACTGAAATTCCAATCCGATCTCGGAGAAATGCGGCCGTCAAGGCCCGATTCGAACTGAAATGCAGTCCAACTCGCTGCCTTTCCCTCTGATTCCACTTACGTTGTTCAATGGTGCTGAATTGAGCGAAGGCGGGTTTGAGCTTTCCAGGTATTTGTTCTTGGGCTCCCTGCTCTTCTCATCCCCAGGCGGTACTGCTGGCGGCATGGACTTGTCTAAGGTTGGAGAGAAGATCTTCAGTTCCGTTCGCTCCGCCCGATCTCTTGGCCTTCTTCCCGCTTCTCCTTCCGATCGCCCTGAGGTAATTTGATTCGTGTACTCGGCTACATTTCAGCTGTTAATTACGCTGGTTTTTTTTTACATGGTCGGTGTTCTAGTGGGTATTACTGGATTCTAGCTAAGAATCAGCAGACGGTGTTATTTTGATTTTGACTATGGTTTTTTATCCGGTATACGTGATCTTTAGGTTGTTCTCAAGGATCTGCCTTTTCGTATAGGGGAGCTGTAGTGTTGAATGAATATGGACAATTTAGTATTTGTAGTTCCAGCAAATTCGGAATTGTTACTATATTGTGTCTGATGTTTCATTTGTACCCATATTTACATTGTCACACACATAAATACATGTGCACCTGAGAGTGAGTGAGAGAGATAGTGAATGTGTGTGTGTGAGAGAGAGAGAGAGAGAGAGAGAGAGGTGGTGGTGGTGGAGAGTCGGAGTAGTTGTTTTCTGCAGTCAAAGAAAATGCAAAGGGGTTTTGGTGAAAGTAGCACCGCATCATTGTGGCTATTTTTGTTTAAAAATAAGACACATTATACATTATAGGGATGGGTTGTGTGCATGGAACAGAATTTGGAGCTTTGTATGAATGATCCAAACAAGAAAGAAGTTGGCTTGCTGGAAGATGGAACAGCCATGCTTGATTTTCTTTCCTCCTCCAGCGTGACATTTTTTTAATGGCTGTGAATAAAGCTTGCTTATAGTAAACACTGAAACTGATGCATATTTCACTAACTACACTTTTGGTGTAGGTATTTACTACCATCTATGCATTAATTCAATAAGGAGGTTGGATACTCTAGTTACATTAGAATTTATTAGTAGGCTTTAGATAAATTTACTTAATAAAATACATTCACACTCAGCGGCACCGTTAGATCCAGAGAACAAAGCTGTTTGGTTGTCGTAAGGGTTTTAATTGCAACCCTCTTGACTTTAATTAGTGGTCCCTTATAGACAACCCTTGCTAGAGCTGGGAAGGATGGAAAAGTGTTTGATCTTGATGGATCGAATGATGAGTGGGAGATTCAGGCAACACATAATGACATGAGTTGTTAGACACTTAGACAACACACAGTAGCTTCAAATTTTGTGGTTATTGATGAAATTTTGAATAGCTTTGAAGATGCCATGAAATGTCTGCACATGTACCTGGAATTACCTCCATACATTAAAAAAAGGAGAAAATTTTGGTATGTTTCTAGAGTTGTTTTGTGAAGAGTCATCATTTGTTTAAGTGCTGTTTCTCACAGGTTCCAGCACGAGCTGCAGCGGCAGCTGCTGTTGCACGTGTTCTTGCTGCACTACCTCCTCATCAAAGGCATAGTCTTTCATCAAGCTCTGAAGAATTAAGCTCAATATATGGGAGCAGACCTTCCAAAGTGTTGAATGACCTTGAGGAAGAATTTTATGAAGAGGTTCATGTTTCACTTCTAAGTTAATAAAACAGCCTTTCATGCCTTTATCTTGTACTTTCTGTCTGGCACTTTTGGGTCATATTTGTTATTCTCTCCATTTATCCATAATTCCATATTGGCAATTGTTGATATATGGCCAATTGTTTTGATATATATCTTTTGAACATAAAGATTTTTGTTATAATTTCACCATTGCCTTGTGTGATCTATTGCTCATTTGGGGCTTTTCACTTTGAAGTTAATAGTACTGCCTTTATCTTTTACTTTCTGTTTGGTGTTATTACTTTATTAGGTCATATTTGTCACTCTTCATTTATCCATAATTCTGTATTGATAATAATTGTTGATAAGTGCCTATTGCTTGATATATTCATTTGAACACAAGGATTTTCATTTTAATATCACCACTGTTATGTGTGATCTATTGCTTATTTTGGGGCCTTTTGCTTCTTTGTTAAAGATCTTTGATTTCCAGACACTTGTATTATTTTCCTTGGTACATCAGACCATTTGCTGGTTTTTGTTTAGTTTTATTACATTAATTTATCCTCTCACCCCACACTTTCTCCTAACCTCTTCCATTTTGAACATTAACATTTGCATTACACATTATTTCTGTCAGCATTTGATCTGTGTAAATCACTGAGTGTTTTTGTGCCTCTTTGCGTTTAGGATTTTGATCCTGTAAGGCATGTTTTGGAGCATATTCCAACTGATGAGAATGAACTGGCATATTTTGAAGAAAAGGTATAGTTCTATTTTTGTCTTCCACTTTTTTGTTTTGGGGAAAAGGGGGGGGGGGGGGGGGGTTGAGGTTTCTTTACATAATTAATTAATTATATCCTCATTATTTGTTTCAGTTCTTAAATTTATATTATTTTTGGGCGATTAGGGGCGTAATAACTTGCTTATCTTCTCTCTCTCTTCTCCTAATGATCAAATAGTGTAGATACTATTTTGTTCCCCTTACTAATGCCAATTTTTATTTGAGTTGTACACATTCATCAAATGGTAACTCTGTCAATTTACTTTACGGTAAAACGTAAAAGACCTTAATAATAACAACAATGGTATGTATATGAGGTAGCAATTGTACATCTCAACAAAAAAGTGATGTGAAATATGAAATAAAATTATATCATGAATATGGCCCTTCGAAGAATGTCAAGTTACATATAGTAATATGGATCATCAAGAATTGGTTCAAACATTCTGAATTTGACCCCAACTTGTGTCCAAATTATGTCCAGATAAGAGGACACACTTGTCCTATGAGGCATGAGCTGAATGCACATTTCCTAAATAATACTCTCTGACAAAATAATAGGACGCAGTTTCCTATTTTTAAGAGAAGAACATGTTGAACTTGAACAACTACCTTCTCCTTATGGGGTTTTGTATTTAAAGAGAGCAGGCAAAGGATGGCTCCAATCCAAGTATTTAAGAGAAAAACATGTTGAACTTGAACCACTACCTTCTCCTTTAGATTCTTTTTCTGATCAATAGCCTGCTTACATAATTGTCAATCCAGAATGGCTCCAATCCAAGTCTTTCCACTTTTGGCAAATTTTTACTGGAATTGCTTCATGTATAAAATGCATCCGGAAGACCTTGAAACTTCTTCTATTGTTTGAATTTGTATTGTAGAAACAGTAGTAGTGAACAAATAAATTAACCTGTAACTGGATATCATTTGTATCATTGTTAATAAGCTTTTGTTATTTACAACATCCCAAGTCATTTGATCTTGAGAAGCTGCCCTATAGATTTCTACATTTAGGATCTCCAACTTAAATACCTTCCAGAGGTACTGCCAAGTTTTGAGGGGTTGACTTCTTGACTTCTCTGGTGCATGTTATCGAATCTTGGGCTTTAGATTGTCTATTCATTCTTCAATTCCACCATCCAAGCACTTCAATTTTATATGGTTTGTGCCTTAGAGAAAATTTACTGGAGCAAATAATCCATGCATGATTTTCTGTTTTACCTATAAAAATTAAGAATTGAAGTTTGTTCAACTCTCTTGAATGTTATGTCATTTACTTTTGAAATTGTTTCAATCCAGTATTCACAACTAAATTTTTGTTTTTATATATATATATATATATATATATATATATATATATATATTTATTTATTTATTTATTTATTTACAGGCTGCTTCTAGATTAGCACAGTTGGATAGAATTGCTGAACGCCTTTCGCGCCATGTTATGCAGCATCATGAAGTCATGGGTAAGGCTTCTGTTTTTGTGTGTGTGTGTGTGTGTGTGTGTGTTTTTGGGGACCCTCGTAAGATTCTTCACATATATTTTATCATTGTTTTGTATAAGCTATATGCCTTGCTTGGTTAACTACATCTGATGACAGATAATTTTTTTCTTTTTGTAAATGATAAAGATAGAGCGTTTAGGGGGCAAGAAGTCCTAAAAGGCATGTTCCAGAATTTCCCATTGTTTTCTAGTATGTATTGAATGATGACCCACTTAAGAATTGTTACCAGACATTCTTGAAGGTAGAGCTTACTATGATTATCTCTAGGTCTTCTGTATATTATTTGAATGGTAGATTACTATGATTATCTCGTGTTATATAGATCAGATCTTTTGGGATTCATTCAGAGAGTCACTTTAAAAAATGAGTTAAAACCATGTCCCTGATAAAGGTGCACAATGCTCCTCATGTAGGATCTTAAGAAGGAACCAATATGAAACCTTACCTTTATTATAGACAGGTTGCTTCTAGGTCTTGAACCCCCGACTTTTAGCATAAAAAATTGGTGAACATTTGGCCACTAAACTACCAAGCTTTCAAGCACTTAATATAATGCATTTAAAAAGATGGTATCTGCTTTATCTCCTTTCCTATCAGCTCTGTAAGTCTTGTGCTTATTTTGTTGTTGAGTATATTACTTGTGCCTCTTGGTATTATGCGCGTGTTTAATGTGTGTCCTTTGATATTCCCTAGGTGTGTGAACAAGTTGATAGACTCTATGGTGATATACTCTAGGTTAGCTTATGGTATATATATGTGTAGTCTTTGTGTTATCCAATGGGTGTTCAAGCAATACATATATAAATCATCCCAGTTTATTCAACAGTTAAGCATTTAAGCTGTCATTGTTATGGTTCCATTTTTCTTATAATGGATGCACAGTGGTTTCTCCTTTCAATCTTTAAGAATGTGCTTGTACTGGCAGTGAAAGGAATGAATCTTGTCAGGGAACTGGAAAGAGACTTGAAGGTTGCGAATGTTATTTGCATGGTAAGCAGCTGTCAATGTTGCATGTTAATGTCTTCCTTGGTAAAATAATTATGATATTTTACCTTTCATGTTTTTTTTTTTTTTTACATCATAAACTTGGATTTTTCCCACTATTATTACCATGAGGCTGGATTTTCTCTTGATCTCTGGTTCTCATCAATTCTTTTTCCTGATTTCTGCAGAATGGGCGGAGACATCTTACATCATCAAGGAATGAAATATCAAGGGATCTTATTGTGCACAGAAATTCTAAAAAGAAACAAGCGCTTTTGGTATTTTTCTTTGCCTAGGCTCCTTCAAGGACTAGCATGACTTTTTTTCATCCTAGTCTAGGCAAAAGGATCTTGAGTTCTCATTTAGTATGACCATGGTTTCCATCACCAATATGGAATAGCTTTTCGATGAGAAGTAGTTATATATTTTTATTAGTAGGTGTTCAATTTGTTGTGAAAATGCTCCTCAGAATTTGACAGCTTATAAATTTCTAGGACATGCTCCCCATCTTAACAGAGCTCCGCCATGCACTGGACATGCAAGCAGCTCTTGAAACTCTTGTAGAGGAAGGAAACTTCTCTAAGGTCCCATTCTATTCCAACACAATCTTTTGCAGCTTTGCTTCCACTTCCTTCCTCTTCCTTCTCGCAAATCATTCTTTTTTATTCTAACGTTGTATGGTCATGCATTCTGCAAGTATTGACTAATGATTGACCTGTTGACTTGCAGGCATTCCAAGTACTCTCCGAGTATTTGCAAATTCTGGATAGTTTATCACAACTTTCAGCAGTACAAGAAATGAGCCATGGTGTTGAGGTGAAATTAACACATTATAACTTTTAATGAAGTGACCATAAGGGACATCTCTACTTCTTTTTGTAAATAATTGTTAGAAAATCCTATCCAAATCTAGAGTTCTGATTAAATTTTGCACATGAACACAATCTCTGCTATCTTTGTGGTGTTTCTTTAGTTTTCCCATGATTGTGGTTATCTAAATCTATGTTAATGAGCTCCATGAATTTACAGGTGTGGTTGGGAAAGACTCTTCAAAAGTTGGATGCACTTTTATTAGGAGTATGCCAGGATTTCCAAGAGGAGAGCTATATAACTGTTAGTCAATCAACTTGGTTTTCGACCAAATCACTACAAGTTTTGAAGTGCATTGCATAATTTCACATTTCATCTTTAATCGTCTCATCTTGCATTCGTGTAAAAAAAAATCTGATCTTGTATTCCTTTTTCTTACACTTCCACTGTATGATAGGCCAAATACTGGTATGAATATGATTCCATAAACTTTTTTGTACAGAAATAGATTCATGCATTTGAAATCCTGTTAACATATGTTGTTTAGCTTTAATCCTATTCAAAGATGTTATTTCTGGATAGTCTGATCTGAATTCTATATTTAGTCTTTAATTTTGGATATGTTCTTGCATGCTTGTGTTTTAGAAGAGCCTGACTTGATCATGTCTTATTACTAAGAATATAGTTATAAGTGGTTTCCTATCTCATGGGTATGATCAATTCCAGATGTTGAGGGGCGTGAGAGGATTTATATTTATATATTTTTGTGCATAGGACAGACTTTGTAAATGCTATGACGCAGATGAAGCTGGTTGCAATTACTGTCTGTGTACAGTATATAGTAATATGTCATAACAAGCTTGAAATAATGTGTTCCATATCATCTACAGGTGGTTGATGCGTATGCACTAATCGGGGATGTTTCTGGTCTTGCTGAAAAGATACAAAGTTTCTTTATGCAGGAGGTTCTCTCTGATACACACAGTGTTCTGAAGACTCTTGTGCAAACGGTATGTTTATCTGCTTTCTTTTTTTGATAGGCGTTTCCTTTTCTTTTCCAATAAGAGTACTAATGGCCAAATTCACATTCCTTTGGTGTAATTGGACTTAGTTAAACATGTTTGAGATTACTTTTATGGTAAAATGTTCAAGATTATCCAAAAGAAAAATGACTAGTGTTTTCTTCGAGTCTCTAGCTCCCAGCCAGTGTGACATTAATGAAAAATGCATAATTATTTAAAACATTGAGTAAGCTGACTTTTTTCCAGGGTATGAAGTGAACAACAAGAACATATAAAGCTGACCTTTTACATAACAGTATCTTATGCTTCCTTGCTTTATAACATCTATTACTTATTGCAGGACTTTGAAAATACCAATGTTCAAGGTGCAAGGTATAA
This sequence comes from Ipomoea nil, assembly GCF_001879475.1. Taxonomy (NCBI): domain Eukaryota; kingdom Viridiplantae; phylum Streptophyta; class Magnoliopsida; order Solanales; family Convolvulaceae; genus Ipomoea; species Ipomoea nil. The sequence continues at coordinate 2,669,858 of NW_017618262.1, read as the reverse complement.
TCTCATGCCTCTATCAACTTGCTAAGAAACTGTTCTGGTTTATCTGTGTCATGATTTGCCCCCATTCCACATCCAGGCTCACATACAGTGATCTGTGCATTCAGATGCCTGAATCCAAATTTAGGCAGTGTTTGTTGGCAACCCTAGCTGTACTATTTAAGTTGATGTGTTCATATCATGCAATCTTGAGCTTCCAGCCAGTGGATAAGGTAAACATCTTTCTTGTGTGTCTTAAAACTATTCATAATTTCTTACAGTGCTCACAATAATAGAGTTAGCTCTTTCAAACCTTCTCAGTGGGTTGGGAGAGGAGGGACTGCTTTCCTCTCTTTCTTTTCAGATTGCTTTTTCTCGACTTTTATGTATATTTTTCCTCATTTATAAAAATTAAATGTTCTGCTTAAAGGATTTGTTATAGAATCTGCTTCAATTTAAAATTTTATTCATATTTGTTTATTATGCTTCTTTGCAATTATTAGGTCATTGCCTGAAATTATTCCCCCCTCTCACGATTTATGCACAGATTTTATGTGAAGTATTTTGTGATATCTATGTCTCTGCCTGCCAAACCCTTGCTATGGATGAGAAGCAGGGTGAGGTTTTTGCACTTGCAGGGGACATTGAACATGTTGGTACAATTGCACAAACTCCAGTTGTATCCTCCACTGGAGAGATGCCAGCAACCTGTGTATCTTTGACAGATAATATTGCAGCTTTTCATCCTTCAAATATAGATAATGGTGAAGAGGTAAGGGATGGTGGAGAGACAGCATCAAGCAGCGGATCACCCTGGTTTCAGCTGCGTAAGGATGCTGCAACTTTTGTTTCACAAACCTTACATAGAGGCCGGAGGAATCTCTGGCAACTTACAACAAGTCGTGTAGCAGTGTTACTTTCGTCTCCTGTTGTGTGTTCTACAAGTATTCATCAGTTCCTAACAATGTATGAAGATCTGAATACTTTCATCTTGGCTGGGGAAGCTTTCTGTGCGAGTGAAGCAGTTGAATTCAGGCAGAAAGTGAAATTTGTTTGTGAAAGTTATTTTGTTTCTTTCCATCGGCAGAACATATATGTAAGTTTGCTTTACCCTATCCCTATCCCTATATGTTATGCATACACACACACAACAGAGTGCATGTCGTGGGAAACATTTCCCCTCTGCGCATCGTGGTCCTCGAATGGCAAAAGAAATATAAGATATTTTGAGGGACTTGGGACTCCCGTGCATTGGATTAAGTAGAGAGTTTGGATCTTTTGCTTTTAGGGTATAAAGAAAAGCCCATTAATGGACCTCTTGTGTTTTCTAGAATCATGATACTCTTGTAATACTTTTTGTAGGCATCTACTTGGAGCTTTTCTTTTTTAATATAATATTCAAAGCTATTACATGTACATTTTTTTCTGGAAAGCAGTAAATCTAAATCTACTGGTTCATAAAGCTTCTATCAACAAATTTATTTTCCTAAGAAGTTAAAATTTGAAATAATATAAATATAATTGAAGTTTTCTTTACCTTACCACTTGTATGCCTTTCGTGTATGATATTGGTAATTGCTTTTGCTGAAATTTGTCACACTGCTTTAGAAAATGAGGCTATGAGTTGGATAATTCTTGTGCTCATTCACACATGAACAAATTCTTGTTGTTCCTCACTTAATGATACTGAGGCTATAAAGTTGAATAATTTCATTTCTGTTATATCATAATTATTATGCTACTGTGAGAAGCTAATATTTTGTACTCAGCTTGGTGAATTTTTATCTAATTATTTTAATAGTGAATTTCTAAGTAAAGAGAAGGGGTGGGTATGGGTACTGGTTTTAGATTTCAATGGGTACATTATCTACTATTCCCTTCCTAAAAAGAATATTTTGTAAATTTTTAATGTTTTGAGTGCTGAATTGCTTAGTTGATTCATCTTACTGACTGATGCTTTGACATATCACATAAAAATGTAGCAGTAGCTGATCATCACTTATCTTAGAGGTTATCAGGGATGAAAATTTTACTACATTTTTATCTCTACTTCCATTATCTGTTTGTTTGTTTGTTTGTGCATTTTTTTCCCTGAAACAGTGACACTTTGACTATCTGTTACTAATAAGAATTGAGTCGCAATAATAGCGTACATTACCTGTGAAGTCCTATAATAGTGTTCAATTTATACCTATAATCATATGTATGCTACCATAGATTACTCATTTTCTTATGAACTCTTCACCCTTTTTGATGCTTGAAGGCTTGAAGCTACATGAACACCTGCAATTAAGTGCATTTTTTGTTCCTGCAAATTTGAAACAAAAATTACTTTTAATGAAGTAATACATGTGACCTGACTGATGAAAGGGTGGTTTTGAGTTTTCAATCCTATTATGTTATTACTATTCTGTACAACACCCGAGGAAGAGAATATGTTCTAAAAATTTATTGGCCTACTAAAGTGTTTCTTTCTGTGTTTATCTGTTGTTAATTAGTACAGAGTATAAACTTTTCTTAGGGTCATAATTCATTCTTAACTCATAACATGTATGGTTTTTAATAATCTTAAAATCTTCATTTTTATATACAGGCACTGAAATTGGTGCTGGAAAAGGAGAATTGGCTGATATTGCCACCAGAAGTAACACAAATAGTAAGTTTTGCTGGTCTCGTTGGTGATGGAGCGGCATTGATTGCTTCAACTAGTAACTCTCTCGATACTCGATTGGGGCATGCCCATAAGTCAAAATATCTTGCCCAAACCAATAAGAGGAGTGGATTTTCAAATTGGCTGAAGAACGAGAACCCCTTTTTGGTGAAATTGAATTCTAATACAAATGAGCACACTGATTCTTATTTTCCCGGATCGCCTAGAGAAGTTGGAAGCTCTAATGGGAGTTCTTTCAAAAAGGATTCTACTCAAGAAGACCATGCTGAAAATAATACGAATGGGAGTGCTTCTCTATCAGAAGATGAAAACGAAGATCTTCATGCTGATTTTATTGATGAAGATAGTCAACTTCCAAGCCGGATTTCAAAGCCTAGTCATTCAAGACATCGTTCTGCACTTTCGAATGATGAAGAAATGACAGCACAAACAGGATCGTCTCTTACTCTCCTAAGGTAAGATGTTTGGATTGCTTTCTTACTAAAGATATTGATAACTTTAAGCTGAAAATTGTACACAACAGGTTAATGGATAAATATGCAAGGCTAATGCAGAAGCTGGAGTTTGTAAATGTTGAGTTGTTCAAGGTATACCCCTTTAAAAATAGTTCATAGTCTAGATATATTTCTCTTTAGGTGATCAACTCTTACAGTCTGCTTATTTTTATTATTATTATTATTATTATTATTATTATTATTATTATTATTTTTTATTTATTTTTTTTTAAAAAACTGTGAAATCCTTTAACAGGGAATTAGCCAATTGTTTGGGATCTTTTTTCACTTTGTATTTGAGAGCTTTGTCAATCAGAGTGCTCTCCCTGGTGGAAAGGTCTTGACAGACATGCTTCCTCGTAAGTGTTTTCAATAGCTACTTTTCTCTCCATTAAAAAGAAAAAAATTTGTATGTCCTACACCATGCTGTGATTTATTTATTTATTTTAATGGTTCTTAGACAAGCTAAAGACTGCATTATCAAGAATAACACAGGATTGTGACCAATGGATGAAACCACAGTCTTCACCATTTAATTCATCTTCACCCACATCTTCAAATACACCATTCGCTCATATGGATGTCACACCTACAAGTCCGCCAAGTCTCTTAGCTGGTGCATCTTTCAGTCTCAAGGTACTTTTTTCAGCAATGCTGAACAGGGGTATAGTTCTCTGTGTAATTGGTTTCTTCTTTATAAAAGATCTACTTGTATTGCTTGTGGTATTGTTACTCTAGCCAGTGATACTGTAATACTTGTACAAGTTAGTTTAGACAGATCTCTGAACTTTTTGGCTCTAAGTCTTGTCCTTAGGGGCGTGGTAAATTAAACATCATAATACCCACAGAAAAATGCATATGCATAGATTTGATATCACCTCATGTTTTGATGAGTACTGTATTATTCTCATATGTAGCAATTCTAAAAAAGTGTCTCATTTTCAGTTTTGATGCATAATATATCTCAATATAATTGCAGGAAAGATGTGCAGGTGCTGACACTATATCTCTTGTTGCTCGATTGTTGCATAGATCTAAATCTCATCTTCAGTCAATGCTTCCGAAAAAAAATTCAGCAACTGTTGAAGATGTTTATGTGCATTTGGTATGCGTACCTGGACTACAAAAGTTCTATTAGTAGTTATAATTTTTATGCAACTATAAATGAAATTGATAAAAATGGTTAAACCACTGCCCTAAGGTCCAACCGTCCAACTAAATTCCTATATGCAGTTGAGAAGTTTAAAAAACAGAGAGTGGAAAGACCACAAGAATATTGTTAATTTCTGATTTATACCTGAAGAACTAAAATAGTATAACAATGGAAAATGATCATAGAGTACCATGTTGATTTTCTGTCTTAATGCTCTGTGAACTTCTGTTATTTGAAACCCATAAAAAATTATTGCAACCAATTAATCTCTTCTGATGTAGTCCTATATAATGAGTGATGACAATTCTGATATGTATGATTTTATGGAGGGATTGACTTTCATTAATCAGCTTAGCATCTTAAATATTTCACTACGTTCCTTTTTCAGGTGGATGCTGTACCAGACCTTGTAGAACATATTCACAGAACAACTGCAAGGTTATTTCTCCACATAAATGGGTGAGATATTACTCATTTTTTGTCCTCATTCCACACACCTTTTTAGTACTAGGAGTGACTTTTTACTATCTCTGGCTCTATGCAAGTGTTATATCCATAGATACCAAAAATGTACATCTCCAGTGGAATGTTTATATGAGAAACTCATTTGTCTGCCTTTAATTCTTAGAGGGACCTTAAATATCTATAGTACGTAGGTTCTATTTTCTTATATTGCACACACACACACATATTCTGAAAATTTCTAATGCATACTGTTGTTGTTGCTATGCTATTATAGTCTCTTTCTATTGTTACTATCACTGCTTTGCTAGAGTAGAAAGTATGATTTGTTCTTTAAAATGTTGAAATTGCTTCTAAGTTGGGTGTTTACAATGGGTTTGACTTCAAATTGGTCAGGTATGTTGATAGGATTGCTAATGCTAAATGGGAGTTGAAAGATCTTGGATTGGAGCACAATGGGTATGTTTCTGTTGCAAAATTTTTTTCTTCCCAGATATTTCTATGAGAACTGGAATAAGCAAAAATAGGTGAGAGAGAGATTTTGATTTGGAAATTTTATAAAATTCTATCATGATATTGGAAAATGATGCCTAGCCAATTTTGGTGAGTTTTTGAATAGACCTTCCTAATTCGGGTCAAACATAATCTCTGATGCAGTTCTAATAGAATTACGTATTTGAGATGACATCATTCCACGTGCCAGTCACCAAGGCTGCCAAAGTTAGGACACTATTTTTTCTCATACTCTCATCCTGATATAATGTTTCCACTGTAGTGTGACATTAACCTAATCTCATCTGAGTGGAAAATAGATCTGCTCAACTTTACTCAATTCTGGGAACAGCTGATGTGGTAGTATACCTCCACATTTTAGCATGTTAATAGTAATTTGACCCTGCCCTTAAAGAAGATTAATGACCATGGTTAGCTGAAAGCCTGAAATAGCACAAAACTTTCCTATATACTTTGTGCAGCATGAGCTCATTTTGAGATTATGGTCGTTGTGGAGGGGAAATTGACTGAAATGGGAAATTTTTGAAACTAGTGGACAAAAATGGGATGATTTTAAAACATGGACAAAATTAGGAAAAACTCCATTGGGACTTGCATTTCTGGTAAAAAACGCAAGTCCCAATGGAGTTTGTCATTTTTTCAAAATGATTTTTTCCCCATAAATATGCCCACTTGTGTTTGTCAGTATACATACGCCAAACGCAAGTAGGACTTGTGTTTGTTGTATATATTTCTGTACAGTACAAATGCAAGTGCGACTTGCGTTTCTTAAAAAAAAAAAATATTATTTTGTTGCCGGAAAGAGGCGCTGGCGACCATGTTCAGGAAATATGACCACTTTCACGAGCTGCCCAACTAGTGTCACCATTGTTGCTACAGCAGACTGCAGAATTGTCATGTTTAGCACAGCTATCTCAGGTTTTCCCTCATGATTTTCTTGAACATGAGCTGCGTTAACGAGAAGAGCAGCGCAAGGCAAGTGGAGGCACCGAGTGCGAATAGAAGTCCTAGGATGTAGTTATCTTGAGAGTTTGAGCTGGCGGAGTTATCATCGTCTTTACCAAACACAAGAAGCATGGGGGCAAAGGTGAGAAGCACAACAGAGTTGATAATGGAGGGGGTGAAAATCTGGGCGTTTATGAAGAAGGAGAAGATGGCAGTGAATGCCAACTGGGTGGAGTTAACAAGAGTGTAAGTAGAGGGCTAGAGGCTGGAAGGTAATCTATGGCGACGGAATACAGAATCCCACCAGCTGCAACCTGCAATCATGACAGATGACACCAAGAACAGTCTAGACAGCAGAAAGAAGAACTGAATGAGGGTTTGTGTGGCTGTTGATGATTTGTTGATCGCCAGTAATGAAGGGGATAAGGAAAGGGAAGCCGGCGGTTTGCAGAGTGTCAACGAGCCATTTGCCGTTGCGCCTTGATCGTAAAGAAGTCCCACCGGCGACAAAATAATATTTTTTTTTAAAGAAACGCAAGTGCAACTTGCATTTGTACTGTATAGAAATACATACAACAATTGCAAGTCCCACTTGCCGACTTGCGTTTGGCGTATGCATACTGACCTTTGTCGTATTTATGGTGAAAAAAAATCATTTCGAAAAAATGGCGAACTCCATTGGGACTTGCTTTTTTTTATTTTTATTTTTATTTTTTATTTTTTATTTTTATTAGAAATGCAAGTCCCAATGGAGTTTTCCTAAAGTTGTCCATGTTTTAAAATCATCCCATTTTTGTCCACTAGTTTCAAAAATTACCCAATTCAGTCAATTTCCCCGTTGTAGAGAGCACAGGATAAGTTTGGTACCTCATTCACTGACCAGCAAAGACTATAAAATTGAGAATTCCATGTCAAGCCTTTCAATTGTTAGTATGACATCCAGAAAATATTAAATAACTTCAGAAAGATGAATACTGATATCCAAGCTGCCACATCTCTAGAGACATAAACATGGGATTCTATTATAGCATGTTGTACTTCTAGCATGAACAATAGAAAGAAAGGATTTAATGGGCTGTTACAGCCCGTATAGATACACTCCTATATGATCTGTATAAAGTTTTTAATGATATGAACATGGTTACCATGAATTTTTGAAAATGAAGGTTGAAAGGATCTAATGAGATTAGAGTGAGGTGTTAACTACTCAGTTGCACTGATTCAGGTCCTTCTGGAGAGTACCTAGAGTGCTAGACTTGTATTTGAATTATGTGAACCTGTCAATTGGAAATAAGGGCAAAGTTTTGCAAACCAACTGCACCAAGATAGAAAGATTGTAACTCTAAATAATCAGCAGCTTTTTACATTCAAATTCATTCATTGCACTTGAATTTTATTTGAAGTACTCTTTGGTTTCCTCATTCAAAACCAAAAATACTTTTGACCTTGTAAACACAAAATACTTCATCTTGCTTCCTATTTGTCACCATGTGGCTAACTTCTAATAACTTGTGGTAATAGATATGTAGACTTGCTGCTGGGAGAATTTAAACACTACAAAACGAGGCTTGTTACTGGAGGAATTCAAAAGGAGGTATTGATTTTTAATAATTATGTATTGAAAATTTACTCTAGGAAAAGCCAGTACCAAACTCTGTCATTCTTTCCGCTATCCATTAAATATCAAGCTGAGAGTACTGAAATATCTTGCTAGAAATTTCTGTGCCTGAAAATACATAGGGGAGATGAAATTAAGTACTTGAGGTTTGTGCAGTTCAAATTTCCCTAAATGTTTGCCTGCAAATATGCAGTTACTGTGCACTGCTAGTTCTGATTTCTGAAACCTCATGTGCTAGTGTGGTTGATTTTGCATTTTTCTTTTGTTGCACAGTTGCACTTATGGCTAGATCCAATATATGAGCCTGTATTTTGTTGGTACATCTGATGGGAGATATATGTGTGTGTGAACTTGGTCTCAAATTATATGTCCTTGAGTGGTGGCAACATCATGGGCATGATCTTTTGCCATCATATGTTTATCTTTCTGTTTATGTTATCTAGAAAATATATTCTTTTTCAGAGAAGGCATTTTTAGAAATTCTATTTCCACAAGGGGACAATTTTACCAGTGTTGAGTTATAAGTAGGGTTATATTACTGGATAATTTTTTTATTTTTATTTAAATAAGTATGATAAAATTACTTGACTTATAAAAGAAAAAAGATAAATGATGAATTTAAGTACTGTCATTGTGAAAACTCACTACCTAATGAACTGGTTTTGCGATTTTCCTATGGAACACTAGTTGTCTATTTGCTACATTCAACTATTTACCATAAGCTTTCTAAATTGGGAACACTTGCTTACAACATTATCCCGTTTCAGTATAAGCTTATCAAACTGTTGAAATCTTGTTCTCTTCATCACTTCATCATCCTTTTGTATTATTTAGCTATATTAGAATTCTTACCATACAACTATTCAATTTTGGCATCCCTAGAGGTTAATTGCATATCCAGCTCCGATTCCAGTTTCTGCATATGCTTTTATGATAGAGGATTAAAAGTTGTTCTCTTCCTGCATATCCAGGTCCAAGACCTCCTCTTAGAATATGGACTAGATAATGTTGCTGAAATTCTTGTTGAAGGCTTATCTAGGGTGAAGAGGTGCACCGATGAGGGGAGAGCTCTCATGTCACTAGATCTTCAGGTTGGTTGGTTTCCCACTTCCCATGAAAAATGATAATCATTTATATATAGGAGTAACATTTACTGTTTTCTTCCGAATATTGAAGTTCACGTGGAATTCTATGGTTTCAGGTATTGATCAATGGCCTAAAGCATTTTGTTCCCATAGATGTGAGGCCGAAGTTACAGATAGTCGAGACTTTCATCAAGGTGAGCTCCAAAATCACTTCTATGATGGATTGTGCTAATGATCAAATTCCGTGGATTGTGTGTGTGTGTGTGTATATATATATTCTATTTCTTTTCTTTCTTGTCACTAGCAACTTCATTTTGTCCCCCACTTCTGCCACCATTACTCAAAACTCATTTTCCGAACAGGCCTACTACCTTCCAGAAACCGAGTTTGTGCATTGGTCACGCGGTCATCCAGTATGCATTTCTATTTCAGATACATACACTATATATATATATATATATATATATATATATATATATTTCATTCCTTTTATCACGAGTACCAAACGGAAACTATTTTTTGCTTTTATAAAACTTGCAGGAATACAGTAAAAGCCAAGTAGTTGGTCTAGTCAACCTCGTTGCCACGATGAAAGGTTGGAAAAGAAAAACCAGGCTCGAAGTGTTGGAGAAAATCGAATAAAGCTGTTTCATACCTTCAATAATCAAGCTCGAGGTCTTGTGAATCCTCAGTTTTGCATCATTTTTATTTTTTCCATGTATAATTGATGTAAATTATTCTTGAGATTTTTATAGAATGGTGATATCAAGTCTGCATGTGTTCACTTGTATTATAATGCCCTCCCTAGAAATGGACTTTCAACTGTAAGTCTAATCTTTAACCGTAAAAATACAAACTGAATTATTGAGCATAAAGTAAAACTCCGTATTTTTACCACTTAATTGTCAAATCAAACGTTTGCGTGGTTTCATTTTCACCCCAATAATATTTGAAAATTTACAATATTATTAGATATTGATGGTCTATATTAGGGATATTTTACAATATTTTATGCCACTTTGTGATATCATCGTGGGGGTTAAGTTAGAAGGTGAATTGAGGCAATTAATTGACCAAAGTCCTAAGCACAAAGTGAAAAAAATAATGTAAAAAATATATATTCAATTTGTCTCATTGGTTAAATCAATTTTTTTCTTCTCTATGTATTTTCTTTAGTATTTTTTTTTTTTTGAAAACATTCTTTAGTATTTGTTAATTACGTTTAAATTTAATTTTGTGTTTAATGGTAATTTCTAAGTATATAAACTTATATACTAATATTAAACTTAATAATATTAAGTAAAATTAAATAAAAAATTAACTTTAGTCAAATTTTGTTAATCAATCTAGACATATAAAATGGAACGGGTAAGGAATAATTAGTAAACTAACAATGAAGTAAAATAAATTGAGGTTTTTTATAAATTATAGAGTTGCAATAATTGTCCAAGATAAATTGAAATTTAGGATATTTTTTTTAATTTTTTGAATTCTTTGTTGCAGAATCAGTGATTCAATGGGGCTTCTGCGTCTCCATGCTGGATGGATCTTGTTTGGATGTGTGTTGGGTAAAACAGAAATTTAGTGTGAAGTGGCAGGGCAAGGGGAATCCCCTGGTACCTGCTCACCAGTCACTAAACCAATATTATAACAGAGTTTTGCTGGAAACACATCATATTTTTTTAATTTTATTTTGGCTATTTAAGTAAAAAAAAAAAAAAAACAAAAAAAAGGAGGTTAAATCAATCACTTCAACGTAGTACAAAAAATGTACAGAATAATATAGAAAATGAGTAAAAATATGAGCAAAAGCAATTCCATTGGTGGTAATAGTTTTTCACCTTTTTTGAGTGTTTTTTTTTTTTTTTTTTTTTTTTTTTTTTACTGTGTGAAGAAAAAGAGACGTGATAGAGGGAAGATGAGAGAGGAGTTTTGGTAGTCTAATTTTTCAAAGATGAGAGACGTGGTTGTCAACATTTTTTTTTCTCTTTTCTTTTATATAATATAAATTTCTTTTTTGTTTGTATTACATTGGAGCCCGCAAATAACTCAACTAGCTAGCCCTGCTCCAATATAATTGCATTTTGATTTGACCATTTCTTTCATAAAAAAGAATAGTACAATTATCTAAAGACAACCCCCATGATAAGAATATTTCATAGTTAGTGTCCGTATGGGTAGCTCAATTGGTCATAGAGGTGAAACTTTGGAAGAATGACCAGGGATCGAGTCTCACCAGCGGCAGTGTGGGAGCAACCTCTCAAAGTGAGGGGCTCCTTGTGCGCAGTGAATCCTCCCAAATGCTCTGTTGGGCCGGGGTGTGGGGGTGAGGGGCTCCTTGTGCGCTAGGCCGGGGTGTGGGGTTCTTCTTTTGGAAAAATATTTCATAGTTAGCAAGTAGCAATAAAAAACAAAAGGTAGAATACTCTTTCACTTTTAAAAATGAATCCCACTTTCATATTATCAAATTTACAATTTCTTTATTATTATTATTATTATTATTATTTTTACATCCTTGTAATATTTTCTCAGTCTCAAAAGTGGTCTTACTTTCATATTATATTATGAATATAATAATAATAAAAAAAAAACACATCATCTTAAAGAAATAACAAGTTTGCGAGCCACGTGAATTTCAAACAAAATAAAAAATGTTTTTTTTTTTTTTTAATTTTAAATTTTCACATCATCTTGCAAGTCCAACATATTGTGAGATGTGGATAGCCTTAGAGAGAACTGAGGGGTTCAATTATATTGTGAAAAAACAAATTTATATTGTAGACCTTACTTGCTGTTAATGTATTATATATATATATATATATATATATATATATATATATATATATATATTTGAAAGGTGTTAATATATCATATACTTATAAGTAAATTGAAGGTACATAATATATTAAATGCAACATGTACATAATTTGTTAATTATATATGCATAATCTAGCATGGTCCACAATGCGTATGATGAATGATAGACTCTGGTCTATGATATAATTATTGGATAAGTAATAATTTCATCACAAAGACAAAAAAAGTAATAATTTCATCACAAAGACAAAAAAAAAAATGATATTCTCATGGTCCCGTATGAGGATAATGTGGCATGTGTTACACAGATGTGTAATGGGTATGTTAAGGGAAACCTTACAAAACACATTGCACCTAATTGATCTAAGTTATTTTATCCGCATGAACTCTAGAAGAGTGGAAAAATTGTTTAGAAGGTTCGCTCAAGTGACAATCTAACAGATTTGTTCACCAAGTCCCTGCCTACATTTACCTTTGAAAAATATTGGGTAGACACCGACGGGTAATCCGGAGGATAAGTGAGCGTGTCCGATTTTTCAGCCGTTAAAGACTCAATTTGTGTTGAACATATCTTTTTGTTCTGCACAAAAAGTCAAAGATTTTAAGGAAATATCTTTCTTGAGATGTGTTCCCATGACTCATTTTGCCTTGGACACATTCGCTCAGTATTAAGGTTTCGAACTTTTGGCTCAGAGAATGTCTCAAGCAGTCCTTTCGAATAGTTAACTAGGTTAACTCTTCGAACCTTAAACCTCTTGGATACGAATGGTTGACCTTACCATTCGTCCCTTTTATGCCTCGAAAGGTAAGTCCTTCCATCTTTCGACCTTTGCAACCCTTCGGCTACGAATGGTTGAACTTACCATTTGTCCTACTAACACTTCGAAAGGCTGTCCCTTCCACCTCTCGACCTTTCCAACCTTTTCTGTCTTGTGGTCTTCTACTCTTCGGATCTTCAGTCTTCTAGTCTTCTTAACTCCTTTTCGAGCCATTCGAGAGGTAACCATTCGGGTTACTCCACGAATCGTTTGTTGAGACTTACCGAAACATGACCCTTCAAGTTAGCATTCATATGTTTTGTTTAACCGGATTGTGATTACTCGAGGTACCATTCGGTTTGTTCGAATTTTGAGCATAAATAAACTCAGGTCTAAAAATTAAAATAATTAGGGTATAAAATTCCAATCATTTGGTATCATCAAAATATGAAACAAAATGTTCATAACAATTTCTTCATTTTTTTATGATACCAAAACTTATACCCAGATTATGAAGTTGTAATTATCCATGAAAAGGATTTTTCATTACAAACAACTCATAATTGAGTTTGACAATATGTATTTCTAGAAATTTAAAGTGCTAGAAATACTTAAACTCCACGCAACCCACACAAATTATTTTATTCATCACTTCAAAAATTACAATTACATAGATTTGAAAATAAAAGCTCAAATTAAGTAAACATTACAAATATTTATTGCACAATCTGTAGCCATGTTCTTCTTGTTACTTCTTTTCCTTGAATGCAGCTTGGTCGAGGATCTTGTTGATCTGCTCTTTTGTGCCCCTGATGTTATCTCTTAATACCAAGTGGTCAAAGCAGTTTGTGATCCTTAAGCTTAGATAATTATGGAAAACTTCAAGGATTGAATCCCAATACATAAACTGGTCCTGAGCAAATGCTAAAGAAGCTAGGATATGAGCATGAGAATTTAAAAGTCTGAAAACGTAACTTAAAGTGCAATAATTAAATGATGCCATGGCCTCCCTACATTGGTCGACCATAACGCCAACATAGGATAGAATATTTGCAGACTCCTGGCGTAGAATGTTCCGTAGGTCCATACAATCCGTGAGTATGTCCACCGATGTTACATCTTTCTCCAACAACCAAGATAGAGCTTCCTTACAGGCTAGGGTCTCTGCCATGAGTGGCGAAAAACAAGGCGCTAACCTTCTGTTTCGTGCCACCGTAAACTGACCGTCCGACGAGAGAAGGACAATACCGAAGGTAGCTTCCCCGGTTGCGTGTCCGAACCCTGCATCCACGTAGCACTTGGGCCTGCCGTGATCACCATTCGGAGCTGCCATAGTCATCTCGGCCTGACGAGGAGGGCGGTGGTTGGCTCCCTGGAACGACTCAATGCCGTGGCCGCCTTCCTCCATGCGCCGACGGGTGGAGGGAGAGCGCCGTCCCACACCGGCGGAGTTGCGGCATCGCCATAATTGATACATGATTGCCACCATAAGAGCACTTTATTCCTCTGTTAACATTGCAAGTGCACCAGTTAGCCATGCTGGGAATAAATCGGTAATGATATTTGTTATATGCAAGCCTAAAACATTCCAAACAAGTCTAGAATATTCATAGGTTACTAAAAGCATGCATAACATCTTCATTGGCCAAACCACACATTTGGCATGTTGGTTCCACCACCACTCTCTTTATAATCAAATTATTAGTTGTAGGGAGAATATCACAAATTGCTCTCCACAGGAAGGTTTTCCATTTTGGGGGAACTTTCATCTTCCACATAACAGTCCATTTATCAAAATCACCGGCAATATGCATATAATTCCCCATAATATTCTTGTAGGCATTCTTAACCGTATAAACTCCCCTGGGGTCACCTAGCCAATACCATGAGTCCTTGTATCCAGAGTTACTGAAATTCTTCTAATTTTAGTCACATCCTCCTCATCAAATAAATCAGTCAAAATATGAGGATCCCAAGTATTAGTCTGTGGATCAATCAGACCTGCTACCCGGGCATCTCTGTTTGTCTGTATGAGGGGGCTAGGATCATCTGGTAACCATGGATATCCCCATATCAATGTTGTTTCACCATTACCCATCCTTCAAGGGACTCTCGCTACGACCATATCATGTGCTGCCATAATACTTCTCCATGCATAACTTGGACAACTTCCTACCTTGGCATCAACAAAAGATGTAGTAGGAAAATAACACGCCTTATAAATCTTTGCAACAAGGGAGGCGGGGTTTGTGAGAAAACGTCATGCTTGCTTTCCTAGCATAGCCAAATTAAATCCCTGAGATCCTTAAACCCCAAACTTCTTAGAGACACATAATTTATCACATGCTTTCAAGTGTATCCCCTATCCATACCAATAATATCTATTCATAGTTCTCTGGATTGATGAGCAAACTGTGTCAGGTAATAAGAAAATATTCATTGAAAACTGGGCTACACTTTTCAACAAGACCTCCTTGCCAGCTTGCGAAAGTAATTTCTTGTTCCACGAACCAATCCTCTGCTTAATTTTATCCTCAATGTAAGAGAACACCGTTCTCTTATTCCTCCCAACAAAAGATGGCAGGCCCAGGTATTTCCCAAAGTTGGGTGTCTGGTCAACCTGCAGACACGCCGCTACCACTTCCCTGTCCTCCCTGGTGTTTTTACTAAAGCATATGTTAGATTTATGATAATTCACCTTCTGACCTGACATCTCCACCATCTTATTAATTCAACATAATTGAGTTAATTTCATTTTTGTCCTAGATTTATAGGTGACAGTTCACTTTTAGTTCTAGATTTATCAAAACATCCACTTTTGGTCCTAGTATTATTATGACATGACCAATTTTTGCCCTCTATCAACAAAATCGTCAAAATTTTGTTAAATTGAAGGACATCTTGATCTTTTTAATGCAAAGTGAGTCGACCCGTTATATTTTTTTATGTTTATTTTTCTAAAAAAGTTCATAATTGAAGAGCGAAATGCCCTTGTATTTAACGAAATTTCAACAATTTTTTTTGATAAAAGACCAAAATTGGTCATGTCACAATAATATTAGGACAAAAAGAAATATTTTGATAAAAATGAACTAAAAGTAAACTGCTACCTATAAATCTAGGACTAAAAATAAAATTAACTCAACATAATTCATTCCATCTGCAAGTGAAGCATTGTTGTCCCTCAAAATGTTAGAGATGGCGTTGGTAAGAGTTGTATCTAGCTCATTCCATGTGACTCTCCAAAGGTAGTCAAATATGGCTTTAATTTGCCTTTCAACTTCAGTAGCTTCAACATGTTGCCTCTTCTTTGCTCTTTCATTTTCTTCATCATGTCTACATTCAAAATTGGAATGCGTAGGCTTGGAAGATTATTACCTTCTGAGGGAACAACAACCTCTAGATGTTCTTGATCAATTGGTCCAGAACGCCATTATAATCCTGAAGATTAAAGCTTGAAGGCATTTGGTTGTACTCTTTTTCCCTTAGTTAAGTTTTTCCCAGAATTTTCTTAGTTTAAGATTTTTAATGATGCAACCAGTGTAACACATGACTATACATACATCATGTATTATTTTTCTTGACTAGTATAGGTTTTTTTTACGAGGTTTTTTTTTTTTTTTTTAAGCAAGGTTTTTAACGGGACATGATTCTGGGAAGATAAAGTCCCAGGGAGTGTTATAGTAAATTCAAATATAGGATCATTATCTTAGTGATTAGTTATTTTTCCTAATTTTCAGGAATATATATCTTATATGAATTCAGCCCCGGCCCTGGGCAAGGGTAGACTGGGCCCTTGCCCAGGGCCCCATGCTTGGAAGGGGCCCCTGCCCTATACCATTACTCTTATATATACTATAGAAATGTTATTTAGTATACATATTTGGTAATGGTTTCTTGGTTGGTTGAGTTGGTAAGGCTTAACATTTTAAGAATGCACATGGTCTTGGGATCGAATCCCCATTTGCAACTTTACATAAAAATTTTCCCCTCTACTATTTAGTATATGAATTTAAGAATTAATTTTACTATATTAAGATTTGAGTTGAGTGATTTGGTAAGACTTATGAATTTAAGAATTAATTTTACTATATTAAGATTTGAGTTGAGTGATTTGGTAAGACTTGTAGGTTTTGTGCTCATGGTCAAGGGATCAAATCTCCTTATATATATATATCATTTTTCTACAGTTTATTTATTTCTATTTCTAATTTGTATTTTTCTAAATTTAATTTGTAACTTCGTGATTTTGTTACCTTTCTATAATTATAGTGAGATTTATAATATAGATTGATTTGTAATACATATCAAATTTTGAATCTATTTCTATTCGAGTAATTTACAACTTATATTTAGAATATTTGTTGTTTTGTGAACTTTATAATGACTTATGTATATGTAATATATTTTGTGATTTAGTTATGAAAAATATTTTAAAAGATAATTTAATTTTTGTATGAATTATCTAATTAATGTAGGTTAGAAGTTTTATTGTGCGTCATCGTATTCAAATTAATCTAGAAAAACTTGAAAGTGATCTAACTAAAAAAGAGTATTTATAAATATGATATCAATATATAAGATGTATGATTTATTACATGTTTTTTGTTTGAACTATTTTATCCAATTAATTATGTTTCATATTTTATTGTGAATATCTTTTATCCCGTTTGAGTGTTTTGATTTATTGTTCCAATAATTAAGATTTTATGCTGTGCTCTTATTTGTAAGTTTTTTTTTTATATAAATTTTTATTAATAATTATTTTATTATTTATTATAATAATAATATGATTGTCTATAAGTTCATTTGGTTTTAAATTATTTATTCATTTTTATAAACTATATTATTTATTTATGAAAATACTGATGCGGTGATGGATTATTGTGGATTTAGGAATGCATCTATAATTGTTTTCATGTGTATGTAAAATTGTTAAAATCTTGTGAATCTTATTTAAGTTATTTGACATTAGTATTGCTTCCTTATTTAATTTAAATTTAATTATAAAAATATATATTAATTTCGTATAGGGCCCATTTTGTTGTTATGCCCCGGGCCTAAAGAATGATAGGACCAGGCCTGTATGAACTCTTCTGTTAATGAATGAATGAATTGGAATTCTCCGTGTATCTTTCCTCTCGATTCTCCATTCTAGTTTTCTTCATTCTCTTCCTTTTTACACAAAAAGGATCAACTAGGAAAAGAAAAGCATAACAAGATTTTCACCGAAGATCAACTACAAGAAGGAACATTTTAATCTACAATAATACGCAGTATTTTTTAAAATTGTCAAACGTTTGCAGGGTTTCATTTTCGCCCCAGTTATATTTGAAAATTTATAATATGATATTAGATATTGATGTTCTATATTAGGGATATTTACTTTGTGATATCATTATGAGTTAGGTTAGAAGGTGGATTGAGGCAAATAATTGACCAAAAGTCCTAAGCGTAAAGTGAAAAAAATTCGATGTCTTATTTACCTGTTTTATTTACTAAGCATTGGTAAAACTAACTATTTCTTCTTTATTATTTTCTTTAGTATTTTTTAATTACTTTTAATTAATTAATTTATCTATTTATTTATTTTGTGTTTAATAGCAGTTTCTAAATATTGTTAATTCCATTTTTGGTCCTAGATTTATAGGTAGCAGTTCACTTTTAGTCATTTTTCAGAACATTTACCTTTGCTTGTAGTGTTATTGTAGCATGACAATTTTTTTTTGTCTTCCGTCAACAAAATTGTTGAAATGTCCTTAAATACAAGGACATTTAGATCTTTTTTGTTTTGTTTTTTTTTTTTTTTATATAATATACATAGTGGTTGACCCGTTATATTTTTATTTATGTTTTTTTTTTTTTAAAAAAAATCATAATTAAAGGCCTAAATGCCCTTATATTTTATGAAATTTAAACGATTTTGTAGGTGAAGGATCAAACATGGTCATGCCACGATAATACTAAGATCAAAAGAGGATGTTTTGAAAAAAAAGAACTAAAAGTGAATTGTCATCTATAAATCTAAAGCCAAAAATGAAATTAACTCTTTCTAAATATATAAATTTTATATTCTAATACTAAACTTAACATTATGAATAATTGAAAAAAAAAATAACTTCATTTCGTCTATCAATCAAGGGACATAAAATAGGACGATGGGAGGGAATAAGTAAAAATGAAGTACAATAATTTGAGATTCTTTATAAATTATAAAATTGCAATAATTGTCCAAGATAAATTAAAATTTAGGACTTATTTTTTTTTTGAATTCTTTGTTGCAGAATCAGTACTGATTCAATGGAGCTTCTGTGTGTCCATGCTGGATGGATCTTGTTTCGATGTGTTTTGGGTAAAACAGAAACTCAGTGTGAAGTGGCAGAGGAAGGGGACTGAGTGATGTTTCCCACCATGTCCAATGACACACACGGCTGATCCACTGGTACCTGTTCACCAAACCAATATTATAAACAGAAAAAAAAAAAAAAAAAAAAAGAGTTTTGCTGAATATATATATATATATATATATATATATATATATATATATATATATATATATATATATATATACTGATTCAAACGCGAATAGTGTTTCTGGTACAATTGGTGCAAATTCACCATTAAATATGCAAAAATACACTATACAGTGTACACCAATGCATCATACAACAAAAGAATGCACCACACCGTACTACACCTAATAGTGCATTTTCGAACACTTTATGGTGCATTTATGCGTATCTAAGGAGAGACTACACAACTGTACAAAAAGCATTGTTCGCATGAAAAGCTGTCCCTGAAAACCCGCAAATAACTCTAAAAAAAATCTCACAACTAGCCCTGCTAGCTCCAATATAATTGCATTTTGATTTGACAATTTCTTTCATTAAAAAAAAAAAAAAGAAAAAAGAATAGTACAATTATCTAAAGACAACCCCCCATGATAAGGATATTTCATAGTTAGCAAGTAGCAAACAGCAGGCAGGCAGAAATGGGGTCTGAATGTAGGTACGTTAGAGAGCATTGAGGGGTTCCTTTCGATCGTGAGGATAGCATTCCTAAATTATATTGTGAACCAAGTTCACTATACCTATTGTAGGCCTTATTTGCAATTAACATATTATATACTTATAAATAAATTGAAAGTACATCATATGTTAACTGTAACATGTATATAATTTGTTAATCGCAATATGTATATAATCTGATAACTGAAAGTGTATAATTTGTTAATTATATGTACATAGTCTAGACATGGTCCACAATACGTATGGTGAATGATAGACTCTGGTCCATAATATAATTATTGGATAAGCAATAATTTCACGACAAAGACAATAAGTGACATAATAAGTTGTAGGAAGTTCTCGTGTGGACAAGACTTCTCATGTGACCGTGCAGTCACTCACCATTAGGTACGCATAAATGCACCACAAAGGGTTTGAAAATCTACCACTTTAGGTGTGGTGCATTTGAATCTAGTGCATTTTTGAACACTGTGTGGTGCATTTATTCATATCTAATGGTGCATTTGATCCAGTATCATAAGTAGTATATATATATATATATATATATGTGTGTGTGTGTGTGTGTGTGTGTGTGTGTGTGTGTGTGTGATGAATGGCAGAAGTAAATTGGACTTACAAAGTGGCCAGCCCCAAGAATCCAATAGAAATGCAGGTTCTTGTATGACTTTGTGAACCCTCTTGTAGTTTGGTCTTTCCCACAATACATTGGAGTCCTGTCAATACTAATGAATGTTTTTAGCCCTTCCCACCTGCATTCCATCATAGTAAAAAACATAACATAAGACTATATATACAGTTAACTATTACACTAATTATTGAATATTTATCAAAAGGAAATTAAAAAAAAAAAAGGTTTTATTTAATGAGATTTACTTTAGTTTTTGAACCCATGCTTCAGTTCCCTTGGTGGCACAAATGAGATCAACCTAAAATCATCAAACTCAAAACACATGTCAATTTCTCTCCAAAGTCTTAATTAACACTACTACCACTTGTACCCTGAAGTCCGGTACAAACTTAATGTCTTTTACAACTTTTTACCTTGTACTTAGTACAAATAGCAGTGTAGCACTAGTACTGATCACTATCTTAGACTTTTCCTTTTTTATAACATCTAAAAAAACACAATAATCTGATAACTTGCAATATATTTTCTTTTTCAATTTACGAATTCTTTTAAGGGAATATACTGAAAGCCTTACTTGTCCATTATATATCGTCACATTTACTCCTTTACTCAATAGCTCATCAACCTGTACAGTGTACACCAAAAGAATATTAAAATTATATCACCTGCCCTACAAAGTTATTATAAACTATACTCTAACTCTCACTTTAAATCTCGTGCTCTCTTTGCACCTTTGTTTATTGTGGTTTTTTTTTTTTTTTTGTCAATATTTATTTTAAGTATAATACCTCATTGATCCTTGGCCTCATGAAGTCACCCACCATAGCGTCAAAAACGAGACCAGATTGCTCTCCCCACCTACGAAAACACAATCTTGGTTAACCTTCTTTCTCGATGGATTATAGGCCCTATTTGATAAAACAGTTAGTCTATCAGTTAATTTTAACTTGTTTGACCACTATTAGCTGTTTGATTTCGTTAAACAATCAATATGAATGTTTAATTAATTAATTTTTGTAACAACTTATTCCTTCAAAACACTAAAATTCAAAAAGCTGCTTAAAATAACTTTTTTGATTAGCTTTTTGATAGAGTCATTTTGTATGTAATCAGCTATCAACTAACAGCTAATTTACCAAACATCTTTCTATAATCAGTTAATGCTATCAACTAGTCAAACACACTAACTCAATCAGCTAACAACTATTTATCAAACACCCCCTAGACTATTACATTTTTAAAAAATACTAAAGAAAATTAAGAAAAAAAAAATGAGAACAAAAACTTTACTCAAAATGCGGTGGGATAATCTTTAACTTTTTTTTGATGGCTCCATTCATTAGGCTGTCAAGATCACCTTCAGAACCTGGGGAAGCCTTCAAGGATCCCAGATATGATTTGTATCTCTTCATTGTTAAAGATTGTGATGTTGTGGACAAAAGCTCCTCGCCAGAATCCAACATAAAATTGTAGAAATCCTGCAAATTATTCAAATATCCCAAAAAAAAATTAGAATAGGGGCTCGAAAGGCCAATATCCGCTACGGGTTATTCTAGTCTAGTTCAATATATAGGTAGAATAACTCTACGAATTTAATCACCACTCTACAATTTCTTGCAGAACTAACGTGGTTAGGGTCGAACAAAATTGCCACAAAAAGAGTTGTATGGAAGCAGAATATATATATATACATATATATACCACAGAATTGCTGTAGGTACTTATGACATCTTCAAGTTTGGACCAGAGATTTGTTGCCTCTTCAAACTGGCCTCCAACAAGCTTCTGCTTAATTTGCTTAGCTATACTGTTTTCTGAAACATGTTTGGTTAGACAACTAACATTTCCAATGTCCATATATATAACAGCAGGCAACCCCAATCAAGTTGATCGAGCTGTTGTCTTGATAATCACAAGTTCCAAGTTCAACTCTTAGGAAGAGCAGCCTATTGACCTTCTTGGTTTGAAGCTATAGGCAACTTAAACTGGTTAACCTCCTTGTGATCCTTTGCCTGTTAGGATCACAAGATAAGATTTACCCACCATCGCACACATAGATGTTTCAAGTTTCAAGTTCCAAGTTCAACTCTCATGGGGAGCGGCCTATTGGCCTTCTTGGTTTGAAATGGTTAGCTATAAACAACTTAGACTGGTTTACTTTCTTGTGATTCTTTGTCGGTTAGAATCACAAGACGACGGGGTTTACCAGCAACGCACACATAAATGTTTGATATGGACCTGTTTGATTTTTTCAAGCCATTTTCATCAATCCTTGAGACATCTTTCAGCAGAGGTCCCCAAGACAACTGCAGCAGTGATAGATAATGTAGAAGTAATATTTCATTTAATTACCCAAAAAAAAAAAAAAAAAACTAATAGCAGACAGGGTTACATACCACAAAATCTTCAGGTGAGATCCAACTATCACCTAATGCCACTCCTACAAAAATAAGTAATTTTGCCATGTTTAGAAAATTAGAATTCACCTAAGTAATTTCCCAGTCTAGTTGGTCAAGTTATTGACTTAGTAATTATAAGATTCCATCCTAATGAGAGCGTCTATTGACTTTCTTGATTTGAGTCGGGACTACGGATTTTCCCAAAATCAGAGCTAAGTAATTCGAAAAGGAAAAAAAAAAAAAAGGAAAATTATTGAGACATTATTACCCCCAAGTTTGAGCTTCAGTTTGCCTGCTTCAATGGCTTTGAGAGCTGACAATCCAGCAGTAACAGCAAACTTTCCTCCATAAGACTCTGCTACTATGTATAAAGGGCTTTTCTGTAAATTCACATCCTTATTGAAAACTTTTATCAGTAGAGTAGTTAAATCAGTTGCTGCCTCCACATCAGTCTTCACCAGCAGCTTTGTATCCTCCACAAAACTATACCCAGTTCCAACTGGACAATCCTATATAAAAATTTTCAATAAATACCCAAAATAAATAATAAAAAAAACTAATTAATTCACGTTTTAAAAAAAAAAAATCTAAAAAAGTATGAAAAGAATATTTTAAAATGTAAAGAAACCTACCACAAATAGTAGATCAGCTTTTTTCAACCAAGTTGAATTTCTAGGCTCCAAATTTACACCCAGAGGCCCAATCTCTTGAAAATTTCCAATTCCTACCCCTGAAGCTCCCTAATTTTCAACAAATAATAAAAGTGTGAATATATATCTAATTAAAATTTAAAGTAATTAGTGAAAATTAAGGAAAACAAATTAAACTTACAGGTCCACCCTGCAACCACAGAATGATTGGCCATGGCTTGTTTGGATCCTCAACTCTGTACGGACTTTTGTAGTGCCACCAGAACATGTGCGCTTCTGTTTTTCCATACACACCCAAACAAGGATTAAAATAATCGAAATGCGTTTATAAGCGAATGCCATGGCTATACAATGATGAGAATGTAAGCATTTTTGCAGAAGAAATGAAGAAGAAGAAAGAGAAATGTGCAGAATTATATTACTTGGTCTGACTTGAACGTAGCCCCAAGCTTCGGATCCATCGGCGGCGGTCTTAGCTCCGGCGCCGCCACGATGGAAAAACGGAGAAGACAGCAAGAAAGAAAGGAGCACATAAACAACAACGTTAAACTTTTCCATTCTCGAAAAGCTGACCAGTCCAGTCTAGCTTTACACCAGGCTGGCTACAAATGCCTGTCACCACTATATATAAAGGGGTGGGAATTGTTTCGACTGATCACTCTAAAGTCTTGTTCGATTTGAATATCACTGACAATCTGGATTTGATATTATGACTGACTAGAGGAGATAAATGTGAAAACTTGAGAATTAATGAGAAGATTCACAATTTATCTCTTGCCTTTCTTGGACCGGATTCTCCATATTTAGGATTACTCTAACCTAGACTACACGGGCTTAGTTTACTAGTTAGTAGACAGTAGACAGTATTTGAAAGAAAATGTTCGAATTTCGATAGCTACAGTAGTGTACAGATTCTTGTCCGCACCTGTATTTGGCCTAAGCCATTAAATTACCTTATTTACATTTTACTAAATGTTTTGTCAAATCGGGAGCTAGGCCCACTTTAGGCGTCTGGGGACCACTTGGGGCGCTTAGGCGAGTGCCTAGAACGATTAATCGGTACCTAGAATGTCTAGGTGGACGACTGCCTAGCGTCTAGGGGCTGAAAGCAATTTTTGCAATACTGGTCGGGAGTGTGAAGTATTTGGGGTTGAGGATTCAACATTTTTAGAGAATGAATTATTCTCACATAAGCTAGAATATCTAAAAGAGTATAGCAAATGTGGGAGAAATGATGTTGGTGACTTGGTGTTATCCGCTGGCGGATGTGGGGTAGAAAAGGCCACCGCAGAATTGACTTTTCAGAACAAATTCCGGTAAATCTTCTAATCCAATATTTTGTTCTCTTCTATTATCTGACCATCTCTCATGCCCAGTCCTATTCACTAACATATTTACATTTACACTATTCTGATGAATTGTACCAAAAATTTAATTCAATAAACTAACTCGCAATTATAGTTTTTTTAGTTGTCCAAAGATATCCCTTCACCAGAAGACTAACCATTATCCCTACTATTAAATTGGCCAACTGGTTTATTCCATTCACATGGGTGAAGATCAAACCCCCAATCTCATGCTTAAGAGACGAGGTGTTAAACCACCACACCAACCATATTGATTAATATGAAGACTTTATGCGTAAGAATAAATTCATGATTTTCATGTATTAAAATCATGTTTCAGACGTTGCACAATTCCTTTTTAACAATATATCACATTTTAAACTATAGATACAACTACTTTTTCATATTTACGTCTTTTTTTTTTTTATTACAAAAGAAGGGGAGACTCCGTGCGTAAAGTCCAAAGCGAATGCAGATTAAAACCTCTTTTATTTATTGCATGTGTTGCACCTTGTTACACTTGAAATAGCTAGATTAATTCTAAGGTCATATATAATTATATATTACCGTCCTTGTGCAGTGTACATAATGATGATTAACAATTCCAAAGCGGAAACGATTGTTTTTTTCTATCGGAGAATAAAATATTAATTTCGATTGGGAAATAATAATTGAAAGTTTGAAAACTATTATTTAATATTTAAAATAAACGACAATGGACTGAATATATTATTAGCGATCAGAATCATTAATAATCTTATAATTAATAAGAGAAGAGTGATGCATTTGCCAATGAGCATGATTGTTTATTATTATTATTATTATTATTATTATTATTATTATTATTATTATTATTATAACAAGAGTCGAGAGGTCGAGACCCACAGTCACTATATAGGGCGTCTAATGAATAAATTATGCTCCTGTGTAATAACTTGCAAACCACACATAACAGATAAATTATACTAGGAAGACCTTTTGTGATAACCTCAATTAAAAAGGTGTTGGCAAAAATCAAATTTATAACCCTTGTGTACAAGAGTCAGAATACTTATGCTTCATTCACTCGATCACCCATTTCAAAGCTTGATTAATTTATTTTCACGATAAGGAAGAAAGCAATATAATAAATAATTAAGGGGGGTGTATTCAATCCGGACTTTTAAAGAGTTTTAAAGACTTTTAATGACTTTCAAAGTTTGGGGGTATTCAATTTAGACTTTTAAAGACTCTTTAAAAGTCTACCGGTATTCGATTCAGACTTTTCAAAAGTCTTTAAAAGTATAATGGTATTCGTTTCAGACTTTTATAGAGTCTGTAAAAGTCTACTGGTATTCAAATATTTATCAACTTTCATAGACTCTATCAGAATAGGATTCCTGTGGACTTTTTCTTCATTAATATAAATAGATGAAATTCGACCCTCCAACCCCAAACTTTTCAATTTTCTCTATAGACTTTTATCTCTATCTCAACCAGATAAATTTTTCATCAATTTCTACCAAAATTTACGGTACTTTTTAAACTTTTCATAAAACTATACTTTATAATTTTTTTATTTATGTATTTTGTTTTAATTTGCTGCTGTGAACAGCAAGCTTGCTGTTCGCAGCAGAATTTAATCTGCTTATACTGCTGCGAACAGCAGCAGCAACTAGCTGCTATTCGCGGCAGATTTTAAGGTAAGTAATAAATCACTCTATTTGATTAATTATTGTTTTGTTTTGTTTTGTTTTTTTTTTTTTTATTTATGAGTGATATAGATATTCTTATACATCTGAATATGAAATTATATGTATGTGTTGAATTTACTTTAGGATTGTGTTGGAGCTATTGATGGCACACATATTCCAGCAATGGTAACTGGGCGTGATGTAAGCAGTTATCGTAATCGTCGTGGAATAATTTCACAAAATATATTGGTTGCTTGTAACTTTGATTTAGAATTCATATATGTTCTTAGCGGGTGGGAGGGTTCAGCACATGATTCAAAAGTGCTAAGTGACAGTTTATCAAGGAGGAATGGCCTTAAAGTGCCACAAGGTCAGTTTAGTTTTTTTTTTTTTTTTTTTTTTTTTTTTTTTTTTTTTTAAACGAATATTAAATAACTTTACATATTGGATAATTAATATGTTAAGTGTGTAGGTAAATACTTTTTAGTGGATTGTGGATTTCCAAACCGACAACAGTTTTTAGCTCCATATCGAGGTGTACGGTATCATCTCCAAGATTTTTTCGGGCAAGGTCGTGACCCTGAAAATGATGTTGAGTTATTCAATCTATGACATTCTTCTTTGAGGAATGTAATTGAGAGAATATTTGGTATATTCAAATCGAGATTTACGATCTTCAAGTCAACACCTCCATTCCCTTATAAGACTCAAGCAGAACTTGTACTAGCTTGTTCAGGCCTTCATAATTTTCTTCGCAAGGAATGTCGTAGTGATGAGTTTCCAGTTGACCTAAATAATGATGAATCTCTTTCACCTTTACTGATGAATGATGTAGATAATTTTGAACAACTATTTGAAACTCAAGAGCAACAATGAGAACATGCCAATGAATGGAGGGCTAAAATAGCTTTGGATATGTGGAGAGATACTCAACAAGGTGAAATCAATTCCAATCAAAGATAATTGTACTAACAAGATGAATATTTTAATTTGTAATTTTTCATTTTATTTTTGTGACAATCAATATTTTTTTTTGCAATACATTAGTTTATTTATGGTTTATAAAAAATATATTTTTGTAAGAAAATCATAAATAATGTATTAATAAAAGTTATGAAATGTTTGTAAGGGTGTATTCAATTTAGAGTTTTAATGACTTTTGTAGACTTTTTAATATGAAAAAGTTTTTAAAAGTCTATAAATGTTTGTCCTATGAATTTTTAAAGACTCTTACAAAGTTGATGAAAGTTTAAAAGATTCTATGAAAGTCTACAAAATCTCTACAAAAGTCATTTAAAATCCATCACTTTAAAAGTCTTTGAAACTCTTTAAAAGTCTTGATTGAATACACCCTCCTAAGTGTCAAAGATGACTACTAACAAGTTTAATAGCTTTGAAATTCTCAAAATTATATATATAGCGGGATTTGCTCCATTTTATAATTAAAAAATACACTTTTAGTTCATGTATTAATGAATTATATGGAGTAATACCCCTTTTTTTTTCTCACCTTAATTATAAGAACATCGTATTTTCCTTCTCATTTATTCTCAAAGTGACTAATTTTCCTTATTCTTAACATAATTATTAAGTATCAACAAAGTTGCCTAAAAATCTAAAATTTGAAGAATTTTTATGTAGTTTTAAACTATTCTATTTAATCATCTTCCCAACCGTCGAATAAGTTACCCTCTCCCATTGACTAATAGTTTAAATCACATAAAAATTCTTTAAAGTTTTAAGTTTTCATATTGCTCTGCTCTGCCAATATTTAATAGTTATGTTACAAGTTTGGTAAAATTAGTTACTTTGATAATAATTTAGAAGGAAAAATGACTTATCATTATAATTCGGAGTTAAAATGTGTCATTTTTTCTTTATAATAATTTAAAAGAATGAAGATATATAATGAAAATTCTTTTAGGTATAAGAATGAATAAGTCATTTAGTGACATTTTTTTTGTAACGCTTTATAATTTGTCACAAATAATAAACTTATGTGATGGGAAATACCAATTAACACTCTTTGTTTGTTAATTTTATTACCTTTTATTTTGTAACATAAATAATTAGTAATTGTGACAATTAAATATATTTTAAAATTAAATTGTCACTATTAGTAAAATAATAGTGTCAAAACTTAAGTCCTCACTCATAAATGTATGTACAACTTGATACTATTAATTATTTTGGTTGCAATGAAATACAATTTGACAAAACATGTTGTGGTCACATGCATTATCGTTTTTTTTTTTTTTTTTTTTTTTTTTTTTTGAAAAAGTTCATCGTCGCTTATTTATTAATTTTTAAATATTTGTGATGAAAATTTCATTGGTGAAAATGCAATGTTTTAGTTCCTTTTTATGGTCACAGATATGGTTTTTTTTTTTTTTTTTTTTTTTTTTTTCTGGTGACAAAAATGTTCTCATCAATTATTGATTTTTGTTTGTTTGTTTGCTTTTGTTTTGTTTTGCTTTTTTTTTTTTTTGTTTGTTTTGGGTATTTGTGACAATGATTTTTAGCAATAAAAGTAGAACTAGTTTACATCATAAACTTATCAATATCAGTGCTTTTTCGAACAAAATTTAAGGGTGAGAATTTGTGACAATATTTTATACACTTTTTTTTTTTTTTTTTTTTTTTGTGACAAAAAGTTCCCCTTTATTGGTTATTATACTTATTAGTGCCTTTTTGAACTAAATTCAATTGTGACCAAACATATTGTGATCACTTATGCCAAAACCTTGTGGAGTTGCGGTCGAGTGACATAGTTGTGGCCGCTTCAATAGGTTGAGAAAGTATGTATAGGGGCTTTGATTGTACTCTTTGTTTAACAGTTTTTGTGTTGCCATTATCATTATTATTACTACTAGCTACTACAATTTTTTGACAATAAAAATGCAATTAGGTAAGACATTTATGAATGATAATTGTGACAACATAATCATGGAACAAAAAAAAAAAAAAAAAACCTCATCTCTTCACACTATTGATGATAATTGTGACTTTTGTTTTCATTATATTAAAAGTGTACTTTCTTGAAGTGAAGTGTATTCGACATACTTTATAAACTTATTTCTCACTAAAATTGTGTGAAAAGCCAAAAGAAGAGAAGGACTCCTAACGACTAATAATCAATAATGAGTAATAATTCATATCCGGTAAGTAGAATTATAAATAAATTTTATAATAAAATGGACTAGACACGTAAAACGAGACATCGATGATGGATAAAATGGTGAATATAATGAAAGGGGACTGAAAACGAGGTGGACTGTTCTTCCATGTGAGGTTTGGCTAAAATTCAAGGGTGTTGTAACCAATTTTGGAGTATTGCAAATACTTGTTATACAAGCATATTTACTTGGGATGTGCGAAATCACGTTGGCGATCCAAAAATGGGACAATCGAGTTAACAAATGCCAAAATACGTTAAGCTAATTTTAAATCCTTAATCATACCAATTATGCATAAACGACATCAATATCTCAATTAATCATAGGAATGAAGTTTGAAAACAATGATCTGAGATCGAGTTTTACCGGCAATAGTATGGGAGCAATAACCTCCAAAGTGAGGAGGACTCCTTGTACGCGCGCAGTAAATAAAGATCTAGTTTCTGACTTTCTGTGTTCAACTGATCGAGTTATCATGATTTATATTCTCTCAAATGTGCTGTTAGGCGTGAGGGATCTTTGAGATTGAGGATTCAATCTTTGGTTGTAATATTATCTTCCAAAACTCAACGAAAAATGTTATGTAGTATTTTTTGAAAACTATTGACTCTATTACAATGCAGTATCTGTTCTGTTTGGCGTGAAGGACCTTTCAGAATGGGGATTCAACCTTTGGTTGTGCAATATTATCTTCCAAAACTCAGCGAAAAATGCTATATAGTATTTTTCAACGAGTTAATAGCATCTCAACTGAACTCAAACCCATAATCTCCCATATGAAAGTTCAACTTAGTACCATTGAACCACAAGGTCCTTGGTAAAATGCCACGTAGTATGTATATGATGGGGAATGAGTGAGCATTTGAACAAAGTTTGTCTTTTCTTTTGTTTTGTACCTAAATTTTCTTATAACGTATGTATTCACCTTATTTACGTTTTTTTCTTGGGGGTGTTAATTAAATACCCATATATATATAAAAATAAATAAAAATTTTATAAGAGTGCATAATTTATATCATGCACTAGAGTCTATCTTGCATGTGAATCTTAGTTCGAAACGACGTCGTTTTAAATGAAGTAGTTAACAACATCAACTAGAGTGGATCATGCCTAATAACATTCATAATTTAATATTTCATAATATTTGTTTTATATATTCCTAAATCAAAATTAATAAACACTAAACTAGCTATAGGGATATCATATCTATTAATGTTTATCAATATATAGTCAACTTTATTTTATATTAATCAACCTTCAATTATTTACTTATTTTAATTTTCATATTGGGCATTAATTTTGTTGCACAATGCATATATTATAACTAGCTAAAGTAATAATAATAACTATAATAAAAGTGAATCCAAGTTAGCACCCATGATTTATGTATGTATTTCTATGTTATATATTGAAATTAAAATTTAACTATGCTAGCTTAAAGTATGTAACAAGGATATATTGATTCTTTAAAATAAAAAATAAAAAATCTTTAGAATGTTTAAACAACCAAATGCTAGCTTGAAGTAACTTTTAAAAATTTAATTGTTAGGTTTCAAGACTAACACTAAACATGTTTACTAATTTCAACAAATTTGTTCTTGACAAGGTGGTAGCGTGAGGGTTCGAATCTCACTATAAACATGAACTGAAAAAAGACTTATGGAAGGTATAGATTGGATTCCTTATGCGCATATGAAAACTAAATTCTGACCGGTGGACTGATTGGGTAACTTGCAATTTATCTCTGTAGTAGCTCTAGGGGCAAGGTCCTGTGTATTTATAATTAGTTCGACGAAACTGAAATCAATTAAGTATTTTTATTTATTTTTTAAATATCCGTTCTTTCGATGTTCAATGTTCAAGAGAAAATTCACCTCGTAATTAATCATCTACGTGATCCCCTTAAAAACAACAAACGACATTTGTATTTAACTTGCATTAAAAAGGTCTATTTAACCACTCTTCTCTCTAACAAACACATATATTAAAGGATTAATAATTGAAATATATCTTCTAAAACCCCACAAGCAATGATGTCGTTTCTTAATTGAAATATATATTCCAAAACCCCAAGGCCGGACAATGATGATGATATATAATTGTATATAATGGGGAAGGAGTTACCACTTTGAAAAAATTTTGTCTTTTGTTTTGTTTTGTTTCTCAAATTTTTCATGATTAATAAATAATATTGTTCACGCCTATTTGGGCTCATTAGGATAAGAATTGCAATTTGCATGACAATGCCAAATTACAATGTTGTTGTGTGGACCATAATAAAAAATATATTTTTAATATATTAAAAATACATTATTCATATAAATATACATTATATAAAATAATGTACTTTTTTTTTTGAATATAATGTATATTTTTAATATACTTAAAGTATATTATATTATTTGATAGTATGGTCCATACAAGTGTGTAAACCATGATTGTATGACAATTGAATTGACAAAAGTAATCATATATAATATTCTTAAATAAATAGGAACTAAATAAATTGTATGAGAAATAATGATTAAAGGCTCGAAGCACGTACTCACACGGGATGATTTTTTATGTGGGACTAAATCCCTAATCTTAAATCAATAACACCTTGATTAGTTAATGGTACTTAATTACTTTTTGATGGTTAATTAAATTAATTAGAACTTACAGGGCGTTTGGTTGGAGGGATTTAAAATTCCCTTCCCACTTAATTCCTACCTAATTCCAAAGGCCATTAAATTCCGTAGTTTGGTTGGAGGGAATTGCAATTCCATGGAATTGCAATTCCCCCATTTTCATGGAATTAAAATCCCTTGTCCCCTCCTGGTATTTTAATTCATGGGAAAAAAAGATAGTGATGAGTCAAAATTACCCCTTCTTTTTTTAACCTAAAATTACTGTCTAACAACAATAATGGACATTTTTGACTTTATACTGCTTATTCCCTTTCAATTTCCATGTATATCAAACATTGGAATTGACATTCCCAGTAATTCTATTCCTGTCAACCAAACACAGAAATTTAAATTCCCACTTTATTCTCAATAATTCAACTCCCATGGAATTACAATTCCTTTCCCACATAATTCTCTCCCTCCAACCAAACGCCTTGTTATTCTTTCAAAAGGTTGAACCCCAACCCTTAGGGTCCCCACATCCCAATTAGAGATTATTAATCGGTTGGGTCGTGTTTAAACCTTTATAAAACTTTTACGTTGTCATTTTAGACATTATTATGGTAAGACTTCCTTTATACTTAGTGAAATTGTACACTCCTCCTTTCTATATTATTAAAATAATATATGATAAAATTTAGCCAAATATGTGATATAGTCACATATTACACTGTAAAAGCACGTTAAATTTAAATTCAGGTGGTACATTAGGGGTGAGAACTCAAGACCAATTAGTGACAATCACAATATGGGAGTTTCATCCAATATGATGAGTTTATTGTGGACACTAGGCACTGGTCATCCCACTTAAAATGTCGTTGATTCACTATGATTTACGGAAAAATCTGTAACCATTACTCGATGGTGCACTCTGAGTAAAACCTACATTGTGACCCTAATCGACAAAAAAATAAACTAACATAAATTGTCTATAACTGACATATTCAAACCAAGAAAGTCAATAGACAATTCTTATGGAGAATCAAATTTAAAATCTTGTGGTTATCAGATCAAGCCAATTGTCATACCAAATTAATTAGGGGTTGGCCCCACTCCTCACAATCCTATTAGGCAAGAGGTGTGGGTGTTTGAAGGTGAGAAACTTCGCCTTTTCAGTGTGAAGTTAGACATCAAATAGCTAGAATGATTTTTTTTTGAATAAATTGTAATTTATGTCACTCTATAATATATCAATTATCAATATCACTCCTGAATTATTAGTGGTGTAAATATTGCTTGTTAATTTTCAAAACGGTACATATATTACCCCTCACGTAGTGTAAATGCTGCCCATCAATTTTCCTCCCGTACGGTACAGGAGGGGCAATATATGTACCGTTTTAAATATTAAGGGATAACATTTACATCACTAATACTTCATGAGTGATATTGATAATTGACATATTATAAAGGAGTATAAATTACAATTTTTCCTTTTTTTTTCATCATTTTATTAGGAACCATTGTTGAAAAGGCAGGAAGCCATGATTGAGCTAGCTAGCTAGATAGGAACAAGCTAAGAGACCTTGGCCGGCATGTGCTTTACAACTATATCATTATATCATACATATATATCATCATTTAGTGTCCTCACTTTTTCTTTTTTTTTTGGTAGGACATTTAGTGTCCTCACTAGTCACTAGCTTGGCCCTCAATTGCTCCTCTAATGATGTTGAGGTATAAAACTTGGAATCTTCTGCCGTGCTACTAATGATGTTGAGGCATCAAATAAATGCTTACAATTTGGAACCTTGTCTCCTGCACACCTTGATTCACATAAATTTTATGCTATAAAAAGAAAACCAGAATATTTATAGATTTTATTTTATTTTTTCTTTAGTCTTTTTGACTATTATACATCTTCATGTATGACAATCAATTTTTACACATTTAGTCATTAGTTATTAATTTTTAACATTTGGTGAATGACATCAAATTAATTACTGTCATATTTTGTCATTTCGAGCAACTTTTTTGTTAAAGTTGTCTGATTTTTCATCAATGGTAACCCAAGACCACAATATTTTATTGTGTTGTCTACATGCTACTTAAATTTAAATAACTCATATGATTGTCATGTGGGACATTTTGGATAAGGTTGGTTGGGAAATTGATCAAAGGAAACAAAAAATGAGAAAATGAAAAATTGTAATTTATGTCTTTCACAAATATGCCAATTATCAATATCACCCCTGAATTATTAGTGATGTAAATGTTACCATTTAATTTTCAAAACGTGACATATATTGTTCATCCCCTAATAGGAAGAAGGAGAAACATTGTTGTCGGTGGAAGGAGAACAAACGAATAAAGAAAAATGGAACAAAAAAATGTGATCTTTGAATAGATAAAACGATGGGTAACCACATTTACACCATTAATAATTCAGGAGAGGGGGTAATATATGTCATGTTTTGAAAATAAAGGGGCAACATTTACACCACAGACATTGATAATTCACATATTTGTGAGGGACATAAATTACAATTTTCACATGAAAAAATTGATAGTTAATGACCAAATGTGAGATATGTATAATACTCAAGCAACCAAAAGTGAAAAAAGAAAACTCATTTTTAAATACTTATATATTTATCTATAAATGTTATTGATTTATAATCACAAATTCATAAGTAAATAATATATTTTATTGACTTATCTACAAATTTTCAATCTTTAAGTTTGATTTTATTGTATTGTTACCCGTTTTTACCAAATATTGATATTAAAACAACTTATTTAAACCCTTCAAAAAAAAAAAAAAACTTATAAGTGTTTACCTTTCATTGATTATTGATTATAAGAGATAAAATGAGTCTATGTATTTTTGAAAATATAGTTAATAATTTTTTTACGCACCCAAAAAAAAAAAATAGTTAATAATTTTTAAACTTGTGATCCACCTAGTAAAGTCATATTTTATTATTATTATTATTATTATTATTAAGTTTGGAGGGATGGACATGGACTGCCCATTGGCCATTGCTTCCTGTATCCACCGCTTGCAATTGTAGCCTAATATATAATAAAAAAAAATAAAAATAAAAACCCTATTTTATTTTGTAGATATGTATATATGTGTGTGTATATATATGCTTTGTTCCCTAACAAAGAATGTATATGACAAATTAGAGCACCATATATTCTGCTAGTCACAATCATATACGGTATATAATAATAAATATTTTAACATTGGTTTCAACTTTCAATCTTTTTATTGGTTTTAACATTATGCACAATATTTCACATTTATATCATTGAGGGACTGGATGTGCATGCAATATTGTAAATAATTAAAGGACTGTATTTGCCCAAATTGATAAATAGAGACTAAATGTTCAAAATTGAAATAATTTAGGGACTAAAAGTGTCATTCTTTCATTTATTTTTTTTTAACTCTAGATT
Source organism: Ipomoea nil (assembly GCF_001879475.1). Classification (NCBI taxonomy): domain Eukaryota; kingdom Viridiplantae; phylum Streptophyta; class Magnoliopsida; order Solanales; family Convolvulaceae; genus Ipomoea; species Ipomoea nil. The sequence continues at coordinate 2,634,392 of NW_017618262.1, read as the reverse complement.
ATTGTGGTATGGTCATATTTAGTCATACTCTTTTAATTTTGTATGATTATATCATTCACTTTAATTTGTTTATCACAATTAGTCATTCTTTTAAATTTTTTCATTCTACTATTTGATAAGGAGTGCTAACATGTAATTCATTATTCAAATAAAAAAGAGTTTACTTGAAAGTAAGAAAAATTACATGTGAGAAACTTGAAGGATAAATTTACATATTAACACTCTATATTAATCAGTAAAATGATTTTAAAAAAAAAAACATATGCGTTATGACTAATTAAAAGTGAAAATTCATTTTTTCAAAAAAATGAAAATTCTCCTGATTTTTATTTGGCACAGGTGCATCAATCTCTCTCTATGGCAAGTTGTGACTAAGAAAGGAAGCATTATGAGAAAGAAAAAATAAAAAAAATAAAAAGAAAAAAGAAAAAGTTAGCTACCTCAGTATAGTATTCTCATTCATTGCCTGTAATTGTCATTGTTAATTTCTAGGTGGCTTGATAATATCCGAGATGGCGAGATGCAGTCTTCATCAACTATGACAAATTATGCCGTAGATCATGGTTCACGTTATAATATAAATTATAAGTAAATGTTTATTTTAATATACTGAAAATACATTATTTATGTATTGAAAATTTATTATTGATGTAGTATATGTAATTGATATGATTACGAATACAATACTAGAAACGATGTAGGGGGTCGGATCTCTCTCTTAGTCTGCTTGTTGGTTTAAGTTCTTGAGCTCGGAACTTTTGACAGTGGGTTGGTAGTCTCCAAGCTAATCGCATTGGTTGTCAAGTAGGTGAAAAGTCTTCCTCTCAGTAACAAATGCGATATTTATGGGGATGAAGATGAGGCAGGTTCCAGACCCTCGACATGATGGGTACGTGGTGCCCATGCACAGGGTCAGACCGAGCCAAAGGGGTTGCGAGCACATGTCATAATATCTCTGATGAGACAAGACTACGCTGCAGACTGGCCATCAGCTCGGTCCGACCTAGGGAGGTTGGCTCACACACCACTGTTCGGGCAACCTGCGGTCACGCCTACCTAAGCGGTCGGGTGAAAGTTAAGGTTAGGTCATAAGAGACGGTCGGTTCAGTCCGGATCGTATCCTCCAAGCATCGAGGACCCACGACCGACCATCAGACCTACGGTCGGGGAATAATCCCTATCAGTTATTTTGTATAATTTTTAAAAAATGAACATTTAATGTATTAAAAATATATATTATACCAATGGTCCATCTTACAAGGTGAACCATGGTTTATATTATAATGATTAATCAATAATGGGTTGGACTACATTTTCACCAATTACGGAGTATTATATTGTGGATTATTGTCCAGATTGTAAGTTAGATCACTGATATATATGGGGAATTATTTTGTAGATCCGGGTCCACCTTGCATATTAAATGTTTATAATTTATCTTTTTTTAAAAATGTTCATAATTTATCTTTTAAAAATTCAAAATTTGTGATGATCTGTACTGTATTCACAAATTCTCAAAACTTAGAAATAAATTTATATTCTAGATGTTTAATCAATGATGGGTTGGACTACATTTTCACCAATTACGAGTATTATATTGTGGATCATTGTCTAGATTGTAAGTTAGATCACTGATATATATGGGGAATTATTTTGTAGATTCGGGTCCACCTTGCATATTAAATGTTTATAATTTATCTTTTTTTTTTAAAATGTTTATAATTTATCTTTTAAAAATTCAAAATTTGTGATGATCTGTACTGTATTCACAAATTCTCAAAAATTAGAAATAAATTTATATTCTAGATGTTTAATCAATGATGGGTTGGACTAAATTTTCACCAATTACGAGTATTATATTGTGGATCATTGTCTAGATTGTAAGTTAGATCACTGATATATATGGGGAATTATTTTGTAGATTCGGGTCCACCTTGCATATTAAATGTTTGAGTTAATACCCAAAATCGTCCTCGACTATAGTGGTTTTTCTCAATTTCGTCCTAAACGACTTTGGTGACCTAATATCGTCCCAGACTTTTGTGTTTCGCTCAATTTAGTCCTCCATTTGTTATTCCGTCAAATTGGTGTTAAATAAAGAGACAATTCAGTAATGTTAATATTGATCTCCCTTTATTTTTAACTTGTGAAGTGCGAAATTCCTCTTTCTTATACGAATTACACCCAGAATTACTCCCGGACCAGCAAATCAAATTTTATATTTGCAGTTTTATGAGTAATTCTGGGAGTAATTCGTAAAAAAAACGGGATTTCGCAGTTCACATGTCTATGAGTAAATAGATGCCAATATTAAAATTACTTAATTGTGTATTTATTTAACACCAAATGGACAGAATAACAAATGAGGGACTAAATTAAGCAAAAACACAAAAGTCTGGGACTAAATTGCACGAAACACAAAAGTCTGGGACGATATTAGGTCACCAAAGTCGTTTAGGACGAAATTGAAAAAAACCACTGTAGTCGAGGACGATTTTGAGTATTAACTCTTAAATGTTTATAATTTATCTTTTTTTTAAATGTTCATAATTTATCTTTTAAAAATTCAAAATTTGTGATGATCTGTACTGTATTCACAAATTCTCAAAACTTAGAAATAAATTTATATTCTAGATGTTTATAATTCTAATACTAGAAATACACAATTTAGGAACAAGGTCCACCTTACAAAGTGGACCCTAGTCATAGTATAACAACCGCACATATATATTCATTTCAGTATAATTCGTGTTTAATTTTTAAAATTTCATTTCAATGTACTGTACATTAAAAATAAAAATTTAGCAATTGTCCACTTTGCAATATAAACCATGATTCAGAGTAAAATTTGCCTATTTTTATTTGGACTGCTACTTTTTTTTACCATAAATCTTAATAGGTCAGCCCAATATGATTAGACGGTGAAGCATTTAATATGGACTATGGGCCATGGCGTGTTGACAATTTGTATTGTAACATTGTAATGTTCACTGTCTTTACACTGATTCTTCATCTTGATTACATTTGAATTGCCATGCAGCCTGTAGGGAAAAGAGTAACATTTAATGTATAAAGGGAGCAATAAATATACCAATAACATGCAAAATTAACAAAAACAAAAACTTACATTTTATAAGGAAAAACAGAACATATATAATATCAAAATACTCCTAAGTTAGTGTATTTCTCAGTTAATAAATGCACCTGTCTTAATCCTAATGGAAATTACTACTCATATGCTAAACATACTTTAAAAAAAATAGAAGGTATTGATGGAAGCTCGTAACCACTACTTAAGAGTGTGCACCACGTAAAATTCAACGTGATTAGCTTGATTGAAGTGTGTTGGTAATAATTGGACTCACAACCATATTGTACGATATACGAAAATCATGGTCTACTTACTCGACCACCCTCTCGGTCATATAATAGACATACCTTTAACATATAGGTCGGATGCATTTGAACATTAATTCTTGTAATATCTTCTAAAATAATTAATTAAGGGTGAGTCTCCTTTGAGCCCCATGATATGATACGGGTTGGACCAAAATAGAAATGAACATTAATTCTTGTAATATCTTCTAAAATAATTAATTAAGGGTGAGTCTCCTTTGAGCCCCATGATATGATACGGGTTGGACCAAAATAGAAATGTGATTTATGTTGAAAAATATATTACTAATTAGAAATAAATTGTTTGTTATTTATATGTGAAAATGTAATACTTTTGAGGAAAATATAATACTTTTAAATCAAAATATAATATTTAAGAGTTGAACAATTACTTATAATAGAAGATGTAATATTAATCATGAATAAATTGAAAATGCTAGAGGTAAATTGAAAATGTAATCATGGATAAAGTGTAATACTATCAAAATGGGGGTATTGAAGAGAAAAATGTGGACAATGCCTCCTATAATGATTCAGCCGTGACTTGTGAGGTTGTTATATGCTACTTTTGGAATTATTTGAATTATTTTTATAACCGTTATGTTGTTTGTTTGTGAACATAGATTATTTCTTATACACGAACAAATTATGATCATAAATATGTGGCATGTATTTGTTTATTTAGTATTCGTGAACGTGTTCATGAACATTAACGAACACGTTTACAATCGTTAACGAACACTAATGAACGCTTAACAAACGAATTGAACACAAACATAATTTTCAAAAATCTTAACGTACAAACGAACACGAATAACCTCTATTCATTCATGTTTGGTATCTTCTAATTTATTTAGATGAGAATATAATTGTGTTGTATTCAATAATAATGTCTGAGAGTACATGGAGTGAATATATAGAGATGCTAGATAGAATCTTAGTCTAACACAAATAATATAGTCATAGTCTAATAGGGATAATAGAGTCCTAATAGTCCTAATACTCCCACTCAAGCACAAGGTTGGTCAGCCAAAATATTGAGCTTGCAACGGAGTAAATTAAAACGTACAGACGAAAGAGACTTAGTAAAAATATCCGCTATCTGATCTTTGGTAGAAATAAAAACTTGTAATTCCTTCTTCGCGACTTTATTACGAACGAAGTGGTAGTCGATCTCAATGTGCTTGGTACAAGCATGAAACACCAGATTAGCACACAGATAAGTAGCTCCCAGATTGTCACACCAGAGTTTGGACACAGAAGGTGGCGCAAACCCGATTTCCTTCATTAGAGGAACGAGCTAAGTAACCTCTGCAGAGACATCAGACAGTCATTTGTATTCAGCCTGAGTTGATGAACGAGCCACAGTACATTGTTTTCGACAAACCCATGAGACAAGATTGGTCCCCAAAAATACAGCAAAACCACTAGTAGATTTGCGATCATCAAGATTGCCAGCCCAATCCGAATCAGAATATGTATGAATATCTAGAGAAGGAGAAGACGTAATCTTAAGACCAAGATGTAGTGTCCCATTTACATACCGTAACACCCTCTTGAGAGCCGCCCAATCCGCAGTAGAGGGAGAGTGCATGTGTTGACACAAACGATTGACTGCATAGGAAAGATCAGGCCGAGTTACCGTAAGATATTGCAGAGCACCTGCAAAGCTGCGATACTGAGTGAGATCAGCATATGGTACCACGGCATCAGTCTCGGCCTTCGTGGTTGAAACCGGAGTAGCCACGGGCTTGCAATCAACCATACCTGCTCGTTTTAGAATATCCTTCATGTACCGTTGTTGAGACAGAAGCATGCCATCAGACAACGGAATGGTCTCAATACCTAGAAAGAACGAGGGCACACCCATATCACGAACTTTAAACTCAAGAGCCAACTTGTCAATAAGAGCAGTCACATGAGCCGGATCAGATCCCATAACCAAAATATCATCCACACAAACCAGAAAATATAGACGAGTATTGCCATGTGAAGATATAAATAGAGAGACATCCGTATTAGAAGGTGAGAAACCAGCAGAAACCAGAAAATCATGCAAACGAGTGAACCAAGCACGAGGAGCTTGCTTAAGCCCATATAAAGAACGTTGAAGGAGACAAACGTGCCCGGGTATCGTTTTGTCTTCATAACCAGGGGGCTGGCGCATATAAACCGTCTCAGCGAGATTGCCATTTAGAAAAGCATTGTGTATGTCCAACTGTCGAATAGTCCATCCACGAGAAATAGCTAAGGATAAAAGAAGGCGTACCGTAGTCGGTTTAACAACGGGACTAAAGGTCTCAAAGAAATCCTCGCCGGCAATTTGATTGAATCCCTTGGCAACTAACTGAGCCTTGTAACGCTCAATCGAACCATCAGCCTTTCTCTTGGTTCTAAACACCCACTTACATCCAACTACATTCATACCTGATTTAAAGGGAACAAGCCTCCATGTATTGTAGTGCACCAAGGCATTAAATTCCAAATCCATTGCATCCCGCCATTCAGGAAATTTAACCGCTTGAGTAAAACATGTAGGTTCAGGAGTAACAGCAGTAGCAGATAAAGCAACATGATCATGTGGTCCCGAACTTCTCGTATTCATTCCATGAGAGCGAACAGGTGAGGGCGCGTGACGAGACCGACCACGAGGCCGGCCTCTTGGCCGAGGAGCCGGCTGGTCCGTGACTGTCCGCTCGGACTCGGTCACGGGCTCGGTAGTAGCAGGTTGCTGGCGGTGGTGGTCAGAAGCGGCTATGGGCGCGGCAGGAGGGTCACGAGCCGTGACAATAGTCGGATCACCGCCAGAAATAATTGGTGCAACACCCCACGGCTCCGGGCGTGGTTTTGGAACCTGCGAATCCACAGAAGCAACAAAAGGAAAGACAGCCTCATCGAATCGCACATGGCGACATATAAAAACCTTGTTAGTGTTAGTGTCTAAACAACGATAGCCCCGAAAAGATGGAGGATATCCTAGAAAGACACAAGGGGATGGCCGAAACTGTAGTTTGTTGCGATTATAGGGACGCAGATTTAGAAAGCATAAACACCCAAAAACACGCAGATATGAATAAGATGGAGGAGACCGATGCAAAAGATAATGAGGAGATTTATCAGATAAGACAGGAGTGGACATTTTATTGATTAGATAATCCACAGTTTCAAAAGCATAATCCCAAAAACGAGACGGAATAGAGGATTGAGCCATTAATGCTAGTCCCGTTTCAACAACATGCCTATGCTTACGTTCTACCGTGCCATTTTGTTCATGAGTATACGCACATGATTTCCTGTGATGAATACCTAAGGACGCAAGAGTGGAACCAAGCTTTTTATATTCTCCCCCTAAATCAAATTGAAAAGAAATAATCTTGCGAGAAAAGGAACGTTCAACTAGTGACCGAAACTTATAAAATATAGCATACAAATCAGATTTAGCACGCATGGTATAATACCACATATAACGAGTGTAATCATCCACAAATAACATAAAATATTTAAAGCCAGACGCAGAAAGTAATGGCGCAGGGCCCCAAATATCTGAATAAATTAATTCCAAAGGATGCGTACTAGTAGTTTCGGCACGAGACAAAGGAAAACGAGAAGATTTTCCTAATTGACAAGAGGAACAGACATTGGGAAGATCACTAGAATTAAATGTACCAACAGACGAAGACGCTAAAATTTTACGTAAGACTCGAGAATGAGGATGCCCCAATCGCATGTGCCAAACATAAGAGGACCGTGCAGCAACAAATGCAGCAGAGGAAGCAGAAGACGCAAGCCATGTGTAGAGACCCCCAGACGCATGTCCCTTAAAAAGAACCTTCTTGGTCAAAATGTCTTTCACATAGAAACAAAGAGGGTGGAACTCAAAGAAAACATTATTGTCCTTTGCAAAACGCTGGACAGATAATAGAGAAGAAGAGATACCAGGGACATGCAAAACATCATGTAACTTAAAAGACATAGAATCAGTGGCTAACGAAGCAGAACCAACATTAACAATAGGCAAACCTGTACCATTGCTGACTCACAGAGTCTTTGGGCCATCATAACTTGTCATAGAAGTCATCAAAGAAGAATCAGGCGTTGCATGATTTGTAGCACCAATGTCAGGGAACCACTGATGAGGACCGTTGGAATCACCATTATCACCAGAGACGGCCACATTAGCCTGAAAACCCGGAGCCCCTGAATAACGCCGAAAACAGTTGGCTCCCGTGTGACCAAAACGGTTACAAATTTGACACGGGTCATCATAGCGCAAAAAACGATTGGCTCCCGTGTGACCAAAACGGTTACAAATTTGACACGGATCATCATAACGCCAAACACAATTGGCTCCCGTGTGGCCGAAACCTTTACAAATTTGACACGGATCATCAACGTCACGTCGTTGACCGGACCGCTTCTGATACGATGTATCTTGGTTTGATGTCATCGGCTACTGCTACGAAGTGAGGAACATGGATGTTGGAAAAGAAAACCGTGGCTAACTGATACCAGTGAAAATATAATTGTGTTGTATTCAATAATAATGTCTGAGAGTACAGGGAGCGAATATATAGAGATGCTAGATAGAATCCTAGTCTAACACGAATAATATAGTCCTAGTCTAATAGGGATAATAGAGTCCTAATAGTCCTTATAATTTAAAATTCTTATCTAATTTAGAGTTTTTAATGATAAATCTTCTATACATAAATTTAGAGTAAATACCCAAAATGGTCCATCGACTATAGCTAAATTCACAAATTGGCCATCGACTTTCAGTTTTAACCAATTAAGTCCTTAACTTTATAATTTTAACACGATTTGGTCCTCCGCCTATTTGACCGTTTGTTGACTGTGATTTTTGAGGATATATATATGTAATTTCATGGTCCATCGTCGGTTTTTTAAGGTTCCGGTTTCATTTCCAGACCGCACTGTTACATTTGAATCCACTACCGAAAGCAATCTGCCAAATCTTGTCGCTTTTCTTCATCCTCCCTTTGGATTTAATGTAGTTGAATTCGTACAAAGGCAAAGAAGACGACGTGTTTTCGAACCGGTGCAACGTCATCTGGGATGGAGGCCTCTACGTGCTCCGACAAGAGTTGCAGGTTCTTCTGGAAATCGTTGATGACAGCGCGGCCGCCAGCGTTGATGCAGAAGTGTTTGAAGGCCTGTTTGAAGTCGGGAATGTAGGGTTTCCATTTGGGATTGAAGATTTTCCGGACGATTAGGGTGAAGAGGAAGAAGAGCTGCTCCGACGGCGGGAGAACGAACGGGTCGATTGTGGTTATGTTGGATTTGAGGGCTTCGCCGGCGATCACCATTAGGTATTTTGAGAGGTTGATTCTGACTTTCCATTGCGGATCTTCCTGCTCGTAAACGCAGCGGTAGGCTTTATTGTCGGCGTGCTTGTGCGTGCGGACCACGTGCATGAGTCGATACTTGGCCCGACCCGAATCGCGCTTCTTGTTGGACCAAATCGTGTTAAAATTGTAAAGTTAAGGACTTAATTGGTTAAAATTGAAAGTCGATGACCAATTTGTGAATTTAGCTATAGTTGAGGGACCATTTTGGATATTTACTCATAAATTTATTTGTACTAAAAAAGAAAAATGTAAACTTTTTGGACCATGGAATACCTTGCACCCTGGCCCACAATATAACTACTGTGCCCATTTAAGTAAATACGTAAATAAAAGTAAAGCCGTAATCTGATCTTCAATTCCTCCGATCCAAGCACTAGATAAATATTAAAATAGACTGAATTTCACTTTTAATTATCGAAATGATTGTGATATTATCACAATTAGTCATGCTCTTTTAGTTTTATCACATTGCATATGTGACTTTTATTTGCTACAATTAGTCATTCTTCTAAAATTTTGTTATTCCGTCAATTAATAAATTTAGCTAATATATAATTTAATCATTTAATTAAAAGAGTTTACAAGTGAGGAAGAAAAATTTTGACAAATTATTGTGTAGACCATGAATATCAAGTACATTTTTAATATGTTAAAAACATTATTTTTGTACTGGAGGTACATTATATAAAACAATATACCCTTAATATATTAAAAATGTACTTTTAAAAAATGTACCTTAAGTACATAAATAGTGTACCCTTTGTATATTAAAAATGTACTTTTTATTTAGGATCCACACAATTGTGTGGACCATGGTCTATGTAATAATGATTGAAAAATTCCATGTTGGGCCAGAGACTTGAATAATAAAATTAGCATTTTTTATTAAATAGTTAAATGATAAAAATTTTAACGAAAAACTAATTGTGGCAAGTAAATAAAAACTAAGGATGTAATAAAAGTAAAATTTGCTCTATTAAAATATATTAAAACAAAATAGGAAAAAAATGGCAAGATCATGCCAAATTTGGAAATGTGATTATGACATTAAAAATTAATAAGAATAATAGTAATAAATAATGGTCGTATATGGTAAACTTGGTCTTAGGCATTCCCAATATGGATATTGAGATGGCACTTCATTCAATATCTGAATATACTATTTGGATTGAAAAATGTCCGTATACATTTGTATATGAACATTAGTTAGTAAAATTAATGTGCACGTGAAGGACACATGACGGGCACACGCAACAAGCAACTCACGGCGTCGTGGATTATGTTTTTTCGTGTGTTTTTATTTTTTGTAATATATAATATAATTGTAATATAGTCAATATATAGCACTAAAAAAATAATAATATAATTAATTATATTTTAATTATTAATAAATGTAATTAATTAATTCAAATGGAATTTGTAAATAAAAATAACAATAAAATAATTTTAGAATAAAAATCAGACTTTTTTAATTGAATTATAAAAAAATAACATTTTAAAATTAATTCTTTAATTATATTGTCATCACTTATTGTCCATTAATTATTAGTAAAATGACTTTTTAGCCCGTCCTAACAAAAGTTCAAGGACAAGAAAAAGTCATTTTTCAAAAAAATTGAGTGACAAAGAGTTTTGTTTTTTTTTTTTTTTCCTATAGTTTATAGATAGAAATTATCATTTTCTATATTTAAAATGATGGTGAGTAAATATATGTCTGAAGGATATTTTTTTTTGAATGTCTGAAGGATATTTACCATCACTACTAAAAGAAAATTAATTTTCATCCATTTTCCAATGACTTAAAAAAGTGAAAGAAAATAGTTTTTAAATTTTTCTGATCACTATAGGTGGTGACTGGAAATTCCAACCACCTATTCATTTATTTATTTATTTATTTATCATGTATTGTAATTTCTTACCGCTTTTGCGGGTGGTTAGAAATTTTTTGGCGATGAAATTCAAAATTGAAAATTTTTTGTTTTTGTATATATGGTGAAGAAGGAAATAGAAGAGAAAGGAAACAAAAGAGAAAAGGAAAATGAATTTTAATCTCGAAATTAAATTGACTTGATTTACTTAGCTTTTTCATAGGCTTGAGGATGTCTGAGATATCTACTAATTTAATAATAGCCAATAAAGTTAGGTTTATAACTAGAACTAAAAAATGTTAGTTCAATTGTTTGTTGAAATGAATGATTCATATTATTTTGATTTTAGTATTTTTTTAAATTATTTTTCATACTTTATCCTCTATTATATCATTTACTTTTTATAAATACCCTCGCATTCCATCAGTAAAATGCGGATAAAACCATTGACCACATCTTTCGAGAGTGTCCAGTCGCAAAAGAGGTGTGGAGTGTGTTGATGAACGATCCTACGAGGAGGAGAATGGCCAGTCTCGATACTGATACCTGGTTGCATGTTAACCTTGAAACCAGCTTGCAGGCTAATCATGGAAATAACTGATCAAATGTCTTTAATATCAAAGTGTGGTGGCTGCGGAGATGGAGATATACTATGGCTTTCAAATGGAAGGATATAGACATTGTGGGAAAACCTGAGTGGATCATTGAGCAAAGTAGAGAGGTGCATAATGCGTTTGCTAAAACATGATGGGAGAAAAGCTTCAATTAGAAACAAGATGATATTATCCAGTGGAAGTACCCTGGTGGCGAGAAGGTGGTGCTTAATGTCGATGGCAGCTTTAATCATCAAAATTATGAAGCCGGTTGCGGAGGCATAGCGAGGGATTACCATGGAAGATGACTAGGAGGATTCTCATGCAAACTAAAGGTCTGTCATGCAACTGAGAGTGAGGCGTGGGGTGTTCAATGGGCTTGGAAGAAAGGAATTCAGAGTATGGAGATTCAAACGAACTCCAAGGAAATAGTGGGTTGGATCGAGGGCCCGGAGCAACCTTTGGGACCGTTGAGAGAGATTATTATACATGAGTGTCGGGAGTGGATGGAAAAACCGTGGGAGGTAACCATTAAGCACATCTATAGAGAACAAAATGAGGTTGCTGGTGGTCTTGTTAAATTGGCGTGTCATTCCGTCAATGAGTGGAATATTTGGCATGAGGCTCCTCCAGGAGTGCATGAAGCTGTGCTCAGAGATCAAGAAGGAATTCCACACACGAGAGGGATTCTTGTGAGAAGCTACTAGTATCGGATTTCCCCCTCCTATTTTACATAAAAAAAAATACAATATAAAATTGAACATCACTTTTGTCAATTTTTTTTTAAAGCAAAAAGATGTGTAATATTACTGCAAAAGAGGAACCACAAAGTCCGGGGGATCAGAATCCCAGTACATAGAGCTAGCCTGAGCAGAGGCTTTAGATGCTAAAACATGAGCAACGGTATTTAAATGTCTAGGAATAGCAAACAATGAAAAAGATGCGAAGGAAGATAACATGGCTTTGCATTCGTCGACAACCACCGCTACATAGGACCTCAGAGTGGCGGACGAACTCGATAAAGTGGCGTTTTAGGACCAGACAATCTGTGAAGACAATGGCCTCGTGAATTGATAGGAGCCTTAACCAAGATAACGCTTCCTTAAACGCCAGGGCTTCAGCTGTGAGGGTATCAGAAACACGGGGGCAGAAAACCATTGGAGGCCACTACAAACCGTCCGTCGGCCGATAGGAGAAGGATTTCGTACGCTGCCACTCCGGAATGCGGTGCGTAGGCGGCGTCGGAGTAGCAGCAACGGGTTCTTGCTGTCTGTTGTGGCAAGGCCGACTGCTGCAATGGCGGGGCAGGTTGCGGCAGAATGGACGCTTCCCAAGCAGCGAGGGCTGCCGTAGCTTGCACCGCAACACAACGCGGAGGCTTCATGCATACGTTCCAGACGACGGCATTCCTGGCGTTCCATAGATGATAGAGCATTGCAACCACTTTAACAAGAATATCCGGTGTTAATACACACGTAGTGTTCCGAAACCATTCTGTAAAACAACCTCCAACCACACATGAGATCAGAAGGTGGGGAACATCCCAAACAAGTCTAGCATAATGGCAATCAACAAGAGAGTTCATAATATCTTCATGAGAAACAACACACATTGGCATGAAGGGGTCACTTCCACCCCCCTTAAAAAGGAGGTTAGAAGTAGTAGGCAGGATACCACTTAGATCTCTCCAAAGAAAGGTCTTCCATTTGGGAGGATTTTTGATTTCCACATAGCGGACCATTTATCAAACATGGTTGGGTCGGTAGTGAACTCGCCCATCAAAAATCTGTAACCACTTTTCACAGAATACAAACCGATTATATCCCTGTGCCAGTACCAGGAATCCTCAAAAGCTGGGCACACAGGCACTCTCATAATTTTACTCACATCACCTGGCTCAAAAATATCATCAAGGATGGCCAAGTCCCATGTATGAGTATCCTGGTCAACCAAACCTGACACCTTTGAGCCAACTAACTGCTGTGGTACCGTAGTATGGATCATAGGGTCGGGTCCAAAAGCTAGGGATGCTCCCAAATTGAAGTAGACTCACCATTCCCAATCCTCCTCCCCATCCCCGGGCAGAAACGAGTATGAGCAGCCATAATACTCCTCCAACAGTAATTGGGATTATTGCCCAAAGTAGCATCACTTTTGTCAATTAATTAGGCAACCTATATACCTAACATTTAAAGTTGAGCATCAAATATTACAAATAAGGAGTCTTGAAAATCATTTTGTTGTATTTTTTTTAAAACCCATCTATGTTAAGTTTTGTTTTTCTTCATTTTTTTTTTCGTTTAATTAATCTTCTTTTAATTATTTAGAACAATACTCAATATTTTAATTATGTTTTTGCATTATTTGAATGATTTATGTTATTATGATATTAATTAATATTTTTTGTCTGTATTTATATAATGGTACAGTTGTACATTACTTTACAAATATTTTACTATTATTTTTTATCAAACAAAATTGTTTTTACATCATTAAAGTTTCACACACACACATAATATATATATATATATATATATATATATATATATAATGAAACTTTAATTATTGCAATATTATAACACCCCCGATTTTCATGCCATTTTAAACTTAATTATGCAAGATAACTAACCACAAAAACATAAAGCATAGCACAGCGGAAGACTAATATATAAAGCCGGAAAACAGGGAGTGTTATGCCACGTTCACACCAACGTGAATGCACAGGCAAGAGGCACACAGGCCCAAAACACAATCTAATTAAACACAATCTAAACACAATCTAATATAGCCATGTCTAACGCGCTCGCCGACTACTCAGGACCTGAAAAGCACATAAAGAAATGGGACGACGCACGGTCAGCGAATAATGTTGGCAACCCATCAATATGCGTTAAATATCATACATAGATAGTATTATACAAAATCATTTTCGAAATGGAATAGTGTATATATCAGTTCAAAGCCAGAGATAGAGGTCAACCACAAAGACTCTATATCACTCACAACAAGGACAAGGGGAACACATCCTAAACACATTAAGACATGACAACAACAGCACAAGTACAACTCAAGGTGTATTCTACCATCACCCAGTAGAATACCACCCGACATGCTCAACAGGTAAGAATAGAGGAACACACATCGGCAACACATGCTTTCGTGACATTACTCATCACGAATATCATAATCCATCCTTATGCCCGGTTCCAACCTTATGGCTACCCCCAACCTTATAGCTAGTTCCAACCATTACCTCCAGGACACCTGTACATCCAAGTCCAACCTTATGCCTCCGGGAACCATCGTTCCCCTACCAAAAACCACCAACAATTTCCACCAATTCATGTACACGAGGGTACCGTTCACAACACACAGCCGAAGCCACCCAAAACACGTGAACCTAACACACAGGTCACAACTCCATAATCACGTCATGGCTACCACGAGGACCACTGTCGTACCTTGGTGACTAATGTCCCATTCCATTAATCGTGCAATCCAGGTACAGCCAATACACACATCATCATCATAGAAATCAATCAATGGATCACAATAAAGATATGAAACCACACTCAACAAGAAAGGATCACAATCCGACAACAACGATGATCGACACAAGTCATCACCCACAATAGGAAAGAACAAACCACACACGCTAGCAATTCAACACCGAACTAGCATGCTTATCAAACGGGTAAACCAAACATAGTTCCGAAGAGCATACAAGACTCAACATGGTTCAACGAATCACAAAGTTGAACACTTAGCACGATTCAAGACACCAAATCCTACATGGATTCTTACCATATAGTTCTAGACATACAAAACATCAAGAAGACACACAAAATCCCAACAAAAGAACATCGGGAAGTCAAAACATCAATTACCGAGTCAAAAGAATCACGGGGAACAAATCCCCAACAACCAACATATATGCACCTCGCGGGTGGGGCCACGGGTGGACCCCCACCCGAGGTTCCGCCCGCGGGAACCATATCCCACACCACTTGTACCCCGCGGGTGGGGCGGCAAGTGGACCCCTACCCCCGTTACGTCTACGGGTACATGTCCTGTACCAAAATAATCCCTTCGGGGATTTTCAACTCCAAGACCAAATTCACGTCCAAAACACCCAAAATCTCACAAAATACAACAATATGACTTGAATCAAAGGAATAGCCAAGCAATGACATACAAGAACCCTAATAACAAGCTCTAGATATGTATTTTCACAAGACAATGCATCAACACTCACATTTCATAGCAAAAATCACAAGTAGAATCCAAGAAATCATCATATAGGTAAGAAAATAGATTTTGTAAAGCATGGGTTACCTCTTGTAGCGTAAACCTTCACTTATTACACCTTTACAAGCTTTTAACAAGGCTCTCCTTCAACACCAACTTCAAGAACACACCAAAAGACAATAAAGATTTCATCTTTAGAAAAATACACCTTAAAAGATACCAAAAACACTAAAGGACCGAAGATCTTACCCTCCTATATGCTCAAGAGTGAGAAAGGTGGAATCTTGGAGACCAACTTAAAAGATCTTGGAATGCCCAAACTTGGCTTGAAGAAGAAGCTAGCTAAATTCTATAGAGAAGGGGGAACTTTTGTTTTGAGAGTGTTAGGGAAAGAATGAAAGATGACTCTAGGTTAGCTTGGGATACAATCATGAGGTGAAAGGTCTTCATTACCCTTACTAAGATGGAAAAGTGTAAGGATACAAGGGAACAATTCACAAAGCTTAGAGTACAACTCATTGGCATGGGTTGACTAGTCAATTACTAGTCCCTGACTATTAAATTTTCAGGATTTTAAGAATTAAACTATCAATTAAGCTTGGATTAATTACTTATTTAATCATTAAATGGAATTCGGATTTACAGGGTGTCACAAATATTTTTTAAAATGTATGAGAAGAGATCAAGTATATTGAGAATATATGGGATATTAAGTGTTAAATACACACATTGTGTATATTTTTTCCCACAATCTACGATCTAAGAAGTAACTGAGTTAACTGTGCAGGCCACATTGTGGGTATACTTAGTAATCAATTTGCATGCACACATTGGTCTCATTGCAAGCAACAAAGTCACAGAGAAGGAGATCAAAGTCGCATTCTCTACGGAGAAGGCGACATTGGTTTCCTTCTCTACGGAGAAGGCGACCGCGACCCTGGTCTCCTTCTCCATGACAAGCGATCGGTCGCCAGTCACTTTGTTGCCTAGAATTTTGCAGGAATCTCACCAGCGGGTTGTCAAAACCCTAATGACCTGTGATAGCAGGTTATTAACTGATTTTTGGGCTTCATTGCATCATAATAAACTGTTGAAATGTGTAATTGTACCTTTAAAAAGTTTAGGGGGGCTAAAAAAAGCATCTTCCCTTCTAGGGTTTCTCTAATTCTCTCTCATCTCAAGTTTCGACTGCTCTAATTCCATATGGTCGCCGCCTCCGTAAAGCAAGCAGAGGTGGCGTCCGATCGTCTTCCACTGTCGCCATCTCCACCGTAGGCAGCGTCCGCCTTCATTGTCTTTCATGCCTTCACCGTCTTCTCTTCCATTCCCTGCCTTCGCCAGTAGTTACGCCTGGCCCCTCCATCTCCAACGCTACCGGTCGTTACTCCCTTATTTTCGCAATGTTGTTTCCTTTTGCTTTGTTTTACTAGTTTTATTTTGTTTGCAGTTTCTGTGTTTTTCCTCTCGTTTACTTGACGGGTTATTTTTTCATAAAATGTGAAACGATAAAGCTGGTTATGCCGTATGTGAATCTCATCCTGAGTGACAAACATGACAATGAAAAAGAGACTCCTCTGAACTATGATATACAGTTCAGTCCGATGGAGATATAGGACGAAACTAATAGTCTAAAGGTCGAGTCTCAGTCTATTAGTTAGATACGCACACTCTTTCTTGTTTTTGTTCCAAAAAGTGAATGAAAAAGTAGTTTCAATTTGTCAATGGATAGAAGAATGGAAATAGATACTCATGTGATGTGTAAGATTATTCAACCAGCGTCAGTCTTGAATACGTTTGACCAGATCATTAAAGAAGCTTTAAGTTCTTCCAAAGAATTCAGCTTCAAATTTGTGAAACAGTCCGCGAATCAAGTTTTCTGTAGCATTGCTCGGAAAATTGTTTCTATGTCTGACTGTAAGAAATGTTTGACCATTCTATCGATCATATCATTATTGTAAACGTTTCAGCTTATGATTAATGAATTAGTTTTTTTATTTTCAAAAAAAAAAAAGTTAAGGGGGTAACTGACGTTTCAGCTAAAGTTCGAAAGGCTATTTAACCATTTTTATTAACTTTAATTTTTTTGTACTCCATATAATATATAACCACAGAGGCTAAACCTAGCCCCCCTCACAGCCACTGGTGAGGCTCAATCCCTGGTCATTCTTTCAACTTTTCACCTCTATGAACAGTTGAGCTGTCCATGCAGGTTATTAAACTGTATTATGATTTTACTTATGGGGTTGTATTCAACCATGACTTTTGTAGACTTTTAAATATTTTTAAAATGATAGATTTTAATAAACTTTTATTGACTTTCATAGAGTCTTTATAAACTTTTTAAAACTTTTTAAAAATATTTATAAACTTTTATCAACTTTTTTATTTTAAAAAGTCTATAAATTAAAAGTCATTGAAATTCTAAATTAAATACATCCTTACAAACTTTCAATGATTTTGATTCTTATCATTTATAAATTTCTTTAAAAACATGTTATAATATATCATAAAATTCTTCTTATTATATAGTTGCTCACCCACATCAGCATTATTATTTTTATCCATAGTATGGTGAGACTTATATGCTAATTACTTATATAGTATTAATAAGCATCAACAAAAAAAAAAAAAAAAAAAAACTATTTCATAAGAAATTCATAACAATTTTGAACACTAAAATTTATAGTAATAGAATTGTTCAAATAAAATATTTAAAAATATAATTACTAGTTCCATAAAATAAAAAATATAATACAATAATATATATATATATATATATATATATATATATATATATATTTCTTTAAAAACATGTTATAATATATCATAAAATTCTTCTTATTATATAGTTTCTCACCCACATCAGCATTATTATTTTTATCCATAGTATGGTGAGACTTATATGCTAATTACTTATATAGTATTAATAAGCATCAAAAAAAAAAAAAAAAAAAAAATCTATCATAAGAAATTCATAACAATTTTGAACACTAAAATTTATAGTAATAGAATTGTTCAAATAAAATATTTAAAAATATAATTACTAGTTCCATAAAATAAAAAATATAATACAATAATATATATATATATATATATATATATATATATATATATATATAATTATAATTATACTTGATATACTCCTAGGCATCAAGCAAAGAGTTGTTAGTAGTTCGCTATTCGTAGTGTTTGCTATTCGTAGTTGTTAGTAGTTCGCTATTCGTAGTGTTCGTAGAGTTGCAAACAACAACGAGGTGCAACTGTTTGCAGCCTCAAATTACTGTTGCGAATAGTAGTTCGCTATTCGTAGTAGTCTGTTGTTAAAAAAAATGTTACGAATATAAACAAAAAAAATAGAATAAAAATCAAAATATACAAGTATTTATATGAATATTATGAATTATATAGTAAAATTTGACGGTGATAGATGAAAAATTTGCTTTGTTCATGTATTTAGGGAGAAAAAAGTTCTTAGGGAAAGTTTAAAAGCCATGTAGAAAAGTGTTTAGATGTCAAGGATAAAAAGTTCATTGAAAAAAATAAAAAATATAAATATAAATTAAAAGCAATAATGAGTAAAAATAATATTATTTCAAAATTTTAGAGGAAGATTGTAAAGTTTAGGAGAGAGAAAAAATTGATAGAGTTTAGGTATGAAGAAAATATAGGACAATGAAGAAAAAATAATTTATTGAATTTAGGTATAAGGTTTATACAGTTTAAATTGGGAGAAAACAATATAGAGAGAAAAAACCTTCAGAGTTGGTAGAAAGAAAATTTTGAAATCTTGGGATTGAGAGTTGGATTTCAACTATAAGGAAAAGTCTACAAAAGTCTTAAAATTAAAAAGTCTACACAAATTCATAACTTTTTGAATATCGTGTGACTTTTAAAAAACTCTTTAAAAGTCTTAATCGAATACCACCAGACTTTAAAAAACTTTTTTAAAATATTGATTGAATACCGTCTGACTTTTAAAGACTCCCTAAAAGTTTGAATTGAATACCTCCAAACTTTTTAAGTTCATAACAACCTTTAAAAGTTTATGAAAGTCAAGATTGAATACACCCCTTAGTACATGATTATTTTAATAATTTAATTTTTTCTTCTTAATAACTTTTGGTTTTATTATTTTATTTGCAAAGCAGAGAATTGGCAACACGGTTACCTAAATTTTCCGTCTTCAATAACAACACATAATAATTCGTGTTTTTCCCTACACAAAATTGTTAAAATCAAGTTCTCTAAAGATGTATGGTGGCAATTTTGTCAAATCAAATTTATTCTTTTATTTTCAAGGAGTGTTTAAAAAAAAAAGATGCCAAAAAAAAATTAATTAAAAAATAATATTCTTAAATTAAAAAAAAAAAAAAAAAAAACTCCCCTAGAATAAATTTTTCTTCAAATTAAACAAAAAAAGGTACTCCATCTGTCTCATTTTGTTCTGTTTACTACTCATTGGTCAAATCAACTCTTACTTCATTGTTTATTTTCTTTAGTAATTTTTTTTTTTTTTGTGTTTAATAGTATTTTTTTAATAAGTTTATAAATACATAAATTTTATATTTTTTTGAAAGGATATAAAAAGTTTTAATAGTAATTTTAATAAGTTTATAAATACATAAATTTTATATTTTTTTGAAAGGATGTAAAAAGTTTTATATATTAATATTAAATTTAATATTATAAAAAATTAAATAAAAATAATCTCTTTAAACGTAACGCTCGTTAACCAAATTAAATCAGATAAACAAAGTTTTCAAAAAAATTAAAATCAGATAAATAAGATGTTAGGAGGGAATATAAAATTTAGTAATTTTAATTTCATGAAATTTATTTTTCATGCAAATAAAATGGCGCCTAAAATATTACAAGAGAGAGTAATCTACACTAGTATATAACACGACAAGTTCGTCAATCTTTTTTTTATTCCTAAACGAACTCTATCTCTCTTTCTCTCTTTCTCTCTTTCTCTCTTTCTCTCTTTCTCTCCTCGTAAACCTTTTCCCATCTCTTTCGAGTCCTAACCATGTCAGACAACATTCTCGTTACCGACCAAGATCTTCCGAAAGATATCGTCGAAGAGATGGAGGTTGACGACAACGACGCTGACGCTAAGGAGACTGGGGAAGAGACAACTAACGACGACAGCAACGAACTAGAGTTCCGCACGCCGGAGTCGGAGAAGAACAAGATTCCAGTGATCGAGAACTGCCCTCCGCCGCCGGAGAAACCGAGGAAGACGAGGTTTGGTAGGGCTGATTCGCCGGAGCCGGAGCCGGAGATGGAGACGGTGATGGAGATGTTTGATTCATGCACGACGGAGGATTCCGAGATGGATGGACCAGATGGTAGGTTTTCGTTGAAGAAGAGACTCTTTGTTGATACCCCACCAGTCAACGATAAGAAAGAGTAGGAAGTTGATTTTACGTGTTTGTCCCTGTAAACAGGGATAACTTGTAATAGGAGGAGGGGTAGATCAGGCTAGGTGGGTTGTGGGGCCATGTGTGTACCATGTGTGAACATGTCTAGGGAGGAATTGAAGAAATTTACAAACAAAAATTGGGTGGAATTGAATAAAATCTTGTTTGATTATATTGGAGATATGTGGATCTATATGCTTGAGAACAATACTTGATTTTTTCTTCAACTTCAACATATAATCTGATGTTTCCAATCTTAAATTAGTCCTGGTAACCAACTTAATTGGTTGGCCTGAGTAATCGTACACTCTTGTCCCTTAAGAGGGGTTATGAATTCGAATCATCTCTTTTATGAAAAAATCGATCTTCAAACCATCTCTTGTATGAAAAAACCGATCTGACCAGCACTTTCGGGTGCATGTGAGGGATCGAGCAATTAGTTTAGCTCTAATTGTTAGGTGTTGGCTTTGATGATTGAATCCAACATCTTATCATCAAAACTTATTGCTATGCAAATATTAAAAAATAAAATTAGGCATTCACCACTGATAAGCGTTTGATCTTGACACTTCATTGGTTATACTGGTGAAGTTTGGGAAGAATGACTAGGGATCGAGTCTCACCAGCTATAGTGTGGGAGCTGTGGTTATATTGGTGAAGTTTGGGAAGAATGACTAGGGATCGAGTCTCACCAGTTATAGTGTGAGAGCAACCTCTCAAAGTGAAGGCCGGGTTCCTTGTGCGTAGTAAGTAAAGGTCTAGTACACCCAAAGGTCGAGTCTAGTCTCTGTAGTTCAGCTGAGTTACCATGATTTACATCCTTCCAAATGTTTTGTTGAGTGGGGCTTGGATTCAACCTTTTGAGAAGAAGAACTAACTAAATCTAAGAAGAAGAACTAACTAAATCTTTCCTTCACTTTTTTCCCAAATGCATGACCTTTAGAAGGTGTGTTTCAACCCAATATTAAAGAATATATATAAGGTATATATACTTGATGCTATTAAAGGGATGACAAACAAAGATTATAATTGCACGATCAAACATGTTTACAGGGGAGCGAAAACTTAATATTTGTTAAATATGTTTTTATTGATATGCTTGAAAGGTTAATATAATCAAGACTTCATCCCAATATTTTTGTTACGAATTGAAATACATTTTCAATTTAACCCTTAGACCTTAGTACAGCTTCAATGAAAAATGATATCAATCCTTACAAATAATTGGTACCAAAATATAATGATCCTCAACTATGGACATTTTTAAAAATTTTAACCTCGACTTTCAAGTCAATCATAATGCATAATTGGTTCCTAACTATCTATTTTGTTTCAAATGATCTACCACCGTATATACGAAACTTGGTCGGCGGCTTGTAAGGGATATTCTTTATCTAGTCTAATTCAACTAAGTAAATCATATGAAACCTAATGTGTGTGTGGGGGGGGGGGGGGGGAGATTACCAGTACAAGAAGGTCGGAGGAGATTTTGGGGCTGGAAAATTGAAGCCTCGTATCGTTCAGATGAGGGTAAGCCCTAGCAATCAATTCTGTCGAATTTCCTTCGCACCAGCATTGTTGGGTAGTCAGTACAGGCAGGTGGTTTATTTTAGCTAGTTTCCTACTCGATTCCGCTTACAGCTATTCAGTAAATGGTTCCATCGACAAACATTAATGGAGCCAAACCCAGGAACTGTATTAGGATGACGGAATATGGGGCTATTTAAGAGAAAAGACAATAATAATAAAGAGTAAGGTGGGAAAACCATAGCGAGGCAGAGAAGCCAGAGAAGGCTACGCGGCTGGCAAGCATCGGCTGCGATTATGATTTTAGGGTTCGCGAACGGAGAGATTGAGAGAAAGGCGCTCAAAAACAAAGTTTTGGTGGGAATTAGATTTTAATGAAATTAGACATCAATAGTTAGTGTAACAACATCTTTCGTACCAATAGCGGGAATATACTTTTAAAATAAATACAAAATTAAAATTTCGTCACTAAATCATAAACTTTTAGCTAGAGTAATTTTTAACCCTCATAAAAAACTATGCAAATAATACATTTAGTTAGGGGTGACCACGGTTCGGTTCAAATAGGAGATTCGAATCGGAACCGTGCACTGTACAATCGGAACCGGAATCGAACCGTTCATACGGTTCCGGTCCGATTCCAAATCGAAAAAAAAAAAATTGATGGCTGCAGGCCGTAGGCCTACAGCATATTGCCTCTCTGCCGCATTGGGCAGTGGGCAGTGGCGCAAAGACCAAACTTTGGTATTTGCCTCTTTGGCCTTTGGTCTCACGTTTTTTTGTTTTTTTTTTTTAAATTTTTATTTTTAAATCCGGTTAGAATTGGCGATTCTAACCGGAGCCGCCAGTTCATAAACCAGAACCAGAACCGTACTATAAGGTCCCGGTTCCAGTTTGGCCATTTGCGAAACCAGAACCGCAGTCACCCCTACATTTAGTGAGGAATTTTTCTACCCGTCACTAATTTTTTGTCAATAAAAATTATTTTTCTTGTAGTGAATATTAAAATTGTAATAATATGATCCACTCATTTGAATAAATAATTAACTAACATTTTTTTAGTTTCAGAACTTTATTGACTCTTATTAAGTGTGTAGATATCATTATTATTATAAAGGGCATTTTAGTTTTTATCCACTTCTTCCATTTCAATTCCTAACAATTCTATTACTGTCCACTAAACATTGAAATTTGAATTTTCACTTATTCTTTTCCCACAAAAATTACAATTCATTTCCCTCTGAAATTTGAATTTTCACTTATTCTTTTCTCACAAAAATTACAATTCATTTCCCTCTGAAATTTGAATATTCACTTATTCTTTTTCCACAAAAATTACAATTCATTTCCCTCGTACTTTACTCCTTCCAATGAAACGCCACCATATTATTCAATGATTAAAAGTCAAAGTTGCCTTGAATAGTTGTTGAAAGCATTGTAATATATTTGAAATTTTGCTATTATATTACTATTTGTATTTAAAAAATTTATAAAATCAGACTTAGCTTGGAGATCCTAATTAGATTACATTGTTCTCAAAAGGTTGAATCCTTAATCCCAAGAGCCTTCACACTATGATCCGACAGAGCATTTAGAAGGATATAAATCTTAATAATTCAATTAAATATAGAGATTAAACCTTTACTTACAACGCACAAGGAGCCTCTCACTTTGAGAAATTGCTCTCAAAGTGTCGCTGGTAAGAATCTAATCAAATTACAAGTGATACTCCATTGCTGGCCCGCGGTATGAAGGCCGCCTAAGTAATTACCAAATTCAATGCAAAGTAAAAGTGGATGCATGTTAATGTCAAATTGTACGCATTTGGTAATTTGCCAAAAAATGGATTTTTCAATTTCTAATTTGGTAAATTTAAATATAATAAATTTTAAGCCATATTGGGAACATATCATTTTGATTGGGAACACGTAAGACGAAGTCCATGGATAACCATTAACCTTCTTCTAATCCAAAAGTTCGGATAGAAATTGTATGTAACCCGATATTCAGCCGAATTCACTTAACATCATTTTTTATTTTTTATTTTGGATAAAATACAAACAATTCACCGAATTATTTAAAAAATAATAGTTAAGTCATTCGAATTTGAATAACCTTTAAATAAGTTATTGAATTTGAAAAAAAAAAAAAGAACAATTAATATTTTTAACATGTTAAATCTTACTTTATTATTATTTAATTTATTATTATTATTATTATTATTATTATTATTATTATATTATGGGTTGCATTCACATGCAAACTACCTTAAAATACAAACATGCGGACAAAAAATAACCATTAGATTTGCTAAGATGAACGGATTAGATGCATTCCCTCAATGGGCACACGGATTGCTAACTTATAATATAACACACGCATACATAATTAAAAACTACCATAAATAATCAATAAAATCCTGTACATCCAACTTAAAAAACCAACGACCCGGATGAATCCACACTGTTTGTATTTTAAGCACTGTTTGTATCAGAATAGAATCCATTATATTATTATTATTATTATTATTATTATTATTATTATTATTATTATTATTATTATTATTATTATTATCCGTCGAGATATTAATATATTTTAAAGTAATTATAATCAAAATAGTTTTGTCGAGATCTAATTTATTATTATTATTATTTTTAAATAGTAGGTTCAACGAATAAATAAATAAATCAGATCTTGACAAGACAAAACTAAGTTATTTATAATCACTTTAAAATATATTACTCCCTCCGTCTTATTTTATGTGTCGGGTTCAGTTAATGAGGTTTGACGGAAATTATTTACAAATTAAATTTAAAATTAGTATGTAAAATTTATATATTTAGAAACTACATTAAAAGTAATATTAAGTATTAAACAAAAAAAAAACAAAAAAATTCAAATTTAAAAATTAAAAAAAAATGCTAATAGAAATAAGTAATGACGAAAGAGTTGGTTTGACTAATGAATCGTAAGTTGACAGATAAAATGAGACGGGGAGAGTACTATACATGTGGATAATAATAATAATAATAATAATAATAATAATAATAATAATAATAATAATAATAATAACATTTGGCAATTCTTTTTTTTTTTTGAGTACTAAAACATTTGACAATCCAATCAGCAAAAACTTGAAGTTAACTGTTAAAAATGTTAATTGCTCTTTTTTTCCGGATTCATTGGCTTATTTAGGGGTTATTCAAGTTCGATGGTTTAGTTGTTGTTTTTCAAATAGTTTAGTGATTTTTTCTTTTGAATGTTACTGACTCTATTACAATTTAGTATTTGTTCATACATACTTTTTCAACCTACTGAAGCGCAAAGAGTCAATGCCCTTACATTGGAGTTCGAACTTGAAACCTCTCATTTAAGGGGCAGTGGCTTATTTATACCGTACTTTATCTTTCTTTCCTTTTTTTTTTTTTTTTTTTTTTTTTGGATAGTGACACATGGATTATATTAATGGTAAATGATTACTTCTATTTTTAAAAGAATTTTAAAAAATGAAAGAATAAATATTGTGTGAGACTAATTTACATTAGACGACCATGTAATCAGGCCCGTATTTTGGGCTGTGCAAGCTGGGCTACCGCACAGGGCCCCAAAGTTTAGAGGGGCCCCAAATTTTAGAAGCTCAATATTTTATTTTTACCTAATTAGTTTAGAAATAAAAATTAAAAGTTTTTAATTAAACTTAAAAAACTTTATAAAGAAATGGTAGGAACATGTATTTATTGTATTTTAAGACCTTTGAGGTCTAAGGTTCAAAACTTGTGCACACTATTATTATTCCATAATATGTCTATTTTTACCTGTGCGTTGCACGGAAAAGATTTGTTATAATCTTAAAATTATAACAACGAATATTATATAGTGCAATTGATGAAATCTTAAAATTATAACAACGAATATTATATAGTGCAATTGATGAAATGAGTTGTATCGATTATGTTTTTTTTTTATGTTATCCTTGCTTGAATTCGAGCAAATAATTGCTCAATTATTCGTGCAGTGTACGTGCATGCACGGATATTTTTTTGTTATATATTTAGATAATAAAATTACGATATTAGTTTTATAGATTTTAATTTAAGTAGGGCCTTATTTATTTATCCGAACAGGGCCACAAAAATCTAAAAACCGGTGGTCCATAATCATAATTTTTATTGATTTGGAAGGGGAAACCCAAGGATTTACAGAATATTAAGAATTAAGAACATGATTATGATTACATTACCGTGTAATCATAAATTAATTGCATAATTGTGCATTTTTTTCCTATCCACAAAGAAAATTAATTTTCTAAATTCAACCAATTACAAATTACAGAGATTCAGAGAATACAGACCCAAAAAATCGAGGCAAAAGGGATATAATAATAAAGTACTAAAAATAAAAACAAAAACAAAAACAAAACCCACGATTGTATCGGAGACTGACAAAATACAAAAAAATGATAAAATTCAATAATAATTCATGCAATGGAGTTCACATCCCATCACATGTAAACGTCGCAATAGCTATTATCAAACCCCTTGGAAGAGAAGAAAACCACCAGACTACAAATGACCTTAAGTTTCCGGTGACCGGACTTCCAAACTCCGACCTTCAACCTCACCTTCGAATACACCCGGAGCTCCAGCTCCACGTTCCCGTTGGTCCTCTCCACCTTGAAATCCCTCGCCACGTTCGCGTTCACGGCCACGTCTTTCGCCGGGAGGGACAAGTCGAGGTGGGTCACGTTCCGGTGCGGCTGGAGAAACGGGTCGGCGCCGTGGTCGGCGATCAGCTGGTCGTCGTAAAAGAGCTGCGCCTCTATGGCGTCGTAGTAAACGGCGGCGTGGGTGTTGGGGTTGAAGGCTTCCAGGGTGAAGTTGAAGGTGGCGGTGAGGCGGTTGTTGGACGTCAGGGTGTAGTTCTGAATGGTGGCGTTCTCGACGGCGTAAACCAGCCGCCGTGGCCGTATCACCAGCCAGGCGATGAGGATGGCTAGGCCCACCACCACAATCACACCCAGCAAGAATATTGCGATGCACGTGAGGGGTTTGAACCTCCGTGGCCGCCGGGCAGTTACGGCGGAGGACGGTGGTGCCATTTTGATAGTATTACTATTAGCTCCGATCTCATTGTGTTGTATATATATAAAGTAAAAGTAGCAGGGCAGCTGGGAATGGAATAGTTTCTTCGTGAAGTAAAGATTTTTTTTTTATTCTTTTTATTTTTATTATTTTTTAAATTTAAATTTAAAAATAATAGTGGGAAATATATAATATGAGAATTATATTGAAGAATATAACTCATGTATAATCCCTAGCTAAGCTAAAAATAGATAACAGAGTTGCAGAAAACCAGATTTCAATGGAATGATCACAACAAACAAATGCTTAATTAAATAGCTTTTTGGTTTCTTGCATGGAACTCAAGAGATCTTAAAAAGTTCTAAGTTTTATTTTTTAAAACAAAATTTGGGTAATATTTTATTTCATTTTAAAATATGGAGATAAAGGGAGAGTGGGAGACAGACAATCTAGCCGGGAGGAGTAAAGGTACATGAAGTATATGAAAATCATGAATTGATCGACTACAGATGTATATATATTTATCGACTAAGGATGAAGAAACCTCTTCAGGAAGACATATACAGCTAAGTAAGCTATGTTGTTAGGGTAGCCCGGGGTAGGGAGTATACAATACCATTTCTCCACAGTTCATATATATATATATATATATATATATATATATATATATATATAGTGTTGTCCCCAGAAGAATTATTCTAAAATTTTATATTCGTTTGTTTAAGTTGTTCTTTAGTCTATTACATCGTAACGTACACACCAAACTCCGTGCATGCACACACATACTAAAAGTTTATATTTGTTTATTTAAGTTGTTATGTGGGTGGTCTATGGTGTGTCCATTTTGCTGTGTAACTATATACTATTTGGTTGGGAATTTTGGAGGGTGATTTATGCACTGATTTTTTTGGTAAAGCATAAGGTTGTTAGTGTACATGTGTTTTTTTTTGTTTTTTTGTTTGTTTGTTTGTTTGTCGTTGAAATGTGTGGTTATCGTGGTGTGTGCGTACACCTCCCTCAGTATGTGCATAGTGTTGTAACGAGGGTATTGGCATGACTATGGTATTATAATGTAATTTTCCTTGTATTTGGTTAGAAATATTTGTTTCTCAGAGTGAGCATGGATTTTTCACGTATTTCTAGAATCTTTTTGTTTCGAGATCAAATATTTATATTCATTGTATTTTTGGAATGCAAAATATTCGAATGTGTATTTTTTTGGCTCTGGTTTGTGCGTAGTTATATGTACGCTTGTGCACTTTACTGTATAACTTTTTATTTCCTGGTTTCCGAGGTGTATAGTCGCATTTCAACATACTCTGTGCGTGGTCGATTTATGGCGTGTGCATTTTACTGTGTAACTACATACTGTTTGGTTGGGGATTTTGGAGGGGTGGTTTTTTCATGTGCGTTTGTTACTGTTTGTTGGTGCATACTAATTCATATGCCTATATATTAAATTCTCCCTTTTACTACTCGCCTTTGTTTAGTAATAGTTGGATTCTAACATTGTAGACTGCTGATGAGATTTTTGCTGACTGCGGCGTGTTTGCTATGCGTCACAAGGAGTCGTATGTCGGACAGTCGTACGCTTCATGGGATTGCGGGCTTCATAGGGGTGATGCACGGGCCATGCTTGCCCTATGCGTGCGCTTTTCGTACGAAATTATACTATTTCAGGCTAACACACACATCGGGTATCGAATATCAGTTGTGTTGTGGGTTCCGGGGGCAGTGCTTGTTGACACCTTATATGCTGCTTAAAATACTTTATGTTTGTCTCTTTATTTTTATTACGATGACTTTTGACGTATTTCATTTATTTTAGTTAATTTGAACCGTTTTTTTAATCAACTCTCCGTAATACAATTTCCCCTCTCGTTATATTCATTTTTTAACAATTTGCTTGTGTTATTCTATTCCATGTTCATGTTCATATCTTCAGACGCACACGCTTCTCCAAGCATATGCCCATTCTTATGCAATCACACGCACACCAATTACACGCACATGCCTGCAACTATAAAGCTGCTTGCACAGACTATTACCCACAGTCGCAGACACGTGGAACCCTTCAAAAACACGTTCCCACACCTTCACACATATGCGCACACACCAACATGTATAAAAAAATCACGGCATAGCAAATCAACAAAATAAATACTCATACAGGTCTAATTCAATCTTAATGAACTAACAATATCATTCCATGCACACACCTAATAATAATTTTAGATACAAAATGAAGGACAAACCAATTCCAAATCCCTTTATAAGACCAAATAGCGGGTGCGCAGTTCTGTATTAGCGTGTGCATGTTACTAGTTTTATGGTCTGTGCTTAGAATACCATCAGCTTGTGCATTGTACTGCCACACGTGTTTTTGGTGTGTCGATGGTACAATATTGTTTATGTTGTTGAGTTTGATTAGGGATCTTTGGTGCTTACAGTGAGCATGAGTTTTAATCGATTTTGCAGATTCATTTTATCTCAGGGATTCAATGTTTTGCTTTTTATAACTCGCGGTATGCGAATATTTTTAATTGGGGATGTGTTGACACTGGTTTGTGCGCAGTTGAATGTTGGCGTGTGCATTTTACTGTTTGTGCGCTTTAATCGGATACGTGCACAAACCTACCAACATACACGCACACACCATCGTCTATAAAAAATACGTTTCATAGCAGACCAACCAAATAATACCCATACCATCTAATTCATTCAAAATGAAATAACAATATCATTACACGCACACCCCTTTATAATAATTATTTTGGATACAAAATGAATGACAAACAAATTCCAAACCCCCTTAATCTACAACATGCACACGCCAATTTAAACACACGCACACACCAATAGTCTACCTATTACCCAACTGCTTTTGCATTCTTCTTTTTAATAAAAAATAGAAACAAAAACCCCCCAAATTGCTTCGTGTTCCCGTTACATATTAATTGTTCAAAACACATCAACAAAACACAATAACAAATGCGTTAAATGTTCGTACGCACATGCCGTAGATCCACAATGCACAAACCGACGTTCAAAATCAATTTAAAATTCAAAACAGCAGCACCTACCCGTGTTAGTTCTCGCCATCTTTAACCTCTGGACTGTTTGTGCGCTTCAACACACTGTGTTCACGGTTTGACTGGTACACCTACTAACAAGAATGGATGACTACTACTTTTCCATTAATCTTGTGGTATTTCATTATATCAAAGATTTCAATCTATTTATAACCAAAATTAACACATTAATAGAATTACTTTTTAACCCTTCTGATTAAAATATGACATTATTTAAACTATATTTCTCATTCAATCTCATCCTTCCATTACAAATGTATAAATGAATGGGATGTGATCTCATGATCTCATTTAATATAGGGGTCTCATGGGATCCGCACCCTCTATATATATATATATATATATGTATGTATGTATGTATGTATGTATGTATGTATGTATGTATGTATACGTGACTTTTGTATTTAATGTGCCTGAGTATTGTGCTTAATGTGCGTGAAGTTTGTGCTTAATTTAGCTGTGGATACGCATAAGACCACTTCGAAACAAAAAACAAGAAGAAAATGCAGCAGTGGATACGCATAATTTTCACAGCAGTGGATGAAGAAAACACTCACGCACATTAAGCACACAACTCACGCACCTTAGGCACAAGACTCACAGACCTTAAGTACAAAACTCACGCACATTAACATTTCACACCCAAGCACATTAAGTACAAATCTCAGGCACATTAAACACAATACTCACGCACATTGAGTACAAACCTCACGCACATTAATCAACCGCACGGGAACTTTACAATATATATATATATATATATATATATATATATATATATATATATATATATATATATATATATATATATATATATATATAGAAGGGTTCAGGTGTAGGGAAGGCTTCCCGTGCGGTTGTGCGAAGGACGCACCTTAAGCATTAAAATGACGCACTTCAGTACACAAATCATGCACCTTAAGCATACAAACAAAACACCTTAAGAACACAAACCACGCACCTTAAGCATATAAATCACGCAATTTAACAAGGAAAACAATGCACCTTAGGAAGGAAATTCACACACCTTAAGTTTCAACAACTACTTACATTAAGCACAAAACCCACGCACCTTAAGCACAAAACTCACGCACCTTAAGTTTCAATAACTACTCACATTAAGAATACAACCCACGCACCTTAAGCACAAAACTCACGCAACTTAGGGACAAAAACCAAAAACCACGCACCTTAAATTTCACATAGATGCAAAAATTACCAAATTGCCACCATGTTTTTTTGGGGGTAATTCTGGACATTGATTTAATCAAAATCAATGATTCTCCTCCCACCGCACTTGGGCGCACCAACCGCATTTGAACCTAAATATATATATATATATATATATATATATATATATATATATATATATATATATAGAATTAGGTTCTGGTGCGGTTAGAGTGCCCAGGTGCGGTTGTGCGGTTTAATCTGGACCATTCATCTCGTTTAAATCAACATTCAGAATTGTCAAAATTTAAAAAAAAAACGCGGTGGCAATTTTGTAATTTTTGCATGTAGGTCAAAATTAAGGTGAGCGGATCTGTGATTAATGTGTGTGAGGTTTGTGCTTAATGTGCGTGAGGTTGTGCTTAATGTGTGTGGGGTTTGTACTTAATGTGCGTGAGGTTGTGCTTAATGTTGAAACTTAAAATCTGTGAGTTAATATATTAAAGTGCGTGGGGTTTGTGCTTAATGTGCGTGAGGTTGTGCTTAATGTGTGTGGGGTTTGTACTTAATGTGCGTGAGGTTGTGCTTAATGTTGAAACTTAAAATCTGTGAGTTAATATATTAAAGTGCGTGAGGTTTGTGCTTAATGTGCATGAGGTTGTGCTTAATGTGTGTTGGGTTTGTACTTAATGTGCGTGAGGGTCAATAGTTGTTGAAACTTAAAATCTGTGAGTTAATATTTAAAGTGCGTGGGGTTTGTGCTTAATGTGCGTGAGGCTGTGCTTAATGTGTGTGGGGTTTGTACTTAATGTGCGTGAGGTTGTACAGACGCTATCATTTGTGTAGACGCTACTCATTTGTGTAGACGCTATCATTTGTGTAGACGCTGTGTAGGTGCTATCTTCTTCCCGACATGCGTTTTTTTTTTTAAATTTTTTTATTGATTTGAGCCGTTGATCTAAATTTGATCAACAGCTCAGATCTAACCGCACAACCGCACGGAAAGCTATACCCGCACCTGAACCCTTCCCTATATATATATATATATATATATATATATATATATATATATATATATATATTAGAAGTTTAGAGATTTATAAAATCTTATAAAATATTATAGAACTCATATGATTGTATAGAATTTTAGGAAAGATTTTAGAGATATAATCATGGTTATAGGACAAGTAAATCTCCATAGTCCGTTGATAGGTAGAATAAGTATAAATAACCTCATGTGACTCATTTTGTAACAATCCAAATGGTTCCAATGAAGATAAGGAAGATGTTTCGTGGTGAAGGAGTCGCGGAACAAGAAACATTACCAAACAGAACTTATAGCTTAGTAATAATTTAAAATAAATTATAAGCACCTAAATAAGTTCTACAGAAAATATAGAATTGTCAATAAATTATTTTTCCAATTTGCCAAATACAAACCGAATATATTAGTTGTAACTTAGCTTAGTAATAATTTAAAATAAATTATAAGCACCTAAATAAGTTCTACAAAAAAATATAGAATTGTCAATAAATTATTCTTCCAATTTGCCAAATACAAACCGAATATATTAGTTGTAAACTATGTTTACATTAGATTGTTGTTTATTGACTGGCGATTTTTGGTTCCAATCCGTACGACCAGGCTTGAACCCTAAACATAGGGTTTTTGTTGAATGGGAGGCTGCATTTGGTTGTGGTGGGAGCTCCATTGCTGGCCGTCCTTCCAAAGAATGAGGTTTTGCTGCCAGCAAGTGCAGTGGTGTCTAAAAAAAATACTAAAAAATAAATAAATAAGAAATAATTTATTTAACTAATTAAAAATAAATATGACAGATAAAATGAAACAAATAAAGTAATACATAAATGAACTTGACATGAAATGAAAAAGATAATAAAAACAGTGTAGAAAAATTTGTTAATCAAAATATGTTTACGCAGTTCGGAGTAGGGTCAGCTAATGGTCAAATCTACCTATAAAGGTGAAATCCAACTCCACTAGATGATGAGATATGATACACCATTCAATAAATTTCCATACTACAGTTATACAACTTCCCCATCAATTAATCATCATCATCTTCTGAGTTGGCAGGGCAGAAATCAATAACGTTCCACAACTTCTTCACATTTCCTGGACCAATGAACAAGACTTCCACTACTCTTGGAAAAATATCAAATTACTTCAAACATCTATACTAGATAGCCATCTAAAATATAGTAACTCTGAATTAAATTTATGTTAGAAAAATGGGATATTTTGAGTGGCTGATAATAGGGAAGTGAGGAAATGAAATTTTCAGGCGCGTAATCACTTTCCTATAAGCTTTAAATCTCCCTCATATAAAGCAACAAAGTTCAAGATTTAATCTTATGAGATACAAGAAGATGAATGAAATTCTTAAGTTCTTTGTTTAAGAATTTCCTGTAGAAATGTAGAACTGTGAAATATCTCAGTATTATGCAAATTCTATTGCATGTCTTGCTTCCAGATGTATCTCCAATATATTTATAGATATAAATATAGATGTTTGGAGAAGTTACATGGAAGTTACTGCAGTTTAAAAACTAACTTCCATAAGATATATCTTAAAAGATATATTTATCAGCAAGAAAATTAATTAGATAAATCATGTTCATCATGAATATATATATACGCAATATGAACTTTTAAAAGATTATGAACTACATGCAACTAACTGTACTGAATATATATATATTATGGCTAAGCACAAACTTTTGCATGAAAATAAGAAAAGCAAGCACAGCACACGTGCTGCTCTTGATTCAAAAACCAGCAAATATGCCATTTTGCCGAAATGAATTCGGTGAACCTTACACTATCCGCAAACCGGTAAACTTCCGGTTCATGTAAAGCGTAAATCTCTTCCTGTATTTTAATTAACTTTATACCAAATTAAAATAATATTTATAACTCCACAACTCTAAATATTATTTAAGCTTTCATGGTAGTCCATCTGAGCCATTAATCTCCATTACTATATAAATTTCCAACAATTTACTGACGTTGCATATTAAAACAACAGGAAAAAATAGCGTGAGTAGCGATTCTCTTTTTCTGTGTAGGGCAGCTAAGTTGGTATGGAAGAATTGCTGCGCCGGGAAATCCTTCTCTATACAAGTTCTCGGACGAAGTTTTTGAACAGAACTTCGATAGGCGAGAGGTGTAAGCACCCCGAGGTGTGAAGCGATCTCGTACTAAACGACTTTCACTTTCTCCATAACAAAAATGAAAGAAAGTCAACTTATTCCTGCAATTGCCGTCAATCTCGCTACCTCTTTAGTTTAGTTGCCGCTGTCCAGCTTACGAACATAACATGTGAGCTTACGTAACTATCCGATGGAAGAATACATAAGAAATATGTGAGTTTAATTTAAATAATTATATATCTATTCAAATATTCTTAATATATTACAACAAATCTATTTCGTGCATCGCACGGGTGAAAATACCAATTCACCCACTAATTATACTTGTTAGCATAACTCAGAAACTTTGAAATATTGTTGCAGGGAGATCTCCTTGAATTATGGAGAGACAATTAATCAAATCTTAACCTGAAAAATGGATGACAAATTCTTACCCCAGACAAAAGGTCCCCCACACTCTGACGTGACATGGATAACAAATTCTTGTTTGAATAAACTCCAACCACTCTTTTAACTTCAGACATAATTAACCTTAGACCTCAGACATAATTAATTATATCTATTAATAAAAACCAATAAATACTAAATTAATTAACTTGACAAATATATTGTCAATTAATATTCTACACATATTATTTTTCACTTACAACCACAATTATAAAAGCATAAGTCTACAACGTAAGGAAAATAGCATTAATTTCGATTAATCGATAATTTCGAATTGAATTAACTATTAACCAAAATTCTCCCAAATTTTTTCGATTAAAAAATGGTTAATCGAATTTCTTGAGTTCGATCAGTTAATCTATTTTTAACCAAAATTTGTACATCCCTAAGTTATTTGTTTGAGTAACTGTTTCAAAGTTCTTGTAACAAGAGTTGCTACGTCAATTGTGTGTATGACATATTTGGGAGTATCGTTATAAATAAAAACAATGAGGGAGTAATATTTTCTTAATTACTAAAGTTATTATCTAATGTTCACCATTAACGTAACATTATATATATGCGGAATTATGGAAACTTTAAACAAAAATTCTCTACTTATGTTAGTTAACAAAGTATAAAACCTGATAATATCATATTAAGAAAGTAAGTTTTGTTTAGGGTTGGGAATTCAACTTAAAAAAGTAAGTTTTGTAGTGTACGTAACATTAAGTTATACCGTAAAATCCGGCTGCCCTGTCTCGTGTAGATATCCCGCATCGACCCTGCATCTTCTCACTGGCGGCACAGAGGATCCGGCGGCGTCGGCAGCACCGCGGCCGGCGGTGGGACTCGCCTGGGCAGCGTGGCGGTTTTCTGTTGGCAGCGTAGCAGTGGCAGTGGCAGCCACGGCTGGGCGGGACTGAGTCCATGAGGGGCTGGGGTGCACTTAAGCTGGATATGGCTAAGGCGTATGATCGAATGGAGTGGCCTTTTCTCCGTAATATGATGATGGCATTGGGTTTCCATGATAGATGGGTTGATTTGATTATGAAATGTGTGACCACAGTCTCCTATAGTATTCTGATAAATGGCTCAAGGAGTGACCCAATAATACCCACGCGTGGTTTGAGACAGAGAGACCCGCTATCCCCATATTTGTTTATTATCTGTGCAGAGGGACTCTCGTTGTTACTACAACAGGCTAACAGAGCGGGATTAATTCATGGATGTAGGGTAGCAAGAGGTGCCCCTCAGATTTCTCATTTGTTTTTTGCGGACGATAGCCTTTTATTCTTTAAGGCTAATGTGGAAGAGGCTAATGAGATAAAGAAATGCCTGACTGTATATGAGGATCTATCGGGACAGGTGGTTAACTACCACAAGTCGAGTATTTGTTATAGCAGGAATACGAGTAATGTGGATAGGGAAAGTGTGGCCCAAGTTTTGGGGGTGGAGCAGGCACCAAACTTTGGCAAGTATTTGGGTCTACCTTCGTTTGTGGGTAGGAATAAAAAGGCAGCTTTTGCATATATTGAGGATAAAATACGCCAAAGAATTGGGTCGTGGAATAAAAGGCTATTGTCTCAGGCAGGGAAAGAAATACTGTTGAAAAGTGTGGCACAATCTATGCCTGCCTTCTCAATGAGTGTTTTTTTGCTACCTATATCAGTATGCACGGCTATAGAAAGAACGATGAATAGATATTGGTGGGGTTCTGGGACGGACAACCGAGTTCACTGGAAGGCTTGGGACAAGCTATGTGTTCCTAAGAAGTATGGTGGATTGGGTTTTAAGGACCTACGTGCATTTAATCTAGCTATGTTGGGGAAACAGGCATGGCGAATGCTCACTAAGCCTGATTCCTTAGTAGCTCGTGTTTACAAAAGCCGATATTTTCCCAGGGATACTTTCTTTGATGCCCAGGTAGGAAATAATCCCAGTTTTTGTTGGCGGAGTATAATGGCATCAAAGAGCATAATTTGTAGTGGGGTCAGACGAAGAATTGGGAATGGGGAAACTACATCTATATGGACCCATCCATGGTTACTGGATGACCAGGACCCTATGATACAAACAGAGATGTCTATACAGTTACGAGAGGCCAGAGTAGTGGGGCTAATAGATCAACAAACTGGTACATGGGATAATGAAATTTTATCAGATTTATTTCAACCTACGGATGTCGAGAGAATTATGAGAGTACCTGTATCCCGGGATTATAATGATGCATGGTATTGGTACGGGGACCCGAGAGGATTATATTCTGTGAAAAGCGGGTACAGACGATTGGTGGGAGATTATGAGAATAATCAAGGCCCCTTTACTAATTGGTTAGTTTTATGGAGACTAAAAATTCCACCAAAGTGGAAAATGTTCCTCTGGAGAGCTATTTGTGATATTTTGCCTACAACTACGAACTTGCTTTTAAAGAGGGTGGAGGTGAACCCATATTGTGCTATGTGTGGGATATCACATGAGAATACAATGCATGCATTAGTCTTGTGTGATTTTGCAAGAAACATTTGGGATCAATCCAACCTTACAATCCCCAATATTGTCACGGATATTTTTCATGTTTGGTTTGGGGAACTTCTAAATATTTTAGATTCTGATGGAATGTTATATGCAGCATCAATTCTATACAATATTTGGAAAGCTCGAAATGGTGCAGTTTGGGAGGCGTTTTTACCACGCCCGGGGTCCCTACTCAGAGCCGCAGCGGCAGCCAAGACCGCATGGACTCAGTCCCGCCCAGCCGTGGCTGCCACTGCCACTGCTACGCTGCCGACAGAAAACCGCCACGCTGCCCAGGCGAGTCCCACCGCCGGCCGCGGTGCTGCCGACGCCGCCGGATCCTCTGTGCCGCCAGTGAGAAGATGCAGGGTCGATGCGGGATATCTACACGAGACAGGGAATGCAACTGTAGGGGCCGTTTTATTAGATGGAGATGGAGCCTATATCTCGGCACTAACCGCGCCGCTACCGGCCTGTACGTCACCACTTATGGCTGAGGCTTTGGCGTGTAAGGAAGTTTTATCATGGCTAAAGGATCGAGGTGAACAGAATATTGAGATCTACACGGATTGTTTGACACTACAACGCTACCTTACATCATCAACCACTGCGTTTCGCTCTTACGTTGGCTATGCCATTGATAGTTGCAGGCAAATTGCTGTTTATTTTCACTCATGTTCTTTTAATTATATTTCTAGATCGGACAATTATTTAGCTCATGCTTTAGCCACTACGGCTTATCAGCAACCTGATACTATGTACTGGGATACTCACCCACCAGACATTATTTCAGCATTTTTCTAATGAAGCACCGCAGAAAATTTTCAAAAAAAAAAAAAAAAAAGTTATACCGGAAAATGATAGATGTATTCCAACGGAGTATAACTCCTTTTACGTGTTTATACCAGTAATATTAATAAATCGATCAAAACATGCTTTCTCAAGAAAAAAATGACAAATTATACCATGGACCAGAGTCTACATTGATCATGACCCAAAATAACAATTATGTATTTGTAATTGACATATTTTGTACCTGCAGTTAATATGTTATGTGTTTCTAAATAAATAGAATGCACATAATATGTTAACTACCGCTCCGTTTGGTAAACCTAGCTGAAAAGCTATAAGCTAGGAGCTGAAAGCTGAAAAGTTATAAGCTCGGAGCTAAAAACTGAAGAGCTGTTAAGCTAGCTGTTATGATTGAAAGTGTTTGGTAAAATTAACTTTTTGATAAGCTGATAAATGTAAAAAGACTAAAAAGGACATCTTCATAAAATTTAAATTAGTTTGTTTACATATTAAAATTTAACATTTTGTCTTTTAAAAAATTAACATTTTGAAATAAAACTATTAGCATAATCATTATCTAGCATCTCATAATGAGGTAGCAATATTGTTGCAAATCTCATAATAATAATAATAATAATAATAATAATAATAATAATAATAATAATAATAATAATATTTGCGATGAAAGTTGCGGATAAAGAAGAAGAGAAAAGTGTTTTAATTGAGAAGGATAAATTATATCATTTCTTTAAAATAATAAGGATAAAGATGGAAAAAAAGTTAGGAAGCTAGGAGCTTATTTTGGGAACATTACCAAACAAAGATTATAGCTTATTAGTAGCTTAAAATAAATTATAAGCTCCTAAATAAGCTCTGTCAAACAGAGCCAAAAACATAATATGTTAATGGCAGATAACATATTTGGTCCTGTTTGGTAAACGGCTGTTAGCTATGTGTTTTCAGTTAACATATTACGGAGTAAATATTACTTTATTGAGAAGTGATTGAAGTACGTCAGGCAACTGCATGATCGCAATGCAGGAAATATGGAATTCTATTGCAGGTCAAATGCTAGGGTGAGTTAAGCCTTGGGATGAGTCTCACAACTGTATCCAACGGTATGGATCACTATCGCCAGTCAATGGAGTCAATAAGAAATCGTTGCGGAGTGGAATTCTTCTTCCAATTTGCGAAACACTAACAGAATCCCTTAGTTTTCAACCCGACCGCGTACAAACACTGCTCGAGTGAGTGCTAGAGAGAGAATAGTGATCAAGTTTTCCAATTTTGGCTTCGCATTTTCCTTTTGAGATTTTGTTTTGCTGGATCATCTCTCTGATCAGTCTTCAATTTTGTTTTGTTTACAGTTAGATTGTTGCTTATTGAGTGGTGATTTTGGGTTCTGAGGTGGTAGAGATGGAGCAGGAGTGCTTGAACCCTAGGGTTTTTGGTGAATGGGAGGCTGCATTTGGGTGTGGTGGAGGCTCTATTGCTGCCGGCGAGAGCAGTGGTGGTGGGTTGGGGATGAACGTGGGTTTTGGCGGTGGTGAAAATTCAGGAAATTGTGGTGTCGGAGATTTTGTGGCAGACCCGGAGAAGATGAGTTTTATGGAGCTCTTGGGATTGGCCGAGTCTGGAGCACCTATACCAGCCGGAGCAACACCGGCGAAGAATTCCGGTCAAATTCCCGGTAATAGCTCATCTCTTTCACTAAGAATTAAGATAGTTTCAAATTCTGCGTAGACGTGAGTAAAATCTCTTGTTTATCGATAAGGCTTCATTGTTTTCTTATATATATTATTGTATTGAACGGTATATTGGGCCTAGAAACGCCATCAATAACGTCAGGTGTGGTTGACCTGAGGTGTGGTTGAGTAGAAGAAACTCATCCATTTTTAACCAAAGGTCAATGATTTGATTCTTGACTTTGAGAATAGAACATTCTTTAATCTCTAGGTCAGCTGTCCTGTCCCACTTAAAAAGGTCAAAATGTCAGTTCTCCCACTCAAAAGAGGTCTTTAGGCTATCTGTCCAATCTAAAAGAGGTCTCTAGGACAGCTGTCCCACCCAAAAAAGGTCTCTAGGACAGCTGTCCCACCCAAAAAAGGTAGACCAGTTATCTCATCCAAAAG
This sequence comes from Ipomoea nil, assembly GCF_001879475.1. Classification (NCBI taxonomy): domain Eukaryota; kingdom Viridiplantae; phylum Streptophyta; class Magnoliopsida; order Solanales; family Convolvulaceae; genus Ipomoea; species Ipomoea nil. The sequence continues at coordinate 2,593,587 of NW_017618262.1, read as the reverse complement.
AGGTTTTTAAGTCAACTGTCCCACCCAAAAGAGATGCCTACAATTTAGTTGGGTGAAACCAAAAAAAAAAAAAAAGAAAAAAAAAAAAAAAAAAAAAACGCCATCAATTGTAAGCTTACTCTAGCTGGGAAAAATTGGAGCTAGGTTGACTATCCACTTGATTTTAATTTGTTGTTTATGACCTTCATATTATAGTCAAAGCTAGGTTGACTATCCAGTTGATTTTTATTTGGTTATGAACTTCTGATATTCCCTTTCTCAATGAAACGTTGTGTGACTTAATTGCTCTTGGGTAACATGCCATTAGAAAATGATTAATTTATGGATAGAGTTGTTATTCTGGACTGGTATTTTGCTACACATTATGGATGTTGGTATTGATATTACTTAATTGTATCGTTATAGTCAAAGCTAGGTTGACTATGCAGTTGATTTTTATTTGGTTATGAACTTCTGATATTCCCTTTCTCAATGAAAAGTAGCGTGACTTAATTGCTCTTGGTTAACATGCCTTTAGAAAATGATAAATTTATGGTTAGAGTTGTTATTCTGGACTGGTATTTTGCTACACTATGGATGTTGGTATTGATATTACTTAATTGTATCGTGTGCAGATGATGATAATGGAATTAGTGTTCCTCCAACTCCAATGGAAAAGGATAATGGAATTAGTGTTCCTCCAACTCCAATGGAAAAGGAAAGGAAGACGAAAGTGAAAACCCCACGGCAACAAAAAGCTAAGAGGAAAAAACACAGACCCAAAATTTTTGATGAGAGCAAACCCAGAAGGGTCCCAAAATCTACTACTCCTAAAAGGGAAAATGGAAAGAGGAAATATGCTAAAAGAAGTTCAGCTATGAGGTCAGGAATGGTTCTTGAGACTTCAACACTTAATCCTCAAACTCCTGGGCCTTTAGTTGAAGGAAGGAAAAAGAGAAAGTATACCCGCAAGGCATCTAAACACCCAGTGAAATCATGTAAACGAGGCATCGATTTCGATTCTGATAACAGTGTAGAAGAGGATGATACTTGTGCAGAAGAGCCAAGAAATAAAGCCAGTGATTTCAGCATCGAATTCTATGCAAATTCATCTCAATATGTTGATCATAAGGCAGCTGGATCAGACATGGAATGTGCCCTGAAGTTGGAAAATCAGACAGCCAACATATATGAAAACAGGCTGACTGTTGATTGTGCTGAGCAAACCAGAATGGAATCTTTGAATGACGACTTGAGTCTTTGCGAGAAACCAGTACAATCAAGTCCCAACCAGAATGGATGCAAGGAAATTATGGTTGTCATGAATCAGAGTTCAGGCCAAACTAACACTTTGCAGGTTTACCAGAGGACATTCCGAGCAAATGAAGTGGAAAAGAATAGTAGAAAGTTAGGACCGACTTGTCCGAGCTTCGCTAAGAAAAAGAGGAGCAAGAGGAGCAAGAGACAGGAGGCAAATAAGTTGAATTTATGGTTTCTGGAGAAGGATGGTGAAGAGAAAGTTATAGCTCCCAAGTATGCATTGCGCAGTAAATTCAAGAAACATTTAGACTTGGGTGTCAACAACTCCCTTCTTTCAGTGCTACCTAAGAGTCAGATTGAAGCTGCTGTTGCTGATCCAGAATCCTTCGAATGTTTATCAAGTTTGTTTGCATTAGTAAAATCTAAAAGGAAAAGATCCAAAAGGTCATATTCTAACATGGGAAAGAAAAGCAGCAATATGGAATCCCTCTGCCATGATTTGGTTATTCCTAAACGGAAAAGGTCCACGGGAAGGCGGGGCTTACCATCCTCAAGTCCTATTACTCACAACAGCCCGAATAATCTTAAGCTCGAAGCTCCTGCAACTCGCAACAGCCCGCTCGAAGCTCCTGCAACTCGCAACAGCCCGAATAATCTTAAGCTCGAAGCTCCTGCAAACCCCCCACAATTGGCCAGGGTACAACCTCATGGATATGATAGTTTCATGGAAAAGGATCAAAGGCTACTTGATATTACTACCATCATACCCACCGGGAGTAATTTTAATGCTAATGCTAATCAAATGTTTGCTGCAGATTCTCATGCTAAAGTTTTACTTAGGTTACATCCCCAGCATCCTAGACCTTCTCAGAGTACTTCTCCCCAACATCCTATACCTTTTCAGATTACTTCTCCCCAACATCATAGGACTTCTCAGAGTACTTCTCACCAACATCACAGAACTTCTCAGAGTATTACTGACATAACTTTGTGGAACCCGATTGCTGCAGCACATCCGCCACCCCCACGTCCTGGAATTCCTCTTAACGAACAACATCACAGAACTTCTCAGAGTAATAGTATTACTGACATAACTTTGTGGAACCCGATTGCTGCAGCACATCCGCCACCCCCACGTCCACATCCGCCACCCCCACGTCCTGGAATTCCTCTCAACGAATATCTTTGGCCGCCACGTCGAATTTCTCTTAGCGAATTTCTTTGGAGTATTTCCGACAGAACTTCTATTCATTTGTCTTTTATAATATAAGTTTAAAGTTATTCATTTGTCTTTTATAATATAAGTTTAAAGTTAAAAAGCATCACTAGTAATGTATATTTTAATGTGTATTGCAGATTCAAATACAAAAGTGGGGATTAGGATACATCCCCCGCCGTGTCCTGATTCTGCTTTCCAAAAATATCTTTTGCCAACTGTAGAGACTACTTCTGGTATAGATTCTATTTTTTAATTTGTTTGTATCCTGATTGTCTACATTATAATGCCCTTTTAATGTAAAATTAAAACTTCACTGCACCTAGTATTAGAAAGCATATTGTTTGTTTTTGACATTGTAGTTCCATGCCGGAGCTGATGTTTTCCAACTGCACCGGGTATTTGTAATAGGACGCATGTATTTTGAATCGTTTGGTACTTCCCTAATGTATGGTGAATGTGATCTTCAATTTTATGTAGGTTCACAGGGTCAACTCACAAAGCTTTTGATGGAAACTATCCAGAAACTGCAGAGGCTACAAATAAGTAATGAACATGGTGGCCAGCTGGTGGTGCGAGATACAAATCTTCGTGGTGCGGTAATTCCTTACAATAAAATTGATACTCCGAAGAGACGACGAAAAATGCCTAAGGTTGATCTAGACCCAGAAACAATGAGAAGGTGGAATCTCCTAATGGAGGCGGATGCTAGTGAATTCCCTGAAGATAGGGATGAAAAAAAGGAAAAAGAATGGGAGGAGCAGAAAGAAATATTCTGTAAACGTCTACAAGACTTCGTTACTTGCATGCATGTTCTCCAAGGTATGCCTAAAAATGCATTTGAAGGGAAGGAAATGGTTATTTCTACAATTAGAGCTTTACTACTAGAGGTCTACATTTGATGCATCACTGTTGTCTTACATGGGATATAAACTTCTCAGGTGATAGACGTTTCTTACCGTGGAAAGGATCAGTAGTAGATTCAGTTGTTGGAGTTTTCTTAACTCAAAACGTATCTGACTATCTCTCCAGGTAAACTTTATCTTTTTGCATACAAATAATCTTTTAGTTTCATCTACTGGTGATTTGAAATATTAATGGAGATTTTTTTTACAGCAATGCTTTTATGTCTCTTGCTGCCAAATTCCCATTACCATCACCATTTTGTGATTTTCGAGTGGATTCTCCATGCAGTCAAGAATCGACATCAAATCCTACCGGACCTAATAGCCAACCACCACATGAAACTTTTGCAGAGGAATTCGTCTCTCCTGTACAGGAAGAGTCCCCAGGTTCACTGGGGGATGACAGAGTGGTGGAAGTAAATCATGATTTTTTGAAAGAGACTTTAGAATTTGAACAAACAGGTAACTCTGAGAAGATGTACCTCCCTGAGGAAGTTGAATTGCCTACAAGATTATGTGGTTGTGAAAGTGGGATTATTACATCATGCAGAGAAAGATTAGAAGATATGAATGGGGCACATGCGTCTCCCTCTTTGTTTGGATTCAATGGTAATCTAGGGGGGTTTGGATGTGATTGTGGAGAACAAAAAAACAAAAATTTGGCTTCCACCGTAGATGTAAATAAAAGCTGTGGATCCAAGAGTGGTTGTGGTTGTTCTTGTGTTAGAGGTATATTTGAGCAAGTGGCTAAAGATTTAGCTAACTCAAACACATTGCTCAATGAGTTAGAAGATAATACTGTTCAATTGATTAGTACTGAAGAAGTAGAAAATACTGTTCAATTGAACAACACTGAAGAAGTGGCCATGGAAGAGAATACTGTCAACACTGAAGAAGTGGCCATGGAAGAAAATACACATCCATTGAACAACACTGAAGAAATGGCCATAGAGAATACTGTTCCGTTGAACAACACTGAAGAAATGGCCATAGAGAATACTGTTCCGTTGAACAACACTCAAGAGAATACTATTCCGAACAACAATCAAGAGAATACTATTCCGAACAACAATCAAGAGAATACTGTTCCGTTGAACAACACTCAAGAAAATACCTCAAAGAAGGGTGCTATTCCGAACAACAATCAAGAGAATACTATTCCGAACAACAATCAAGAGAATACTGTTCTGTTGAACAACACTCAAGAAAATACCTCAAAGAAGGGTAAAGTGACAAAAATACCAAAACCTGATGTTGACTGGGAAGAATTAAGAAGAACCTACTATAATCCAAATAGAACTCCCGGAATAAACATAGATTCAATCGATTGGAATGCAGTTAGATGTGCTCCTGTTGGAGAGATTGCAAAAGTTATTGAGACTCGAGGGATGAATAATGTTCTTGCGGCAAAGATTAAGGTATTAGTTCTTGGCTCATATGATGAAATTAAATAACTGTCCCTTTACTCCTTCTTTCTTTTTTATCTTTTACCTTGAGGCTTGAAATGTCCAGGCCTTCCTTAATCGATTGGTTGAAGACCACGGCTCTATTGACCTTGAATGGCTAAAAGATGTTCCACCTGACAAAGCCAAGTAAGCCAGCAACTAACTCAAAACTGATATTAAATGTACGCACAAGCAGGCTACTTGATAGTATATCCATTTGCTCTGCTGAATGTCTTCACTCTTACTTTTGCTTTTAGGGAATTTTTATTGAGCATAAGAGGAGTGGGTTTGAAGAGTACGGAGTGTGTGAGGCTTTTGACACTTGGTCATCACGCTTTCCCTGTAAGACCTTTTTACTCACAAATTCTTCTGTTTGATAAGTGTTTTACTTTGTGCTCATCTTCCTTCTCGATCCTTTTTACTCACAAATTCTTCTGTTTGATAAGTGTTTTACTTTGTGCTCATCTTCCTTCTCGATTCTTATTCATCCCAAGGTTGATACAAATATTGCTCGTATAGTAGTGAGACTGGGGTGGGTTCCTTTGGAACCACTGCCTGGGGATCTTCAGATACATCTACTAGAACAGTAAGTTTCATAATAAATAAATTCCAATGAATATTATTCCAATGAATATTGCTACCATTCATCTTCTTACTTATGCTGATATTGTCTCATATTAGGTACCCCTTGATGGACTCCATTCAGAAGTATCTTTGGCCACGGCTTTGCACATTGGATAAAAAATTACTGTAATAATTATTTTCTCTACTATGATAAAATTTTATTTCTGACTGAATACACTACTCTAGAACAAAAGTTAATGTTCAGCTGCTTAACTGTGTTTTACAGGTATTTATTGCATTACCAGTTAATCACCTTTGGAAAGGTTAGTCTCAAGTCTCAACTCAACCCAACCCCTAGGCTTCTTGCAAGTGAATTGTGATTTTGATTACGAATTGTGATTTTGATTACTTTTCTTCTTCTTCTTTCGAACACTAACATCAGAAAATGAGTATAACACATACAGGTTATCTGTACGAAGAAGAACCCGAACTGTAACGCATGCCCATTGAGAGCTGAGTGCAAGCACTTTGCAAGTGCATTTGCGAGGTTTGCTCCAACTTCATTGCCTTGACTTTTAAATTAGAACTATATGTGTGGCACACTTGACTTTTAAATTAGAACTATATGTGTGGCACGACGGAGATCATGTCTCCCTAGTAATTGAAGAAGATAAAGAGATAAAGACAAGTAGAAGAAAATTGTGACTTCTGTAAAATAGATATTTTGATATATACTGAGAAGCATGATGCATATACATGTACCGTTTAGAGGGTTTGCATTTGTTATATTTACTTACACTGAAAGGCAATTTCTTAGATTTGTTTTCAATATTATTGCTCATAATACATGCTTTGTTTGCAGTTCTAGACTTCGCCTTCGAGGAGCACCAGAGAAACCTATAAGACCGCTAATGTTGCCTTACATAGAAAGAGATATTGAAGACTTCCCCTGTGGGTTTAAGGACAAGGATGACAATTCACATGTAAGACAACCAGTATTTCCTCACCTAGAAAAAGACATAGTCAGAGATTATGGAATGCCAAATTCACATACGAAGCAGCCAGGCATGCAAGATGGAGTTAGAGATTATGGAATGCCAAATTCACATACGAAACAGCCAGGCATGCAAGATGGAGTTAGAGATTATGGAATGCCAAATTCACATACGAAACAGCCAGGCATGCAAGATGGAGTTAGAGATTATGGAATGCCAAATTCACATACGAAACAGCCAGGCATGCAAGATGGAGTTAGAGATTATGGAATGCCAAATTCACATACGAAACAGCCAGACATGCAAGATGAAGTTAGAGATTATGGAATGCCAAATTCACATACGCAACAGCCAGACATTCAAGATGAAGTTAGAGATTATGGAATGCCTACCGTAGAAAGAGACATTGAAGACTTCCGCTATGGGTTTAAGGACATGCAAGACGAAGTTACAGATTATGGAATGTCAAATTTTACGAAGCCAGTTCCTCACATAGACAGAGACATTGAAGACTTCTCCTTTGAGTTCAAGGATAAATTTGATAAATTTGTAAGCGACATCAAAGACTTTCCTTTTGAGTTGGACAACCAGGATGAGAAATCCAATATTCAAAGTTATATTATTGAAGAACCTGAAGAACCTGAACCTGAATCTACCGTATCACTTGAAAGAGACACCAACAACATTCTTGAGGAGACCGATGAGTCCATTCTTGATGAGACCGATGAGACCAAGGACGATAATGAGATACCTACCATCAAACTTGATACCGAAAAATTTAAAAGAAATTTGATTGATCTTTTGAATCCAAAATTTGAAGATGAAGAAGTATCAAATGCCTTGGTTGCTTTGACTCCACAAGCTACTACAATTCCAGCACCTAAAATTAAGAGTGTTACACGGTTAAGGACAAGGCACCAAGTGTGAGTAAATCCAATTTTCAGTTCCTAAATCAAATGATAGTTATCATAAACTAATATTTTTATCATGATGCAGCTATGTTGTTCCAGATTCACATCCACTCTTGTTTGGGGTGAGTTTCTCTTTTACATTATTATTATTATATATATGTTTTGATGCCTACGATGCCTAATTTAAATTTGTACAGTTTGATCTACGAGAACATGATGATCCTTGCCCCTATCTTCTTGCAATTTGGCCAAAAGGTAATTATAAGGATTGCTGTATGTAATGTTAAACTCAAAATTTGTATATTTGTATGTTGTATAAAATATTTGTATTTTATTTGAAAAACAGAATTTTTGAATGGAAAGGAAAGCAGTTCACAAACAAATACAGTTTGTGGAACGATTTTGGTAAGTATTATTATCATATTGTCATATTGATAAATGCATTTCAAAGAATTGATGACATCTAAAATGAATGTTTAGATACCATGTCGAACAGCAAACAAAGGAAGCTTTCCCCTAAATGGAACATATTTTCAAGTCAATGAGGTACTTTTTATTTCAATGAGTTACTTTTTAGTTTATTAGAATTTAGGATTTAACTTACCTATTTCTTTTGATAGGTATTTGCTGATCATGAATCCAGTAAGTGCCCAATAAATGTTCCACGAAAATTGATATGGAATTTGAAACGAAGTTATGTATATTGTGGAAGTACTACATCAGCAATAACGAAAGGTAAAAAATAAATATGGTATTATATTGTAACATATTTTGAATGTCAATACTAATAATATTCTTTAATATGTACAATTAGGTATGGAGATGGACGAGATCCAACAATGTTTTTGGAATGGTATGAAATTTCTTTTATTAACATAAAATATTTATATAACTCAAAAAATCAAATTTTTATATTGTGTTTAACATGTCAAACAGGGTTTGTGTGTGTTAGAGCATTTGATCGGCAAACACGGAACCCCACACATCTATCAAAACGATTCCATGAACTTCCCAGTACTATTGGAAAGAAAAAAATTCCGAATGATAATTAAAGGAACATTGTAAACTATTGAAAGAGTACTTATATAGAGGAAATATGTTTGTTAATTTTTTTTTTGAATATTTTAAACATTTCACATCCTGACATTCTTTTGGCACCGTTTAAATTGCCTTATTAAATATTTTCCTTATTTCTAATACAGTAGTACCTCAGCAAACCTTTTTAAGAAATGCCATATGCCCATATTGTTGCAAATTTTAAAATACTTGGATGGATGATATAATCAATTTTTTATTTGAGTTAATTCTAAATTTACTCTCCAATTATGGTAGCATTTATATAATATTGTAGTCAAATTAAAGAGCTTAGAATTGGCCAATGACATTGTGGTTTAGTGGTATAAAGTGACTCTCTCAAATTTGAGATTATGAGTTTGAGCTGAGTAGTATTGACTCTTTGTGATTTAGTAGGTTGAGAAATTAACTATGAATATATATTATATTGTAACATACTCAGTTAAAAAAAAGTTTAAAATTAGAGGTAAAAATGTCACCATAGGCGATAAATGTCAAACGCGAATGCCAGCTTCATGAGTCAAGCAAAGAAAATATAATGTAGGCATTAATTAATTTTTATTTATTTATTTTGTGTGTCAACTATTTTCTTTTATTTTCTGAAGAAAAGGGTGGTAGGTGTGATTACAGTGGATTGGAAGGAAACTAAAACAATTTTTTATTAAAAAAAAAAAAAAAAAGAGTAGGTGGAGTCATCTTAATATTTAAAATTGAAAATTAAAAATGATTTCACACTGAAAAATAGAAAAGGTAGTAAATTACGATGCAAATGCAATGTATCTAATATTGATTCATCAACTTTTTTTTTTTATTTTTTTTTATTTTCATCTACTCTCCTTAATAAATTTGTCATTGTTATTTTTTTTCTAAAAGCAAAAAACAAGGATACTATATTAATTTAAATCAGAGTTCAAAGCAACAACAATGGAAGGAAAAAGGACTGAAGAGCAGTCCGAACAGCCAGACAAAGACAGGGCTTCCCGAGCTAGCAAATAGACAACCCTCTTCGCGGACCGTTTATAAGAATCGATGGCATTAATGACTTGGAGACAGTCACTTTCAAGAAACTCGGTAATCACCACTTAAAAGTATTAGATTGTTTATAGTTGACTGGTATTTAATTAGGTATTTGTCTAGTTAAATTGGCATTGAACATGTGCAAATGAATATGAAAATTGTTGATAAAATTTGACATGTTACGGCATCAGTATTCGAACTACCTATAGAGTAATTGTTGTTACTATCAAGTAAACCAGTTATGAAAATAGAACAAGAGGTACTACTTATGAATCTTCTATAAGTAGTATTTATTTAGACTATCGTTTTTAGACTGTCGATTTTACAAAGTTACAAACATTTATTTTAATCACAATTATAATAAATCTCAGCTCCTATATTATTTTGCATTCATATATTTTGAATTATCTATTTAAATGAACAAATTCGACATTCAATTACCTGTATATGAACTTTTCTATATAATCTTACATTTATATAATTTGAAATATTTATTTAAATATAAGCATGGGAAATAGTCATTATGTATAAAACTAGTAATAATAACAACAATGTGGAAATATAAATATTTCTCCAAATAAAAACAACAACAATGTGGTAGGTTGAATACGATTCTGTTAGAATTTTGTATATAAAACTTGCATCCAATCTAACCAATTACGAGTTTAATTTGGTAAGACTCATCACTTTCTATCAACTAAAAAATTTCAATTCATTTAATGTAATTCTAGCAGGTAGGTATCCAAGGAATGGAATAAAATTATCATCCCTGAATATAACTGTGTATTTGTATATAGATAACTAGGGGTGGACATTTCGATGTTCAGTTCGATTTTTCGGTTTTGGTTTCGATTTCGGTACTTCGATATTAACAAATGATACCATTCGCTTTAACATTTAACATTATAGTTTGGTTCGATTTCGATTTGATTTGAAAAAGTTTGGTTTTGGTTCGGTTCGATATTCAATTCGGTTTAGGAACCCCAAATTTTAATATTTTCTAATTTTACAAACACACAACCAAACAATACATATTCACATAGTCCAAACCTAAAGTCTAAAGATTATATAACAAAATAGCAATTCGAAGTTCAAACACACTACTAAGTACTAATTACCAAATATCAGTTGTTTTTTTTTTTTTGCACAACTACCTCTTTAGTTGACTCACTTAGAATATTTTATTGACAAGATGGAGAATCATATGTATAGTTAATATTTGGAGAACAAGTGTCAAGTACTGTATAGTTAATTTTTGGACACAATCCATCATTGCTAGTGCACTGAAATATTATTTTTCAATGCACTAAAAATATATTCCAATACTATAAAATAATTCCAGTGCACTGAAAATCAAAATTAGAATGATGTGAAAGCACAATAATTTCATAGAAACATGAAACTAAGGAAAATATTGAATATTGTAAGAATAACTCAATTTAGATATAATTGTGATGTAAAAAATAAAAGTGGCAAACAACAAAAGTGAAAAGTAGAGAACAAGCCATAAAGAAATTATATAAAAAAATTAAGAGAGATATAAGTGAGAATAGAAAGTGAACGGCGGAGCAGACATCAAGGAACTTGAATTTACTTATTATTATTATTATTATTATTATTATTATTATTATTTTATTATTAAAACCGAAAAATTATTCGATTCGATTTTTCGGTTTGATTTTTAACATTTTTTTTTTTGAAAGGTGGCCAATATGGCATATATTAAAAGTACTCAGAAATAGAGTCTGGGGGACATCGTCCGAATACATAATCGTAGAATAATTAAATGCAGAAGCCGCTAAACTATGAGCTAAATAGTTCTCTGACCTAGGAATAAAATTAACTGAGCAGTAATCAAAAGAGGTAATGCGTGCTTTACAAGCACTAATAGCGTAGCCAACATAAGTCCGAACCGTGACAGCTTGATTCGTCAAATATTGTTGTAGGGTCAAACAATCTGTGAGTAAGCGTACAGAGCGTTCCCCACGATTCCATAACCAAGACAAGGCTTCCTTACATGCTATCGCCTCAGCCATAAGCGGGGAGAGACAATCTGATAAGGGTGCACTGAATGCCGATACATATTCCCCTTCCTTGTTCAACAAAATCGCGCCAACCGTAGCTTTTCCTGTAGCCGGCATAAACCCGGCATCGACATAACATCTCCGTATTGGCTCGGTTGCCTCCAGTAGTACCCCCTCCACGGCAGCCACAAGGCCGTCGACAGCGGTTCGTTGCTGCTGCTGCCGTGTCGCGGCAGTGGCGGTAATGGGACCCTGTGCGGCAGCTTGGTGGTTTGCTTGGCGATGGGTCGGGTGGATACGTTGCCATGCAAGTGTGGTGGCTTCGGTCAAGGCTATCACTTTCCGTGGTCGCGGTAGACATGCATCCCATACCGCTCCGTTTCTGGTCCTCCAAATATAATATAAAATTGCAGCTGCGTGAACAATTTGGTTAGTGTCTAAAATATTTAATAGATCACTAAACCAAGTATGAAAAATATTTGTTGTTAGCATGGGGATTGGAAGGTGAGATTGTGTCCAAATGGAACTTGCATAACCACATGTTACTAAAGCATGCATTGTGTCTTCATCCATTATCCCACACATAGCACATGTTGGTTGTATTTCCACTCTCTTTATAATCAAATTTGTTGTAGTAGGGAGAATACCACTCAAAGCTTTCCATAAGAATGTTTTCCATTTGGGGGGACTTTTAACTTCCAGAGGCGTAACCAATTATGAGTGCCAGTATTATCATTGAGGTTCCCCGCAACTGTTTTGTAGTCACTCTTAACAGTATAGTTTCCTCCCTGATCATCATGTCAATACCACATATCTTCATAATCCGGCGATACTGGGATTTTTCTTATCCTATCCACATCCGCAGGATTAAAAATATCTGTCAATATATCCGGATCCCAGGTCTGTGTCTCATGATCAATTAATCCCTGCTGCATTATTTAAATATGGGGGCTTATTTGTATGAATCATTGGGTCTTGTTCATCCTGTAACCATGGATGATCCCAGATGAGGGTTGTTTTTCCATTTCCAATTCTGCGTCTGATTCCACCACAAACCATGCCCTGAGCTGCCATTATACTGCGCCAACAGAAACTGAGATTATTCCCTATTTTGGCATCATAAAAGGTCCCTCTTGGGTAATATCTGGCTCTGTAAACTCGTGAGACCAAAGAGTCAGGTTTTGTTAGTAATCGCCATGCCTGTTTACCCAGCATTGCTATATTAAAAGCATGCAGTTCTTTGAAACCCAGACCACCATACTTTTTTGGTATACATAATTTGTCCCAAGCCTTCCAATGGGTTCCACGTTCATTCCCAGATCCCCACCACCAGTACCGGTTCATGGTTCGCTCAATAGCTGTACAAATCCCCATAGGTAATAAGAAAACACTCATTGAGAAAGTAGGCATTGCCTGGGCCACACTTTTCAACAAGACTTCCTTACCAGCTTGACAACTTCTTATTCCAAGAAAGGATCATCTGCCTTATCTTATCTTCGATATATGAAAACGCTGCCTTCTTATTCCTTCCTACAAATGAGGGGAGCCCCAAATATTTCCCAAAGTTTGGTGCCTGAGCAACCCCAAGAATCTGTGCCACTTCATCCCTATCCTCGTACTGTGTATTCTTACTGTAGCATATGCTGGACTTATGATAATTCACCACCTGGCCAGATAAATTTTCATATCGTGTCAAACATTGCTTTACTGCATTTGCTTCCTGCACATTTGCTTTAAAGAATAATAAGCTGTCATCAGCAAAAAATAGGTGTGAAATAGAGGGTGCACCCCTTGCAACTCTGCATCCGTGAATTGCTCCCCGTACCTGTGCCTGTTGTAATAGTAAAGAGAGTCCCTCCGCATAGATTATAAATAGATATGGGGACAACGGGTCTCCTTGCCTGAGTCCGCGAGACGGGACGATAGGCAAACCTCAGGTTCCATTCAACTTGACATTATACGACACAGTAGTCACGCATAACATGATAAGATCCACCCATACACTATTAAAACCCAAGGTTGTTAACATATTTCGCAGAAAGGGCCATTCCATACGGTCATAGGCTTTTGCCATATCCAACTTTAAAGCACCCCATCCCACCTTCCCACACTGTTTTCTATTCAAAAAGTAGCCAACTTCTGCAGCAATTAAGATGTTATCTGTAATCAATCTGTCCGATATGAATGCACTCTGTGTATCAGAAATAATCCCATCCATGAGTGGTTTCATCCTGGCTGTAATCATCTTGGCCATGATCCTGTATATCACATTGCTCAACGCTATGGGTCTGAGATCCGAGACCCGTTCTGGATTTTTCTTCTTCGGTATTAGAACCACATCAGTATCATTCAAGTTGGCTGGAAAGATCCGTGTATTCAAACAGTTCACAATAAAGTCCAACACATCTCCTCCCACCACATCCCAGAACTGCTGATAAAAACCCGGATTCATTCCATCCGGACCAGGTGCCTTATCTGGGAACATAGCAAACAAGGCCGTTTTTACCTCTTCCTTTTCAAAGGGGCGCAGTAGGGCTTCGTTTTGTGCAGGTGACACTCGAGGCAAGACATTGGCATAAAAATTTTCATCCATCTGAGACTGGTTTGACTCAAAAATATTCCGATAATAATAAAAAATAGTCGTTCTCATGGCATCTCTCTCCACCCAATCCCCATCATCATTCATAATTTTAGAGAGTGTGTTTTTCTTTTTACGGTGAGAGGCATACCTGTGATAGAATTTAGTATTCGCGTCTGCCCCCTTCAGCCAGTGCTGTTTCGCCATCTGTTTCCAAAAAGCATCCTCCTGAGCCTCTAATCGAGCCAGACGTTCTTCTAACCGCTGATACTCGGCTAAAGAAGTTTGATCAGTGCATCCCCGTAGCCGCAACTGCTCTTTGCGCAGGCACCTCATCTGCTCATCAAACTTGTGAAACTTATCACCTCCCCATCGTGATAATTTATTGCCACACAACTCGATACAGGCTTGCAAACCCCTATCTCTTCCTTCAGTCCACGTCGTCTCAACCACTCCCCTACAGCCCTCATCATGCATCCAAGCCATCTCAAACCGGAACCCCCTCCTCCCACCACCTGTCCTTTCCCGAAGATTCAGAATCCCAAGGAAAAGCGCAGAATGATCTGAGCGTCGGGTTAGAATGTTCGAAACACTTGCCTCCCTCACCACATCTCGCCATTCCTGCGTAACCAGCACCTTGTCCAACCTCTCCTCAATCCAGTCTACAGTCCCCTCCCCTCTTTCCCAGGTAAACGGGTATCCCTGCATAGGTAATTGTGCTAGTCCACACTCATCAATAGTTTCCCCGAAGCCCCGTAATAGTGTCTCTGGATGGGGATTCCCCCCTCGCTTCTCATACTGATATAAGAGATCATTAAAATCTCCTATAATAACCCATGGCAACTCAGAACGATGCGATAAGGACTTAATGAATTCCCAAGAGTCATTCCGTCTCTCCCTCTGCGCATAACCGTAATACCCTGTCATCCTCCAGTTTTCAAACCCCGGCATTGTTACCTCAATATCCACATGATTTTTTGAGTAACTCAACAGGCTTGCCGTACCATTCGTTCTCCATAATAATGCCAAACCTCCTTTCGTTCCTACACTATCAACTTTAAACACACCATCGAAACCAAGTTTCACCCGGAGCCGCTCTACATGATCTTGGCCAACCATGGTTTCCATAAGAAATACAAAGTCGGGTTTCTTACTGGACACCATGTCCACAATCTCCCGAACTGTTCGTGGATTACCCAAGCCACGACAGTTCCAACTTAACGTACTCATGATGCTGGGCGGGTCTGGGAACCAGCACCCGCCATATTCAAGTTTTTTGAGAGATCAGTCATCAATACATCACTACCCTCCCTTCTCAACCCACCTCCCTCCCCCTCCCTGCGACGTTTGGCAACTGCCGTGACCGTACCCACCATCTCCCGTTCCGGCACCCTCACCCCTCGGCCAACCTCCCTTATACCCCCTCCGCCCCTTTCCCCTCCACCGGCACCAACCACCCCTCACCAACACCCCTCGGCCCTCTCCTCAACCCCGCCCTCAACTCTGCTGAAAACGGATATTGCTCCACTGGGATAGCAGCATTCCGTGCATGAATACAGAATTTGTATAAATGCCCCAAGAGCCCACTAATAAGTGCATAATTGTTCATATTTATACCCCATGTCTACTCAATATTTAGCCTTGTTTTGCTTATGAAGTGTCACAATGTTGTTCAAAATGATCTTAATTTTGCTCATTTGATCCATTATGCACAATTCATTATCTTTGAGTAGAAATGAAGGATTTTAGATCATGTTGGATGCATTTGGAGTCAAGGGGAGCCAAGGTGAAGCTAAGGAGATGGATGCAACACTTCCAAAGAAGCCAAAGAGTGATGTTTTCAATGGTGTTGATCATATGGACAAATTAAACCAAGGCAAAAGTGGAACAAGTGTCAACAAGCTGAAATTCTCGCATGGATTGTCCACTGTTCTGTTTTCGGGCCATATCTCGGTCTAAAAATATCCAATTTATGTGATTCTTGTCCCATTGGAAAGAAGACTCAAAGAGCTACAACTCATATTCAGACATCAAAGCCTAAAAAGGAATTCACGGTGGTCGAAATTATCCTTGAAGTTGAAGTTCCAAACTTACAATTCAAAACTGACACTATTTGGTTTTTTGACCATATCTCGGCCTAGAAATGTCCAAATGGAGTGATTCTTGCACCATTGGAAAGAAAACTTAAAGGTCTACAACTTTGTTGAAGACCATAAGTGCCAATAAAATGGTATTATATGAGAAACATAGCCTAGAAGTCAAGACAAGTGCACAGAATTCTGTTTCCAGCAGCCTCGTACGCCCTGCCATACGCCCATACGCATCTCTTCTCCCTGATCCAGTTTTCACTGGAAATGTACCAAAAATCGTACCCCCTAGCGTATGCCCATCCCTGAGGGCGTCCCAATCTGCTATGCTCTATTTAGGCGCGTTTTTGTGTCATTTCAACTTGGTTTTGACTCTTGTTAGAACCCTAGACACTCTCATTTACTTCCCTTCATATTTTTAGGTTAGATTAGGCTTAGATTTATGTTTCTTAACACTTTTGAAGCTTGGATTCCAACATTTCAAGATTCCACCATCCATTTTCAATAGAGAAGCTTTCTTCCTTTTATCTCTTTCTTTTGCTAGATTTATGTTTAATGCTTGTGTTTTTGTGTTCTTTATGCTATTTAATCATGAGTAGTTAGTTTATGGACTTGAGTTAGGGTTGTATTATCTATCTTGATGCTTGATTTGTGATTATTGTAAAAAAAGGGGAAGAACACTACCTAGGGTTCATGTGTTTATGAAGGTGTTGTGTTTATATCTTGTTAATGTTTGA
The DNA here is from genome assembly GCF_001879475.1 of Ipomoea nil. NCBI lineage: Eukaryota > Viridiplantae > Streptophyta > Magnoliopsida > Solanales > Convolvulaceae > Ipomoea > Ipomoea nil. The sequence goes on along the minus strand of NW_017618262.1, from coordinate 2,576,795 downwards.
TGTACACATTCATTAGCTTGTTTTTGGAGGATTCCTTGCCTCAACGAGAGTTGGATGATGAATCCAAGCCACCCCTTGCATAGACCCGATTTCTTCCTACGAAAATAGGGGAAATTTGGGGCTTTAGATGCTTGTGTGCTTGATGGACTTGGAATTGATTCACCACGAAAGTGGGGCAATTCCTTGTTCTAATCCTTGTTTATTAATTACGAGAATGGTTCGTAGACTAGGATACCTATGTGCATTCCCGCTTGATTCCTTGGTTACTTGTTCTCCCTAATCCCTTAGGTTGTTAAAGCATCTAGATGATAATGCTCCCTAGCTTGAGTCCTATTTCTTTATTTCGTGTTTACATCTTGTTACTATGTGTTTGTGTTACTTTGTTTAGTTAGCGTAGCCTCAATCTCGTTATGATTTGCTTAGCTTCTTGTTGATTTCCTTATGCTAGTGCCTAGTTTCTTGTGATTGCATATTGCGTGTCATAACCCCCAATCCCCTGAGGACGATATAAAACACCCGAGCTCACATCTTATTTTTGCTACAATCACCCACAATAGAAGCAAAAATTGTGTAAACGCTCATACTTAAACGAGACCCAGCATGTAGACTTATCTCGTTTCACAAAATTCATGCGCCTCTTAATCGGTTTGTCCACAGGAATAGCCACCCGAATGCGATAGAAAGCCTTCCATGGCACATTCAGAAGTCGGTCATCAAACTTAACAAAACCGCCAAGATAATTACCAACCTGCTCTAATATTTTTTCTGATGTATGTCCCATTGGTAACCCATGCACCTGCACCCACATATCAACCGTATCCAGTACCACATCCTCTGGCCTCATACCATCAACCACTTGTCTACAAACTAGGGTTGCATTCTCATACGCCCATGGTCCATCATTCAAAATACGTTCCATGTCTGTTTTATGGAAGAAAACAAATAGGAACAGCCGTGGTTGGATTTCTGTTACTTGGACCCCCTGTACCGATTGCCAAACCAAGGCTAGGACCTCTCGCATGAATTCCAACTTGACTAGCTTGCGTGTCAAGAATCGGCCAACCAATGACCACACCGGCTGTGCATCCACCGGCGCATCATCCACTCCGTCCAGAACCGGTTCGAACCTCTCCTCTTCCGCCGCAATCACCAGATCCGCCCACTGCCACGTCACACCCTCCACCCCGCCTCCTTCTGCTGAAGTCGCCATGCATACAACGCTGTTCTCCGTGCTCCGTCGTCAACAAACCGGCAATTGCCGTAGAACAGTGATGGAAAATTAGTGAAAACCTAGGAATAAACCCTAGTAGTGGAGAGAAAACCCTAGACTTCTAGAGAGAGATTTTTTCTTTCTTTACTAGTTCGCACGATTATAATGATCAGTGTCAAATTTGTTTAGGAATTGTTCGATTTACAAGAATTTCGAATTATTTAATTTTTCGGTATATTACTAGTTCGGATCGAGAAAATCGAACTGAATTGCCACTCTAACAATAACTTTGGCATATTTACTAGCAAGTTGTACTAGACGAGCTTACTATAAACACATAAGATAATTTCATTGCAAAATGAAAATATAATGTTGAGATGGTTGAGTTGGTCTAAGGTGCCAGATTCCGTTTTCTTCTACCATAAATTATTGCGAACGATGCGTATTGGTCATAATTGTTTAAAATTATTATAAACTCATCATCTTCAACCTTTTTTTTTTTTTTTTTTTGCTAGCTTTTAAATAATAATCTCAATAATCACCAACTATATAAAAAAAGAGACAATATTAATTTTTCTTTAATTTGTTTCTTAAAATAATAATTTCATTAATCGTTAATGGTATAGTAAAACGAGACAATAACTTTTGCATAAACTTTTTAACATTAAATATTATACAATGTGATAAGAACTTATTTGATTAATTTATAACAAAGCAACCCAATATGTGAGATATAAAAAAGTATAATATAAATTTAAAATGTATCACATTCAATATAATTTTTTTTTGAGAGTAAAAGACATTTTTGTCCTAAACTTATAGTATCACGGATAATTTTTGTCCTCCTTAAAAAAATTAGACAATTTGTAGACACGCTTATTGTGTCGAGGACAATTTAGGTCCTCCGTCAATATTCCCGTTAAATAGGGGTAATTTCGTCTTTTCAGCATACCTCCTCCATTTTAATACGTCAGTGTGCTTATAACACCCCCGATTTTTAAGCAATAAACAAAGGTAGTTAAGGCCTAAAGACAGAGATAAAAACTAAACATTAAACATTAAGAGTCATGGAAGCTAACAGTCAATTGGGGAATGTCACGCCACATCTAACTAAAAGCTAGATGCACATGCTAGGAGACAAATACTTAACCATCCAAAACATAGTATCAAGTTCACAAGTTCAAATCTATAGGCACAGAGGCCTCCATAACTAGCTAAGGGACAAAAGGGAGCTACGCTAAACTAATCCATCTTTTAGTGTGCTCACAACGATCTACTTTGTACCTGTAAAACATAAGGGGTAGCACCCGTTAGCGAATAATGCTAAGTAACCCACCACTACTCGTTGAGTACATATATTATAGATATAAGAAAACAATTTGAGACTTGGAATACATAATATATAGTCTTTTAAAACGAGGAATAGAAACATCATAAGACTCATCATGGAACACTCTCAATCAACCGACCATCATACGATAAATCAAGAGGTCAATAGAACGATAAGAACAATGGAATCATCAATAGCAAATGATCATCAATATCAATCAAGGTAACATCATAACATGAAGGATTACATCAATACATGCTCATATCAAATGAAAGTCAAAGATCGCAACCAATGACATGTTCCAACCTTATGCCCGGTTCCAACCTTATATCACCATTCCAACCTTATTTCAGTTCCAACATGTACCTCCAAGTGCCACCCAGTACACCAAGTCCAACATTATCCCTCCTGGAGCCATTTCTTCCCGCCTGCTTCCGCCAGCATGCCGTCGATCTCATAGACATACGCAATGTCATAATAATATAGTACTAATCACGTGATAGTATCCCGCCAATCAAGTGGGCAAAGCTCATTACCACCAATCTCATAACAATCACATAGTCATTGACATAGAAGATTGAGGCTCATCAATAGCCCAATCAAGATCAATCAATAGAGTACAACATATGTACTAGATAACAACGAGATATTCAATCGTAAGGCTTCAATGAAAGACATGAAAGGAACAATCAAGACAATAACACGATAACAATAGGCTTCAATACAAGGATTACAATGATTGGTGAATACAAGCTACCAATCTTCATTGAGAACGAATGAACAAGCACATACTAGTACCAACAACATCGTAACTAGCATGCAAATCAATAGGATAAACATAACGGTTCAAACGAACGTCAATAACTTCACATTAATCCAACGAATCACAAGGTTGGACCTTAAACATGATTCAAGACTCATAAGCTTATCAAGGTTACTTAGGACACCATTTTAGATGAACGAAACATCAAATGAGACACACAATTACACAACGGTTCAACAAAAGGGATGCCAAAGCACAACGTACCAGTGGGCGGAACGGTGGGTGGACAACCACCCGCCACCCCCTACACATGCACCAGCGGGTGGACAACTACCCGCGGCTCCCCCCCCCCCCCCCTGCCACCACCCTTCTCGTTCCCCACAGGTGGAACGGCGGTAGGCTGTCTGCCTGCGAGTTCCCTTGATTTCAAAAACAATTCCCCTTCGGGGGGAAAACATCAACAATGCCAAGTTCAAGTCGAAAACACCCAAAACCTCACATTCAACAATAGAGGAACTTGAACACATGAAAATCTCAAAAAATAACATTTATGAACCCTAGATACAAGGTCTAAACATGCATAAACACAAGAATATGCATCATTTCACTCATGAACATCAAGAACATCAATAGAACATCAAGAATCATCATAGCAATGTAAAAATAGGTTTTGTAGAGCATGGGTTACCTCTTGTAACCTAAGTACACCTTCTTCAACCCCTAATCCTTCTCTTGGAACTCTTCTTCTACAAGGTCTTCCCAACACAAATCAAAACCACACAAATAACCAAAACTTAGATAAAGATAAGGAGAAACCAACTAAAAGCACTATCTAAGCTTAAGCCTTACCCCTCCTAGAGTCTTGGTGGGATGGATGAAAGTTGGAATCTTGAAGGATTTCTTGCAAGATTGGGGAGAGGTTTTGGTTTAGCTTGGAGAAGAAGCTAAGGTTTTAGAGAGAAGATAGAGGGAATTGTAGAGAGAGATGGAAAAGTTGGAATGATTGGGGATTCACTTGGTTGGGGTAGGATCTTTAGGCTAAAATCTAAAAAGTTGCAAGGTGGACCCCTTTGAATCACTTTAAGGCTAGGAAGGAATTAAAGACTAGGTACAAGGCATAAGGCACCATGTACAACTTTTTGACTAATTCAATTAACCAAGGAATTTGGTCAATTTAAGTCCTTCGACTAATTAATTAAGAAATTAGGAAGAGATTTTGCAAAGCAAGTTTAGAATTAATTAAATAATTAATTCCGTTTAAAGGATAGATTTTCGGGGTGTCACAGTGCTTCTGTTCTTCATTCCAAATTGACGAGACAGATTGAAGAGAAGCAACACTCTCTCTGAAGAAGCAAATTTGGTTGAAGGATTATGCGAGGAAGCTGTAACTCTTCCAGTTCGTCAACTACAAGGCGAAAGGTATATGGTGAATGGATTTCGATTCAAGTTTGTGAATATGGGCAAGAAATAGTTTTGAGAACATCTTGGACTAATGAGAACCCGGGAAGGAGGTACTGGGAATGTTCAAGATGCGAGGTTAGATGCAAATTTTAAAATTTTTTGCAGTGAGAATTATTATTATTATTATTATTATTATTATTATTATTATTATTATTATTATTATTATTATTATTATTATTATTATTGGGTTTGATGATTCAGAAATGTGAAATTGAATGACTTATATATATATATTTTAATTTGTGCAAATTTATCAGGATGGATTCGTGGTTTGGTTCGATCCCCCAATGTGCCCTAAGTCAAAGAAGTATATACGGGGTTATTGAAGAAAATTAACAAAAGTGAAGAAGAAGTAGCATATTTAAAATGCAAGTTGAGCAGATGGGAAGACATTCAAATTAAGAATAATCATAGGAGTACAAAATGTAGATCCATGATGATGTTGGGTGCAGTTGTCCTTATTGTACTATTAATTTGTTATCTTTCAATTGTTGTATTTGTAGGGAATAACATGTATATGCTTCCATATTGTTGTTTGGTTTATCAATGGATTAATGGAGTGTTCTTGTTTTGGTCAATTGTCCTGTGCTACTTTTCACAGCAAAGCTAAAAGCATGCTTACTGCCAGTTTTAAAACCAAAGCAAAGCTATAAACCAAAGAAAAGCTACACAAAGCAAAGCTGCCAATAAACACCATTTCATTCACTATCAATTTCAGTTTTAAAAGCAAAGCTAGAATGTTTGTTTTGATGTCAAAAAAGCAAGGCTGAGACAGTGAGGATTAACTGCTTACATAGAACAAAAAAAGAAAAAAAAAAAAAAAAAAAAAAAAAACATCACAAAGATCTACCCCATCATACATATTATGTACCAAAAAAACATCAACATTGCCTACAATTCAAACATCATAATATCATTCATTCAAGTTCACAGGCGTGTCCACAGTGTTGGTGAACCTTGACTTCATGGTTGTCCTAGATCTTGTCATAGGTTCCCTCCTAAGTGGTAATTTGTTCCTTGATGTCAACCCTAATTTAGACCTTTTGGGAGAAGGTCTAACACAAACATTCTCTGGTTGTGGTGTAACAGAAACATGCTCTGGCTGTGTAATGTCAACCTCATACTCTGATTGTGTAATTGAGATTTCATCAGGTTGAGGTTCATTGTCATACCTTGATGCCATCTCTGTTGCTTCATTCCAAAATTCAGTCATGTCTTCAGCTACAACACTACTCCCTTCTACTGGAAGTGGATGTACAAATTTGTTCTTCCTTGTCCCAGTAGGTGCTGCAAGTGGAGTTCCAGTAGGTGCTGCAAGTGGAGTCCCAGTGGCTGCTGCAAGTGGAGTCCCAGTAGCTGCTTTTGCAGATTTGTTCTTCCTTGTCCTTTTTCTTGGATTGAGCTACATCACAAAGAAACCATGGATTTCAATTTCTAAGACAGTAAATATATGCATACATTAGAAGTAGTTGTTAATACCTTTCTTTGTCTTGCAGAAGGATCTTGAGGGCATGTTCTAGACTTCTAGAGTTGGGCCAGTCTTATTGCATTTCCTAAAATGCTTAATTAGCAATCTAGGGTTCACATGTGTCCCATCCTTGGTGATCTCATCTCTGTCCCTGCTTCTCAATTTCTGGGGTCTTCTAACCTTGGTTGTGTATAGTGGAGGCAATGGTGGTTCCTTGTTTGACCTTGGCCATTCACTTGGACCAGAAAGTGGCTTTATCATCCCTCCATAGGCAAGGACGGAGCCAGAAATTTGGTTGAGGTGTGGCGAAATAGGGACGGATTTAGAAAAATTTTCCAGTAAAGACGAAACATTAAAACAAAAGAGATAATTAAAAAAAATTACCTAAGAAATATAGTGGTAAATATTGTTGGATATGAGCGAAAAATAAAACACATCGAAACTTTATAAAAATATTCATAACAAAATATGAAACATAATTAATTTGGTAAAATAATTTGAATAGAAAACATATTATAAATTACACATCTCATTATTAATATAAAAGAATGTTATATATATATATATATGTGTGTGTGTGTGTGTGTGTGTGTGTTTGTGTGTTAAATATTAAAAAAGCTATTAAAAATGTGATTGTGTTGAACCCAAAGGGGAAGGAGTCAAAAAACTGTAAAACTATGTAATGTCACAAAGATTCAAACCCTTTGACCTTTATAATTACCAAACATATATTTTGCCAACTAACCTAACTCATTTTTGTTAATATTAATAGTTTTTTTATACTAATAATAAATCATGTACTATATATACATATATACATACAAAGATTATATATGGGGTGGGGGTGGGGTGAGGTGGGGTAGCTGCCCCCCCCCCCCCCCCCCCGGCTCCGTCCTTGACCATAGGTATTCAAGTAATTGTTTATTGAGTAGCAAGGGTGTACATAATTATGCACAGGCCCTTTTCCATGTTTCAATCCAGATGGCACACACATCATGTTTACAAGGTATCCCAGTTAAGTCCCACCTCCTACAACTACAACTACGCTTTTAACAAATCCACTGTATGTTGCTCTAACCCCACAATGACCCTTATCTCAAATAGATTATCATCACTTTGAGCCCTTAAACATCTAGCAGTAGCCCTCTCAATTAAGGAAATTTTTTTCATAATTGAAGGATAGAATGGACCTTTCCAGTTAATAGCCTTTTGTTTATTTTCAAATATTCTTGCCATAAGTAACTTCTTAATAGATTCTACAGAAGATATTAGTGGTTCTGCCCTTGCATCTAAAATCATGGCATTGAAACTTCTGATATGTTGTTTACTAATGCATCAGAATTAGAAAATGTTGTGAAATGGGACCTTGACCATTCTGAAGGGTGTTTCTCAGCTAGCCATAGGTATGCATCCACATCTAGCTTATTGATCTCCTCCATAGCATCAGTGAAGCTATTTACTGTTATTGCCTTGGTTGTTACCCATAAACAATCTGTCATTGTCTTGCCCACAAAACCTGCCAGCTTCATGTTCCATGGAGATGCCTAACACAAAATCTATGTGTGGCATTTGGTAGCACATACTCAAATGTAGGCAAGAGACCTTTCTGTTTGTCTAGAATATAAAAAACTCTAAAAAAAGTTAAAACAGATTTAGTGCACATCCTAATTCAGATCCTCAAATTGATAAAATTCAGATGCACATCCTAAAAAACAGAATTGATAGTGGCAAAATGTAAACATAATTGATAATTCAGAATTCAAAATTCTATACCTGAAATAAAGGTTAGTTAGGTTCAGCTTCTGGTGTGATATCTAGGTCCTTCTTAAACAACTGCAACAACCAAGTCCATGAATCTTTTGTTTCTCCTTTTACAAGTATTCTCTTTTCTTTTTTCTTTTTTTTGGAAGGGGAATAACCAAGTATTTTTCTCTTTTTTAATTTGATTCTAACGTGATATGCTATTATTAACTTTAAAACCAAAAAAAAAAAAAAAAAAAAAAAAAAAAAATTGACCATAAATTTTAGATTAACCCGCAATGTAAATTGATTAAAAAAATTATGAAAAATATATAAGATTATTTTTATTGAAAAAAAAATGGATCAAATTATAACTACATAATACAAATAAATTTCAAAATTCTTCAACATATACTGCTTAATTTCTTCAAAATATACAATTACAACAAAAATGCTTGTATGCATGTTTATTCACGGGAATGAATATATTTTAAAATAATAAATATATTTACGCGAATGAATATATTTTAAAATGATAAATATATTAACTATGAATGACATACATCAAAATTGTAAAACACACATTCTAAATAATATGAATTCTATACCTCTTTTTAAAACTTTATTACATCAAGAACAAAAAGATTAGAAGATATCAATGGAGCACATAATGGCTGCACATCCTCTTTGATGGTAATTTGGATGTGATTGTGGAGAAGAAAAAAACAAACAAAAATTTAGCTTCTACTGAAGATCTAAATAAAAACTGTGGATGCATGAGTGGTTGTGCTTGTGATAGAGGTATGCTTGAGGAAGTGGCTAAAGCTAGCTTTAGCTAACTCAAACACATTGCTCAATAAGATAGAAGTGGTAATGGAAGATAATACTGCTTCAATTCGTTGAACAGCACTCTTTTAAAAAAGAATACCTCATCACGGTCTAGAGAAAAGAAAAGTAAAGTGACAAAAATGCTCTCGAAAGAATATAATATTGAATTCAATTGATTGGAATGCAATTAGATGTGCTCCTGCCGGAGAGATTGCAAAAGTTATGGAGACTTCAGGATGTAATATTTATAATTGGTAATAACTTACATATGTTTTTTGACAGCTGTTTGTTGATCATAAAAGATATTGAATTTGGTATAATGTAATTTATATTGTGTTTGGTGATCCAACAGTGTTTTTAGAATGGTATGAAATCTCTTTTATTAACATCAAATATTTATATATAACTTAAAAAATTGAATTTTTATATTGTTTTTAACCTGTCAACCAGGGTTTGTGTGTTATAGCATTTGACCGGTAAGCACAGAATCCCATACATCTATCAAAATGATTCCATGAACTTCACAGTATTGTCGAAAAGAAATAAATTTTGAATGATGATTAAGGATGAACATTGTAAACTATTTCTAAGTACTTATATAGAGGAAATAGGCTTGCTAATTAGTTGTTAATATTTTAAACAGTTCACATCATGACATTCATTTGGCACCATTTAAATTGCCTTATTAAATATTTTCCTTATTTCTAGTACCTCAGCAAACCTTTTTTAGAAATGCCATATATATTGTTGCAAATTTTAAAATACTTCGTTGCTCAATTCTTATTTGAACCTGACCTTGTGATCTAATGACACGAATGAGTTTGAGTCTCAGTGGAAGTGATATTGACTTTTTGTGCTTCAGTAAGTTGAGAAAATAGTTATGAACAAATATTATATTAGAGTTAGTAATACTAAAAAACTTAGAATTTTATGTAAAAATGTCATCATAGGCGATAAAAGTTAAATGTGAATACCAGCTTCATGAGTCAAGCAAAGAAAATATAATGTAGGCATTAACTAATTTTTATTATTTATTTTGTGGGTCAACTATTTTCTTATATTTTCTGAAGAAAAGGGTGGTAGGTGTGATTACATTGGATTGGAAGGAAAATAAATCACTTAAAAAAAAGTAGGTGGAGTCATCTTAATATTTAAAACTAAAAAATAAAAATGATTTCACACTGAAAAGGTACTAAATTACAATATAAATGCAATGTACCTAATATCGATTCACCAACTTTTCTCATTCTCATCTACTCTCCTCAATAAATTTGTCATGGTTAATTATTTAATTTACGAGAAACTCTATAGCCACAGCACGAAAGTACTAAGTTGTCCTGACATTTGACTAGGTATTTGTCTAGTTAAATTGGCATTTCCTATAGGGTCCAAATCGAGTTAGACTAGGCATTTGACTCTAACCCCTAAAACAAACTACTTGGGGAGTTTGAACCCACGTATTGTGGTTGGGGGTAGAGAAGAAACCTCTAGACTAATAAAAATATAATTTTATGTTGTTTGGTTAATGGAATTCATTTTCTAATTGGAAAATGAATTTCTCAAAGTTGAGAAAAATGAATTTTCTGTAAAGAGATGGAATTTTATTTTCTGCAAGGCTCGGGAAAAAAATAACATGACTAGGCAATTTGTTGTTGTGTGGTCATTGGTGCTATTCTGTCTTTATTGGGGCTTTCTTGATTCTAGATGGGGAATTCGTTGTATAGAATTAATCTACTGAACCAAGTCTTAGTCCTAGTCTAGTTTGTGTTGAGTTATTGGCTATCTAAGTTTTCTTTTTCTTTCTATCATTTTAGTTTTACATGATTCTAGCATTCCATCATTGTTTTTAACTTAGTGGATTGATGGAAACCGTCTTAATAAATTTGACATGACTATAGATTATCCTCATGTATTTGGATTAGATTGATTATTGTGAATTATTGTAGATGGTTTTTAGTTAATCTCACACACACGCATGTTTTTTTTTTTGACACTATAGGCGTCTGCTCTTTGGGAAGAACGTACAAACGCCTATAGTTAACTTTAGGTGTCAATGAGGAACAAACACCTAAAGTTAGAACTTTTAGCGTCTATGACACTTGTAAAACAGACGCCTTTTCACTTTTACAACATATATGAATGACTTATTCAGGACTAGTGTTTATTCAAAAAAAAAAAAAATTATTCATTATCAATAAATTAAATAAGAGAAATAATTTTATTAGTTATATTTTTTTATTTTCTCCAATACAAATATTACTTACATTCAAATTCATTAGTCGATTATATTCATTACATGGTCTATTTTCTTCTTTTTACATTATCTTGTAATTAAATATTAAATTTATAATACAAAATAATGTTATATATTTATTTACCAAGTATTTTATTAATACCCATGAAAAGAAATAGTTTGAAACCAACCATATTAACTACTTGGGGAAGATTTGTTGACAAAGAGAGTATTCAAATAACCTAATAAATTGAAGTGGAAACTTATCTCGTAATATCTTTGGAGTATATCATAGTTGTTCAGGTAAATTGTATTTCTTTATTAAGATTATTTAAAATATTTAAATTTTTACTACCTTATCCAATCTTATTTTTTAAACAATAAATTTCTCTATCCACAAAAACTCATTCAACAATAATGCTTGAACCAAATGAAACCTCTAACAGAACACCTAAAGGATAAGTATGTTTTATGTTGATAATAATATGTAAATGTTAATTAGATCATTATATTACGTTGCTAAATTTAAAACTCATTATTAAAAATGTCAAAGTAGGACAATAGAACAATGTGACACACTTGATGCATTGAAAAGATGGAAACTACAATAATGCTGCAATTAATTTGAAAAATCTAGAAAATGAAGAAATATCAATAATAGCCATCGTTGCTGCATTCTTTGATCTTGTATGTAAAATATTTATTGTGAATTCATTAAATATATGAGAACTAATATAAATTTACAATTCATTTCATATTCTAGACTCAACATGCTTAGATTATTAAAGACAAAATCAGCATCAACATTGACAACAAAAACACTTTGTATATATGATGTAGCCACTATTTTAAAAAGATTTTTATGCACAAAGTGACAAACAATTTAACTCTAAGGTTAGTACCAATCCAATAAAAACAAATAAATAAATAAATAAAAATAAAAATAAAACACACACACACACACACACACACACACACAAAATCAAGTATTGCTCTCATTCATACTAATTCCAAAAATATGAGCTTGAAAATGAATAGGTGCAAAATGGATGTGGAAAATGGTGATAAAACTTACGTGTTGCGACATCAATATTCGGACTACCTATAGAGTTATTGTGGTTACTATCAAGTAAACCAATTATGAAAATAGAACAAGATGTACTACTTATGAACATTCTACAAATATAATAAATATTAATATTTTATTCAATACTTCCACATTAAACATGTAGAGGAAAAAACTACCATTGCAAAATATCAATAGACACTTGCAAGATCAAAAGTTCATAGTACAACTAAGATCCCAGTCATATACACAACAAGACAAATCCAAGGCTTCATACACCGTACCATAATCTCATTGCATGACGTTATCATCTATGCTATCACTAGTAATACAATTGCAAATGACACACTACCAACAAAAAAATAGAGGACAAATAGTGAAGATAAGACAGCTATCAAAAATATAATTAAGAAAACTTAGAGAAATTCAAACTAAAAGTACTATTTATTTAGACTATCATTCGACTAAGTATTTAGCCTATCGATTTTATAAAGTTGCAAATATTTATTTTAGTGACAATTATAATGAATCTCATATATAATCTTGCATTCATATACTTTGAATTACATATTTAAATGAACAAATTTGGCATTTAATTACCTATGTAGGAAATTTTCTTATATAATATTATACTTATATACTTTGAAATACAAATACTTATTTAAATATAAACATTGGCATTATCCATTCGCGCAATATGCGTGTAAAACTAGTAATAATAATGATGATAACAACAACAATGTAATAGATTGAGTAAGATTCTATTAAAATTTTATATATAAATAAAAGTATAAAACTCGCATTTAATCCAACCCATTATAAATTTAATTTGGCACCTTCTATCACCTAACAAATTTAAATTAATGCAACGTAATTCTGGGTAGGTATCCATGGAATGGATTAAAATTATCCTTGAATACAACTGTGTATATTTGTATATGGATAACTTTGGCATACGTACAATCAAGTTGCAAGGGAGGAGCTTTCTATAAACAGATAAGTCACTTCATTGCAAAAGTAAAGCATAATGTTGAGATGGTCGAGTTGGTCTAAGGCGTTAGATTAAGGTTCTAGTCTGAAAGGGCGTGGGTTCAAATGATCATAATTGTTTAAAATATTATAAACTCATCATCTTCAACCTATTCTTTTTTTTCTCTTTTTTTTTTTTTTTTTTGCGTATTGATCATAATTGTTTAAAATATTATTAACTCATCATCTTCAACCTATTCCTTTCTTTCTCTTTTTTTTTTTTTTTTTTTTTTTGCTTTTAAATAATAATCTCAATAATTACCAACTATATAATAAAACGAGATAATATTTATTTTTCTTTGTTTCTTAAAATAATAATTTCATTAATCGTTAATGGTTATAGTAAAATGAAAATAACTTTTACATCAATTTTTTAACATTAAATATTATACAACGTGATATGAACTTATTTGATTAATTTATAACAAAGCAAACCAATATGTGAGATATTAAAAGTTTAATATAAATTTAAAATGTACCATATTCAATATACTTTTTTTTATATATAAATGACATTTTTCAAAAAAAACAAAAAACAAAAAAAACAAAAGAAAACAAAACAAAACAAAACAAAACAAAAAAATTTACCAATAAAGAACAAAGAGAATATTTTAATAATAAGAAAAAATATAGCAGAAATATGAACAGATACTAAATTATAATAGAGTCAGTAGTACTAAAAAAAATAGCATAAATAGAATAATGTTATTTGTAGTTTTCCTGTAATCTTTTAAATGACTTTGTGGTCTAGTGGTATGAAGTGATATTCCTAAATAAGAGGTTATGAGTTTGATCCCCTTGAGGATGAATTACCGAATTAGTACTAAAAAAAATAGCTTCAACAAATTAAATTATAATAAAATTTTCATATTTATAAGTGATTTTTTAAATAAAAAATTTAACATCACATATCATATTTTATGATATTCAATGCCGAGTATAAAATTAGAAACAAATAATATATCTTTTTTTAAAATAATATTTTTCCATTCAAACAATAATCGTGAGTAATAATAATTTTTTTAATTACAGGAAATAAGGACTTTTATTTAGGAAAATAATATTGTAAAAGTATTCTCTTTTTTAATTTCATTCTAACGTGATATGCTATTAACTTTAAAATAAAAAAATTAAAAAAAAAAAAAACGACCATAATTTTTAAATTAATGTTATTTTTTACGCATAATTTTTCATCTTAATGTTTACTTCTTAATGTGGCAATTAAAATTTTTTATTCATTAACTACCATAATTTGACTGGCCCACCTAATATTAAAACATGAATATACTTATTAAATAAATTAGTAAGTTATTCGTGCGATGCACAAAAACAATTATGTTATATTGAAGTTAAAGAAAACTGCATGGAAGGTTACCAACAGAAACACTCAAAAAATTGGAACTCTACGTTATCAACCCAAAGGCAATAGGAGACAACGAAGTGTTCTGGACTTGGGAGGAATCAGATAAATTCACTGTTAAATCTATCTATCTCATGACTAATCCAGGTAAATCGGATCTGCAGAAGGAGGACTAGTTGAACGTTTGGAAGCTTAAGGTGGCAAACCAAATTCGTTTATTTGTTTAGCTAGCCAGACATGAGAGAGTGTTTGCTATCACATTATGGTGGATTTGGAGATGGAGGAACGACTTCGTCTTTAACAACGAGCATCAAGCAAGATGAAGATAATAGCAAAGCATTCCGGACAGATAATCTTACTGACAGAAGCAAATGCTTGTAACCAAAAGGTTACAATTAGGTGGAACAAACCCCCAAATGATTTCGTGGCGCTCAACGTGCAGTGGATGGAAGCTTCACGACAAATGCAAGATATGCAGATAGTGCGGATGTCATGAGGGATGAAAATGGTAACTGGAGAGGCCGTTTCAGATACCAAACTCAAGCGGTTAACACTACGCTGCCAGACGGTTGAGTTATCCTTAAAGACTATTAGCTGTTTAACTTGACTAAACAATCAATATGAGTGTTTGATTAATTAACTTTTTGTAATAACTTATTGCTCTAAAATGCTAAAATTCAAAAAATTGTTCAAAACAGTTTTTTTGATCAGCTTTTTGAGAAAGTCATTTTACATGTAATCAGCTATCAGTTAATTTACCAACTATATTTCTACAATCAACTAATATTATTAACTAGTCAAACTCACTAACTCAATCAGCTAACAGTTATTTACCCAACACCCCATCAACTTTGGGATGTGGGAGCTGAAGGCTTGGCCCCCTCTTGATAAAATATAATAGAGTTGCATCAGCAAAAGACAAGGATGACTTAATATAAGCAGTGAGTTGGGATTGACGGTTAGTTATCAACAACTGAAACGCACACCTCCACCTACCACTAACCTTTCTTTTGCTCACCAACCATTCGTTCTTTTTCTCCTCGCCACACCCCCCCCCCCCCCCCCTCCCTTTTAATTAAAATCATTCTTTAAACCCCCACAAATCTAATCACTCTTTAATCAATATAATTATTCCAATAAATCACATAATCATCTTCCCACCACCTTCGCAGTTTTGACGGCCATTCCTCTCCTTTTTTTTTCTTGGACTCTACTCTAATATTGTAATCATTAAATTATATATTATATTATTTATTGACCAAAATATTTGGTTTATATAGAAAAAACCATAAGAGTATTATTTACCGAGTAATACTTATTATGTAATATTTCGATCAATTTATTAATAAATAATGAATTAATGAATATGAAAGATTGTTATTATTAGTTACACACATTATAAGTCATAACATGATCTAACATTTTGCACAAGTATTTTTTCGTAATTTTTATTAAAAAAAATCTATTTAATTACCGTCACAGTCAAAAGAAGTTCAATCTAGAGTAGTTTGAGTAACGGATCGAGACAAATTTAGACATCTTAATTAATACTTAATTCAAACAAACAAATTTTGACATCTTAATTAATACTTAATTCAAACAAACAAATTTAGACATCTTAATTAATACTTAATTCAAACAATTTAAGAGTCTAATTGACCATTTTATATTTTTAAAAACCTATAATATGAATATAGTGTTAACATTTTAATTAATATACTGATATTGGATACAATTTGATAAATATCATAAATTAATTATTGCAATATCATTTATGTTTACAATGCGAATAATTAATGAAAAAATAAATAATTCAAATATGTGAACCAATGATTTCAAACTGAAATTAATATATCTATACTATTAATAAAAGTAAAATTCTCCTTTTCAACATTCCCGCCCAAATTAATATGAATATTAATTAATTAGTAAAAAATTAATAAATTTTAATTGGTAACAATAATATTTTTAATTGACTAATTGACTAAAATAAAAAAATAAAAAAAAAAAGAAATTGTCATATCATTGCATTTTAATTAAAAATGGAACAAATATTAAAAATTAGACGGAAATATTTCAATAATAATATTCTGCAGCATCAATAGTAAATGCATATTTTAAACAATATAAAGGTAAATTAAAAATATAACGAAAATATTTCAATAAAAATATTATACATCATCAATTAAAAATAAACAGAAATTAGGTATAAAAAAAAATATCACTGCATCTAATATTCTAATTGACTAATTGACTGAAAATATAAAAAAAAAAAAAAAAAAAAAAAAAATTGGCTGAAAATGAATATGATATTACTAATTGACGGAAAATATAAAAGGATCACTAATTGACTGATATTCTACCATTATATATTTTCACCTGAGTCACCTATTCTGATGGACTGAAGGTGTTAGCTCTAGACGAAGATGGATAAGATTGTGTTGCTACTACCAATATTCTCTATAAAGAGGTTTCAATAATGTGTAAATACACTCAGTGATATTGTGTTTTTTAAATGGCAAAATTAATATATATATATATATATATATATATATATATATATATATATATATATATATATATAGAAAAAAAATATTTTCCATACAAATGAATTAGGATATCAATTCATTCTTATAACTAATTTAAGTTGTTAGAGAACGAGCACATTTGCCTAATTTATAAAAAATACTAGCAATGATAAATAAAATATCAAAAGTTACAGTACCGCATGCGTACATCTACACATTAGCTATTAATTTGAGCAATTATTTGCTCAAATTAAAACAATGATAACATCAAAACACATAAATTATCCAAACCACATTAGCCGAGATGGAAAGAATATTAATCTCAGTTATATATTTTATAAAAGGAAAAATGACAATTTTTCTCCCTGAGTTATATACTTATAGCATTTTTCCCCCTGAATTATTCATGTAAGCACATTAGCCCCTTCAATTATTTTAAAAGTGTCAGTTTTCCCCCATGATATATTAAATTGACATTTCTACCCTTAAAAATTAAAATAAACATTTTATTTATTTTTCTTCTCCAACAAATTACTGCGTATACGTAGGGATGAGCACAGTTCGATTCGAATTGAACCGGACACTATAGCAATCGAATTAAAAGTTTCCGGTTATGATTTAGATACAGAACCCAATATTTGGATTTCAGTTTATTGAAATTATGAATTGAAAAAATTTGATCCTGAACCGTGAGCCGGCGGTTCCGAATCCAGTTCACGATTTTGAACCGTCTTTATTTTAAAATTTTATTTTTTCATTTTAAAATAGTCTAAATTCAAAAATAAATGTATTTTATTTTTTTTCAATTCCGAAAATGAAGCAGCCGTTCCGGTTCGCAATTTTAATAAACTCTAAATGTCGGGTTTCGATTCTAAATTGTAATTATAATATTTCCGTTTGGTTGCTATAGTGTCTATTTGGTTTGAACCAAATTGTGATCATAATTTGTTGAGAAGAAAAATAAATGAAATATTTATGTTAAGGCTAATATGTCAATTTAACATTTCAGGGGAAAAGCACCCACTACTTGAATAATTCAGTGGAGAAAAGTGGTGTAAGTATATAACTTAGGGGGGAAAGTATCATTTTCCCTTTATAAAATGTAAAGTTATTGGAAATATATATATATATATATATATATATATATATATATATATATATATATTCTCTCATTAATAATTAACTAATTAATTAATATTAATTAAAATAAATAATTGATTGAGAATAAAAAATGGTATGGAATTTAGGCCAATTCAAATAGAAAATGACTATTAATAATTGATTGATAATGAAAAATGCTTCCAAACTGACCCAGTGCATTGAAAGAATATTAATCTCAGTTATATATTTTATAAAATGTAGAGTTACTGGAAATATAAAAAAAAATATGTATATATATGTTACTGCAAATATAGTTATGTAAAGATATATATTTAAAAATGAAAAAAGGAATAGAATCGTTTAGTATCCACAATTTATAAAGAAAATTGTGTAATTAAAGATGGAAAAGGTTTTGCAATACGAGATGGAAATATAAAGTTTCAAAATGGAAATAATATTAATCGAGATGGAAATTAATAATTTTTATGCCAAATGTTATTTTATACTAAGAATATAAGGATTGCGTAATTATAAGGTTTAGTCGAGATGGAAAGAATATTAATCTCGGTTATATATTTTATAAAATGTAAAGCTAATGAAAATATATAATAAAAAATCTGTTATTAATAATTAACTAATTAATTAATTTTATTAAAATGAATAATTGACAGAAAATAAAAATGACATGAAATTTAGGCTAACTAAAATAGGAAATGACTATTAATTTTTTTGAATGCTACTGACTCTATTATATTGTAATATCTGAGGTCACTACATGTCATCTAAGCACAATGTGCTTAGCCGAAATGACTATAAATAATTGACTGATAATGAAAAATGCTTCCAAACTGACTAAGTACATGGAAAGAATATTAATTTCGATTATATATTTTATAAAATGTAGAGTTACTGGAAATATTAAAAAAAAAATTGTATATATATATATATATATATATATATATGTGTGTGTGTGTGTGTGTGTGTGTGTGTGTGTGTGTGTGTGTGTGTGTGTGTGTGTGTTACTGGAAATATAGTTATGTAAAGATATATATTTTAAAATGAAAAAAAAAAAAAAGAATAGAATCGTTTAGTATCCACAATTTATAAGGGAAATTATATAATTAAAGATGGAAAATGTTTTGCAATACGAGATGGAAATATAAGGTTTAGCCGAAATGGAAAGAATATTAATCGAGATGGAAATTAATAATTGTTACACCATATGTTATTTTATACTAAGAATATAAGAATTGTGCAATTATAAGGTTTAGTCGAGATGGAAAGAATATTAATCTCAGTTATATATTTTATAAAATGTAAAGTTACTGAAAAAAAAATTTGTATATATATGTTACTGTAAATACAAATACGACTTAGTTTTGGGGATGACTACTTTTTAGACAATGAGATTTAGGGGTGTGCAAACTTCTGTGAAAGTTCGGTTAACCGATCAAACCAAAACATTTCGGTTAACTGTTCTTTAACTAAAAAACTTCGATTCAATTAATGGTTAAAGGATTTGTAGAATTTCGATTAATGGTTAATTCATTTCGAAATTATCTAAATAATATACTAAAAAAATTTATCTGTACATCGCATGGGTAATTAGGCAATTATTTTGCAGAATTCAAACAAAGATAACATAAAAAAAATAATCGATCTAACCAATTTCATCAATTGCACTATATATAATATTCGATGTTATAATTTATATGATTATATATCGATCTAAATATATTCTTAAAATATTATAACAAAATACATTTCGTGCAACGCACAGGTGCAAATAGTAGTCTTAATTAATACTTAATTCAAACAAACAAATTTAGACATCTTAATTAATACTTAATTCAAACAATTTAAGGGTCCGTTTGGAAAGCAGGAAAATGACTTCTGAAAAATGGTTTCTGGAAAATGAGTCATTTTCCTTTTCCCGTGTTTGGTTGCATTTGGAAAACTGTTTTGGTGTGTTTGGTTCATTTTCTGGAAAATGAGTAGAATGGTATAATTAAATATTTTAATTATTTTATTCTGAATAAAAAAATACATTTTAAATCTTTAAAACAAAAAAAAAAAAAAAAAAAAAAAACAAAACAAAACAAAAAAAAAAAACAAAAAAAAAAAAATTATGGCCTCCGGCGGAACTGGGTTCCGCTGGAAACCAAGGCTATGGTTTCGGCGGAATTGGGTTCCGTCAGAAACCATAGCTATGGTTTCTGGCGGAACCCAGTTCCGCCAGAATCTTTAAAAAAAAATGAAAGAGAAGTGGCGGAAAACGACTTCCGCCCAAATTTGGCGGAAGTCATTTTCCGCCAAATTGAGCTTATTTTCCCCAGTCAACGGAAAATGTTTTCCGTTGACTGGATTTTTCAGGTGTAGCCAAACACCAAAAATCCGAAAAATAACTTCCAGAAGTCATTTTCCGGGTTTCCAAACACAGCCTAAGAGTCTAATTGGCCATTTTATATTTTAAAACCCCTATAAGTATGAATATAGTGTTAACATTTTAATTAATATACTGATATTGGATTTTTGTATGATATCTAGTTGTAAAATATTTATCATTACAATTTGTATGTTAAAATGGGGAAAAAATATATTAAAAATATTCGAGTTGAGTACACATAATTCGAATTTTACTGGCTTGATGAAAACTACTAATGATTGTTTAATCAAAAAGTAAGATATGAAAGTTTTGAAAAATCAACACATAATAATATCATATCACGTTTGCATTGTTCCAAACCGTACTTCTAGCTCTAATCATTCTACCTGGCCTGCTAAAACAACACATTCAATGTCCCCATCTTCTACGTACTAATAAACCAAACAAAAACACATGCCATTTGCCAATGCCAATTGGCATAACTCAAATAATAATTGAGCCTTCAATACCATTGTCACTTGTGTCTTTAACTCATATAGAGAATAATGGAACATTAAATCATTTGTATAGAATTAATTCATAAATAAATTGAGTCAATAATATAAAAAAATCTAATAAATGGATATTAAATCCCAAAGAATGCTTGACATACGAAATAAGTTACACAATTAATTTAAAACTAAAAGATAAAAGAATGTTTTTGTGACAGCAACTAATTAAAAGGGATAATATTTTTTAGTGGGATACCTTATGGAGTTATGGGGATATAGTGATATACATTGCATATGTGGTGGTTTAGGAAGCGTATGTGGTAGATAGTTCTTGACCTGTTCTGACTCCTAAATAAACAATAATAAACCGAATTTGTTTATTTGCCTAAATAGTAATTAACATTAATTATCAATACCCCTATGCACATTTACATACTTTACAAGCATATAATAACAATAAGAAAATGTTATAATATATGTTAAGTTCCACATAAAGGTATTGACTCTGACTCTGTTTGGTAACATATATAGTTAGTTTATCAGTTAATTTTAATTGACTTGTTTAACAACTATTATTAAACAACTAATATGAGTGTTTGATTGATTAGTTTTTTCAACAATTTATTGCTCCAAAACGTTATAATTCAAAAATTTGCTCATAGCAACATTCTTGATCAGTTTTAAACATTTTACATATAATTAACTATCAACTAACAACTAATTTACCAAACATTTCTTTATAATTAGCTAATACTATTAACTAGTCAAACTCACCAACTCAATCAGCTAACAACTATTTACCAAACACTTCTAATATATTTTTAAAATAACAAAGTTATGTACATATAATTTTTTACATGTATTCCTAAAATGTGACATTTTTATGTGAGATATTGTAAAATTTTCTTGTCAAAATATAATATACATATTATTTCCAAATTCTTAGTTACGTGGACATTGCCGAGATTCCCAACATTCAATAATTTGATCTGATGAAAGCTCGTGGCAAATTTGCTGTGTGCTTTGTGGAGACTGGAGAGAGCCATCACAGCCACGTGCACGCAAAATTGAATAAATCCATAAAGTTAAATAAGTTCCATCTCTGATTGTACGTCGGAAATTTTTATAGTGACATGAGTTATATTATTATTTAATTTTGCAACGTTGTATATAATGTATTTTTCTTGAATTTTATTTTGTTTACTAGTTTTTGTATGTGTATTATGTGAATGAGTTAATGTCTAATGTTTATTTTTAAATAAGTACTTCAAAATATATCAATACAAGATTATATATGAGATGTTCATGTATAGGTAATTAAATGTTGAATTTGTATAATTAAATCAGTAATTCAAAATATATGAATGCAAAATAATATATGAGAGATTGATTATAATTGTCACGAAAATATATTTTTGCAATTTTGTAATTACAGTAGTCTAAATACTTAGTCTAAAAATAATAGTCTAAATAAATACTACTTTTGATTTGAATTTCTCCAAGTCTTCTTAATTCTCTTTTAGATAGTATTGCATTGTTTCCATCTTTAGTATTTGTCCTCTTATTTTTTATCGGTAGTGTGTCATATGCAATTGGATTCTGGTGGTAGTATAGAGGACAACATCATGTAATGAGATTATGATATAGGAAGCTGTGGATTTGCCTTGTCGTGTATATGACAGGGATCTTAGTTGTACTATGAACTCTTGATATTGCAAGCGTATGTTGATATTTGGTAGTGGTAGTTTTTTCCCTATATGTTTCATGTGTTGTGAGATGTGTTCGTAGATTCTCATGTGGAAGTATTGAACAAAATATATTTTTAGAAGGTTCATGAGTAGTATCTCTTCTTCTAACTAGCTCCATAACTTGTTTACTTTATAGTAACAACAATGACTCTACAGGTAATCCGAATACTGAGTGTTTTTGTTGTCAAAGTTGATGTTGATTTTGCCTTTAATCCAAACAGCTTGAGTCTAGAAATTGAAATGAATTATTGTAAATTTATATTAGTTCTAATATATTTAAAGGATGCACAATAAGTATTTTACCTATAAGATCAATGAATGCTGTAACGGTGGATATTTTTTAAATTTCTTCATTTTTTAGATTTGCAAGATTGATTGCAACATTGTTGTAGTCTCAGCATCTTTTCAATGCGTCTTGTGTCACGATGTTCTATTGTCCTGACATTTTTAGTAATGAGTTTTAAATGTAGCTACATAAAATAATGATCTAATTACCATTTACATATTGTTATCAGCCATGGTTGATTTTTAGATTTTTGTGGCCCCATTTTGATAAATAAATGAGGCCCTACCAAAATCACAATATCTTTAAAATAAATACCAAAAAAAAAACATATTTTGGAATAAATTACAACAACAACAACAACAACAACAACAATAATAATAATAATAGTTTGCGCAAACTCGCAATGTAAAAGGATTTAAAAAATGGAAGAAAACAAATTTTATGGAATAAATTACAAGCATAACAACAAAAATAATAATAGTTTGCGCAACTAAAAATGCAAAAGGATTAAAAAAAATGAAATGTTCAAAGTTGGAGCAGCACTCAAGTTTTAAACATTTGACCTCCAAATTGAAATACAATAAGCACATGTTCTTACCATTCCTTCATAGAGCCTTTTACAGGGCATTTAGTTGGAGGGAATTTAAATTTCATTCCCACCTAATTCCAAATGTCACTAAATTGAGTATATTCCTTAGTTTGGTTGGAAGGAATTGCAATTCCCTCAAATTCAGGAAATTAAAATCCCATCCCAGACAAAATTATCCTATCATTTTTAGCCTAAAATTGATGTCTGACAACAACAATGGGCATTTTAGATTTTATACTACTTATTCCCTTTCAATTCATATGTATACCGAGCATTGGAATTGAAATTTCTAGTAATTTTATTCCTGTAAACCAAACACTAGAATTTAAATTCCCACTTTATTCCAGTAATTCATCTCCCGTGGAATTGCAATTCCTTTCCCACGCAATTCCCTCCCTCCAACCAAACGCCCAGTTAAGTTTAATTGAAAACTTTTAGTTTTTATTTCTAAACTAGCTAGGTAAATATTAAATATCGGGCCCTCTAAAATTGGGGGCCTTATAAAATTTGGGGGCCCTGTGCAGTAGCCCAGCTTGCACAGCCTAAAATCTGGCCATGTTATCAGCATAAAAGCATATCAGTCCTTTAAATGTTATGCTCGAGTTACTTTTGGTTCAACCATTTTTGGAGCAAATACCAATTTTAGTCTCACGAGTATTAGCAAAATGACGGTTTTGGTCCACATGTTTAATTCCTATCAATTTTCATCCACGACTATTGTTTTAGTACCAATTGTAATCCACGACTATTATTTTAGTACCAAAATTCGTCACATTGGTCACCCATCTATTTAAGACATCCCGAAATTTAAAAATTTTAAGGGCATTTTTGTCTTTTTCAACTTAAAATTCCAATTTGAGCATAAATAAATAAATTTAAGCCCTAAAATCGATCTCAATTCGCAGTTCTCCTTTTCATCAGATCTTAATTTGAGGAAGAAAACTGCGAATTGGTATAGATCTTAGGGCTTAAATTTTTTTATTCATGCTCAAATAGGAATCCTAATTTGGAAAGCATGAAACTACCATTAATAATTTAATATTTCGACATGTCTTAAACGAAGGGGTGACCAGTGTGATGAATTTTGGCACTAAAACTATAGTTGTGGATGAAAATTGGTACTAAAACCATAGTCGTGGATGAAAATTGGTAAGAATTAAATATGTGGATCAAAACTGTCATTTTGCTAATACTCGTGGGACCAAAATTGGTATTTGCTCACCATTATTGTTGAATTACTATATTATATTACATTATTACTCAAGAAGAATTTGGTTGCACTTAAAAACATTTCAATCATTTTCCAAATAAATCACCAGCTTGTAAGTCTTGTTTGAATATATATATTTTAGTCTTTATTTTGGTAGTTTGAAGTGGAAAATATAGGTTCACACGTTTCTGTGGGTCCCACGCCCTCCTACCAGGCTATCATATATTGCTTTTTTTCTTTTTCTTTTTTTTTTTTCTTTTTTTGGAAAGAACCTACCATATATTGCTAATTTTTTAAGATATTTAATCAACTTAAAAATTAAAGATGAACTTCATAACATCATAAGAGGTAGGTGAGTATGAAAAGTCATTTTTTTTTCTTTTTGAAAACAAAACTCATTTTTTTTCTTCAAAATTTCAGTTTTCCTCCATGATTACCACGTTTAGCTTGTCAATTTATTTTATTTGACTAATATTTACTTTTAAAAATATTACAAATAATAACAAAATTATACTTACCAAACATCTGCCAATAACGTTGTGGTCTAGTGACTCTCCCAAGTGAAAGGTGATGAGTTCGGTGCCCAGTGAGTAGGTTGAGAAAGTTATGAACAAATACTACACAATCATATGTAAAAATATTGTATTTTAAAATGAAAAGTGATGGTTATATTTATAATTTTTCATAAGTAGAGTGGTTGAGCATGTAATTTCTTTTTTTTTTTTTTTTTTTGAAAATACTATATTTTTTCATGCCAGCACTTTCTAAATAATAGTTGAAAAGTTATATTTTGTTTAGTACTATTAACTATGTTACAATGTAGTATCTATTTATAACTACTTTCTCAACTTACTGAAAAGTTATATAATGTCATGTACTACAATGTTGTGTGCTTTTAAAGTTATATTATATGCATTACAAGTTATTCTATTCCCTATATAACTCTGGCAAAGCACTCCATACCACTTTATAAAGCACATGATATTGTAAACTTTCCTAACAAATATTCATAATTAAGAAAATTTGGATTAAAATATTTAAAAAGAGAAAGAAATAAAATAAGATGAAGTGGTAAATGGAAAATCATGTTTGAAATTGGGAAGTCAAGTTTAGGGTGGTTGGGAGTTGAGTGCAAATGGGAAAAAGTGATAATGGGAAGAAAAAGAAAAACAGTACATTCATTTTGATCAACAAATGTGCACATAATAATTAATATTTAAAATTTCAAGGTCTAATACCTTTTTTTTTTTTTTTAGATTATATCAATTAAGAGTTAATTCCACCAAAATTCTTTTATTTTTTGTGATAATTCAAAATTTAGTTACAGATTATTATTTTTGTCATTTAACATATTAGACTATTATTTTTTGTATACTTTTACAACACGTTTGGTACACGGAATGAATTTTGAGGTAATAGGAATGCTATTCCATAAAGAATGGAATATGTAAGGAATAGACTTTAGGAATTATATTACAGTGGTTGATTGATTTAAGGAATAAAAATGATGTGTTTTAAAAGACATAAATATCCTTATAAAAATATGTGATGGTGGCGGTGGTGATATATATATATATATATATATATATATATATATATATATATATATATATAACAAAAAGGATATTTTCAGTATTAGAGTACAAAAGCTATTCTCAAATACTTGGAAATAGCTAATACCAAGGGGTTCCCTAGGAATGACTATTCCCGCTGCAAAGGGAATAGCTCATTCTCGGGAATGCTATTCCCAACCATGAAAAGGCAAATCAAACAATGGAATAGGTCTATTCCCAGGAATGGTATTCCATTCCCGACCTATTCCATGAACCAAACACGCAGTTTGTTTCTTCAAATTTTTCTTCTTTTTTTTATTGTTACTTTTTCGATTTCAACCGATTTAATTGGTTTAGGACTTTATTAAAAATCGGTTGAAAAATATAGTTACTAAAAATTTGAGGTCACCTAAAGTTCTAAACCAATTAAACCGGTTGAAACCGAAAAAATAAGAAAAGTAAAATATGAAAAGACAAAAATACCCTTACTAAAAATAGAAAAAGTCATTAGAATGACTAAAAATGTCCAAAAAATAATTATAATGACAAAAAACGATAGTTTAGGACTAAATTTGAAATTGCCACTAAATACAAGAGACCTCTAGTAGAATTAACTCTATCAATTAATCTCTATTTATACCATTAAAATTATAAATTTATAATTAATTATTTTTCTACAAACCTAATATTAATACACATAATCGTATAATATATGGTGTTTTATTTAAAAAAAAAAAAAAAAAAAAAAAAAAAAAAAAAAAAAACTTCAAATATCAATTTTCAAAATATGGGATTTTAGTTCAAAAACACTAGATGTCAATTTAGCCACATAAGTATATGCAAATCTAATTGATCTTAATTTCCATATAATAATATCTAGCTTTCAAGATTTATACCATTCTTCATTTCCATTGAATTATACATGTTGGGTCTAATCTAGGATAAGCTGGCTCACCTACTCCCCCCACTCTCAACTAATTCCACCAAAGGTCAATAAAAAAAAATAAATAAAAATAATAATAATAATAATTCCCCTCACTAAAGCTAAAGGGAAAGGAGAAAAACCTTCCTAACAGAAGTTAATTGTCTCAAGTCATCAACACAATAAAAATAAATTTCATATTTTGTGATTCAACATTTTTTTTTTTTGATAAACCATGTTTTCACCCTCACTAGACTATATCTTTCTTCTTTTTTTTTTTTTTGAAAAAGGAAACTTAATTCTTTCGATCATTGTCACTGGACTATATCTTAAATCCTACAAACTGGCCTCCCAAGCCTATGAGGATATAAATCAAACCATTTTTTTTATGACGACTCGTCATTGACGAGGAAAACCCCATAACTCTTTCAACTGTGAGTAAACCCCACCTTGTAACCCTAACCGACAAAAGATCACAAGAAAATCAAACTGATTTAGTTTCAAGATTCAACACAAGAAAATCAAACTAATTTAGTTTCAAGACTCAACGCCAAAGCTTGTCCTCCAAGCCCATGAGGATGTAAATTGAACCAATTTAGTTTCGAGACTCAACACTAAACCATCAAATTATACACTTTTGCGTACAAGGTACTAACTCAAATCATACACTTTTACGCACAAGGTACTAACTCAAATCCCATCTGAAGTAATTAAGTCTTATACGATGAGAATCGTCATTAAACCTTTTTTAACCTTACGTGTGCCCGGAAAAATAAATATACGATGTATTATATTAATATTACAATAGATGAATATATCTATTATAATAAATTACAACACCCCTAACACATGAAACCAAAAACTTTAAGAAGAGAGACAACTATCTTTACAAAGAATACTAATAATGTTTAGTGAAATGTGAATACTTCAAATTTAACATTAACTACAAAGTCAAATTGCTATCTAATATTAATTTTTTTTTTAAAAAAAAAAATCGTTCACTATTGTTGTTGGTTTTATGGCCATTCAGGAGCAAACCAACATAAAATTGTTGAAGAGATATCAAAATTGCAAAAGGGAACTCAAGAAAGTTGAAAGACTGTGAATTGTGTTAATTTGATGTGCACAAATGGACTGTTATACAATTTAAGTCACTCTTAATCTTCTATAAACGATATCTAACTTTCATAAACACAAAATTACTTTAAATATCTCTTCTTTAAACCGAGCTTCCATGCATAAATATAGAAATTAGGGAGCGTTTGGTTCATGTCATCTTAGATTAAGGCTTATTTTGCATTCCCGCGCTATTCTACCTCGAGCTTAAGGGTGCCAACATTGACAAAGAAGCCTAGTCCAATTTACCAACTCTTCTTCTCTCAAAATGTTCAATTCCCAACTCCGAAAACTCCCACACTCTGGTTTGACAAAACAGTTAAGAGGAGGTAAATCGCAGTGATTCAATAACTCAGTAGATATGGCCAAATATTAGTGCGCACAGGGAATCTGTCCACTTTGAACATAATTCTCACTCTGCCGAGTACGAACCCGTGCAGACCCCAATTTACCAACTCTATCCTATGACAAAGACTCAAGTGGCAAAATGCCATGACCAAGGAGTCAAGGACCTTGTCAAGTCGAGAATAGTCCTCTTCTACCTTACCCATCACCGGTATTATTTGACATTAGTAAGTTAAATATATATATATATATATATATATATATATATATATTAATTACACATGATTGATAAAATCTATTATACATGAATTAAATGTGATTAATTAAAGAAAAATTAAAAGTAAGGTCAAAACGGTCAAACACGGTAAGAGTGCATTATTTCCTTGCAAAGAACCTCAAATTTCACGGAAGTTATGTACGTCGTATATACTTCATACTTGACACATAACCATTGAAGAACAGCTTAGCTTGCAGATTTCAACTATAACTAAACAAAACAAATTAAATAAAACAAAAATTAAGAGAGAATTAAACAGAATTCAATTTAATTAAGTGGCGTTGGTTTTTCTTTAGGAAATTAACAATAATTACAAAAGGATTATTGTGTTCCTTCTGAGGAGTTTGGATATGGGAGGGTATAATGGGGATTTGGCTAATCTCCCCGGGAGGGGCTCCAAGGGGTCATGTCCATGGGATAGCTGCCCAGTACCCTCAAGAAGGACGTGAACTCCTGCACTTCTGCAAGCGCGTTCTGCGCCCTCACGTCCGCCATGGATGCCTCGAAGTCCACGTAGAACATGTATTCGAAATGCTTGGCGGTTCCGACGTTCTCGTCGTCGACTAGGCGGATCGGGCGGTTCCGGTGGGGGCGCGACTCGATCTTCGTCAGGCTGATGTTCCGGAAGGCGAAGGCGGAGAGGACCTTGAAGAGCACACTCGTTCCCTTGTCGTGAGCGAAAACTATGCTGGTTTTGAACGGCCGATCGGTTCTAGGGATGATCGGTTCCCGTGCGAGCATCACGAACCGGGTCACGTTGCTGGAATCGTCCTGGATTCCTTCTTCCAGGACGTGGAGGCCGTACAGATCGGCGGCGCGTGCGGACGCGATTGCGGCGGTGTCGCGGAGGTTGTTGGCCGCGATGTACTCCGCGGCGCCGGCGGTGTCGTCCACGGCCTCGCGGGCGACGTTTAGGCCGAGTTTGGTGAGAGTGAGCTCGCACTGAGCCAGTGCTTGCGGGTGGCTAATGACGCGAGTGAGGTACTCCTTGCGGACGCCGGGGAGGGCGAGGAGGCAGTGGTGGACGGGGAGCTGAACCTCGCCGACGATGTGGAGGCGGTGACGGAGGAGGAGGTCGTAGTTGCGGTGGATGGAGCCGCCGAGGGAGTTTTCAACAGGGAGGACGGCTCGGTCAGCTATCCAGAGCTCCACGGCTTGGAATGCCACTTCAAACTGGTCACAAGGTATGGCCTCACAGTTGGGATACGCCTTCCCGGCGGCGGCTTCGCTATACGCGCCGGGAACACCCTGGTAAGCGACGCGGAGCAGCGAGCCGTGCATCGGCGCCGGCGAGAGATCCGTAATCGTGAGCGGCTTAGGAAGGCTGCTCTCGATGGGGACTAGATCTAGCGTCGACGTATGGCCGTTCACGGCGGTGATATTCCCCGCATCTCCGCCGCTCTTCTGAACATCCTGCTGCTGCGACACCACCTTGCTCGCCAAAATGGAGCACGAGCTCTGCCAATCAGCTCGCGTCGCGCCGATGTGGCCACTATATCTTGTCGGCGCGCTGTTGGTGTTCACAGTAGCGCTGGAATTCGCCGCCGCGGCGCCGGCGGCGTTGGCCGAGTCAAACTTGAACACGCATTGGACCGCGAGACGATTGGAACCGACCCGGTGAGTGAAACCCGGCGGCGAAGACGCCCGGGTTAACGATTTGAGACTAATACCAGAAGATGACGTAAGGGATTGCATAGCTCAACGTGGGGACTCAAATGGAAATATGAGATAAGATCCGTTCCAAATTGGAAACTGAAAGATATAGAAAGAGAGAGGTAAAAGCTTGTTGTTCTCTGTGAAGGGAACGTCCAAGCTGAGAGAAAGAAAGAAGGCGAAGGGGTTTATATATTGCTGTGGAGAAGACTTGAGAGAATTGGTGAATGTAAGTGTGCGCAATGGTAGTTTGGTCAATCTCACACCTACCCTCTTTTGCTCTCTCCCTATATTATTACTAAAATAAAACTTATAAATCCATCCAAAATTTTTCTAAAAAAATAAAAGTTATCAAATATTGATCTAACATTTTAATATTAGGTGATTTAACACGTAAGCATTTTGTAAATTTTTTATTAATCTAATAATTAATTTTTAATTTTAAATATGACCCCTAAATCTAAAAAGAAATATCTTAAATAATAGTTTAAAATTTTTACAAAGTTAGGTAAAATTGCATCTCATGTTGTTTTATTATTATTATTATTATTTTTTGTTTGACTACAGATTTCTCATCGAGACTAATCATATTTATATCGGAGAAGACTTTAAGGGTAGCAGAGCACTCCATGATGAGTTTCAAGGTAACAGTATTTTCATGATTGAATTTGGAACTTTTGATTAATAGAGGTACGCGGGTGAATTTAATCTCATGACATTATAATTTTTTTTAAATTTAATTAATTTTAGGATATAGTTTTCTTTTTGGTATATAATCTCCTATTAAAACGCAAGAATTATATTACTTAAGAAATAGCTCACCAACTAAATTTGGTCTAATGCGTGTATCTTTGAATATACACAAAAATAAAGAAATGGAAGTAATAAAAAAAAATAGAGGGGGGGTTGGTGTGGGAGAAAGGAGTGGTAGGAAGAATGCATGAGGGAGCTGTCGGCTGGGCTGGCTGCTGTATTTTGTTGTTGAGGACCACAAAACCCAAGTTGGAGCTGTTGTCACGCACACTTACCCTGTGGCCTTCGCTACTTCTCTCATGTTATAACGATTAGGTATTGCCTGAATATGTACACTCACTTGCTGGATATGTGTTCCCGTTATCAAGTCAATTATGCGATCAATTTATATCGCAACCACCACTTTTTTTTTTTTTGAATATTATTAACTCTATTGCAATGTAATATCTGTTCATAATTACTTTCTCAACTAAATGATGTACAAAGTAAAGAGCTAATATCACACTGAAAATCGGACCCACAACTTTTCCTATAAGGGAGTAATTAAACTTGTTACTATTAGACCACAAGTGTGTATTAGATAAATTGCATCATTGTGTAATAACTCATAAATCATATAAGAAAAATAAAGTGAAAACTGTACATTTTTAGAAAAAAAAAAAAAAAAAAAACACTTAAGTGATCTCAGATTCACTAAACTAATCATAACCTTAAAAGACAGGGCCCCTAAAGCCATTGCAGAAAACTATACATTCTTGTATTTACGGTTGGGAAGCATAATGCTCTCTATCCCATTTTATAATCCTATATAATATTCATTAGACAAACTAATTTTTTTTTTATTTGTATATTATCTTTTTTTTTTTTACTTTTCAAATTTGGGTTTTTCTATTTCATAAAACTTTTATCTATTAACATTAAGTTACATATTATAAAAAAAAAAAAAATTGTAAATAGTTTGAATCAAGAGCAATTATCTATATAAGATTTACGTTTTTGGACAGAGTAATATATAACTCATGAGAGATTGAGAGTGTTGATGAGGTGGTGTAAGTATTAAGAAAGATCGTTCTGTCACTCTTAGTCCTACAAAGTACACAAAATGATTAGTTTTGATATATGATCTTATATAATTGGTTTAGGAAATCTTGACTTGAACCGGTAACTTTTGACAATCTAGGTTACTTTACTTTCTTGTGGTCCTTTATCTGCTAAAATTAAAAGACATGTTTGTTCATAAGACACTTTCAAATAACAACAGTAAACTTTTTTGTAAATCAAAGGTTTAGGAAATCTAGCTTTAACTAGATATAAAAAGTTGGTTATTTAAGGTGAGTAAATATTAGTGTAGGTAAAATGTTGAATATTTTAAGAACTTTTCTCTTAAAAAAAAAAAAAAAAAAAAAAACTAAAAACTGGTGGTTTGTTTGGTGGATATAGAAAACAGAAAAGCACATTACTTTATGTAGCAGGACTGCAGTGATACTTTAGAGCTGTAGAATTGACTCCAACATGTACTGGTAGTTATACGTATATATCATGTGTATACGGGTAGTTATACGTATGTATCATGTGCCACACCACTCACAAGTATTCATCAATTTTACTGAACCCTAATAAATAAATAAAACTATCATCCATAGGTGTAGGAAAATGAGTTAATTCTAGATACACTAATCTTTTCATATTAAGTCTTAAACTTTTATTTCCTTCTAATTTTAACCTTTTTCTTGGCCAAGGATCTTGTAGTCCAATGGCACCAAGTTGCTCCCTCGAGGTTGTAGGATCGAGCTTCAGTGGATGCGATATTGACTCTTTGTGCTTCAATAGATTGAAAAATAGTTATGAACTACATTGTAATAGAGCCAGTAATATCAAAAAAAAAAAAAAAAAAAAGACTTTAGCAAAAAAAGACATGTAATCAATTTTATAATTAAATATTTATAAAACTGATCCAATCATTTTTTTTCTCTTATTTTTCAGCAACCCTCTATTATTGATCTATTCAAATGGATTAATCATATCGGCCATCACTTTTTACATACTGTGTGTGTGATTTTTATTTTTTTTTAAAAAGAAAATTCTTTATATTTTTTTTTTTGTTAGAGTAAATACCCAAAATGGTCCCTCGACTATAGCTAAATTCACAAATTGGTCCTCGACTTTCAATTTCAACCAATTAAGTCCTTAACTTTGCAATTTTAACACAATTTGGTCCTTTGTCTATTTGACCATTTGTTGACTGTGATTTTTGAGGATATATATATATATATAATTTCATGGTCCACCGTCGGGTTTTTAAGGTTCCGGTTGCATTTCCAGATCGCACTGTTACATTTGAATCCACTGCCGAAAGCAATCTACCAAATTCTGTCACCTTTCTTCATCCTCCCTTTGGATTCAATGTAGTTGAGTTCGTACCAGAGCAAAGACGACGACGTGTTTCCGAACCGGTGCAACGTCATCCTGGAGGCCTCCACGTGCTCCGACGAGAGCTGAAGGTTCTTCTGGAGATCGTCGATCACGGTCAACAAATGGTCAAATAGATGGAGGATCAAATCGTGTCAAAATTGCAAAGTTAAGGACTTAATTGGTTGAAATTGAAAGTCGATGACCAATTTGTGAATTTAGCTATAGTCGAAGGACCATTTTAGGTATTTACTCTTTTTGTTACAACATCTCGTAATTTCATAAATATAAAAGTAATTCGAATTTAGTTCAAATTACATCCACAGGATTTAATTTTTAACAATTACATTAGTTGTTCACTTACCAACTATTCTAAACTGCTGGCTTAACAAATTTTGTTTGAATTCTTTATAATTATCAATTATCAATTTAACCACCATTGAATTGTTTGTTTAGGATAGGGAATCCCCGTTCATAAATATTCCACTGCAGAGACTGGGATATAATTTTATCCCATCTCTGGGGGTGGAATATGCCCTGCATCATACATTTTCCCCCAACTATGATTCTATGAAGCCTCACCTTCCTAGCTAGCAGTCTAGCACCTCTTCTAGAAAATGTAATCCATTTGTTGACCCAAAAATATGTACAAGCACAAAACAGGCAACAAATAAGAACACACACATTTATATAGTTTCATATGATTAATTTAGAGTCAAACATATATGTCTTCCGGAAACATAATTGAGCAACTGATTTCTTGACAAATATGGCAACCTAACTGAGCAATACTTGGAAAGAAGTGGTGTAGGGGTGTTTGGTAAATTGCTATTAGCTGATTGGGTTAGTGAGTTTGACTAATTGATAGCATTAGTTGATTGTAGACAAGTGTTTGGTAAATTAATAGTTAGCTGATAACTGATTAATTACATGCAAAATGACTTTCTCATAAAGCTAATCAAAAAAAAAGATGCTTTGAACAGCTTTTTAAATTTTAACATTTTGGAGCAATAAACTGTTACAAAAAAGCTAATTAATCAAACACTCATATTGATTATTTAACTTAGTCAAACAGATAATACTGATCAAATAAATCAAAATTAACTAATAAGCTAATTATGTTACCAAACAGATTATAGCCTCCACCAAGGATGATGAGAGATCGAGTGAGAGACTGATTGAGAGTGATTTTTCAAGATTGGTTAGACATTATAAATAAGTACAATTAATGAATGGGAAAAAAAAAAATCATAAGGCATGTCCTTCTATTTAATGGATTACTGAATCACCATGATCTATCCCTCCACTATTTTGTTGAGTTGGAATGTGCGGGGCATGAAAGCGAGGAAATTTCACCTGGACAAAAAATTATTATAATGCTTTTTTGTAAGTTATTTTATTTAATATAAAAATTTGGTATTAAATGGTTGTTTTATGAGATAAAACCCTTCATTAAAAGTTTTATGGCTTGTTTGGTTGGGCGTAATTTGGCTGTAGTTGAATTGCAATTCAGTGAAAGTTACAATTACGCTGTTTGGTTGGAGGAAATTGCAATTTCGTAGAATTGCAATTCCCTCCTTTTGCTGAATTGCAATTCATGGGCACCCCCCTATGAATTGCAATTCGGTGGTTGTAGGAAAAGGAAAAATGAATGAAATGACAAAAGTACCCTTAATTATTATTACCATTATTATTACACAAGGACATTTTAGTCTTTATATCACTTCTTTTATTCCCTATCCAATAATTCTATTCATCCCTACCAAACAATATAATTTGAATTCCTACTTTATTCCTACATTATTCTTTTCTCACCGAATTACAATTCCTTTTCACGCTAATTCCTTACTCCCAACCAAACGCCCTGTTAGTATCCAGAAACTAGGAATTTTCTTTATTTTTTCTGCACACATAACATTAAGTTGCGTAGAAATTGCCAAGCATCAACATTCAACAGACAGTAAATTGAGTTAGTTTCCCTGCAAATTCGGTAGTTGAAACGAGGAACTTTCTACACTCTAACTATTACCAACTTGCAAATTGCAATTTAACTATTTAAGCAACAATCCATCACGTGACAACGAGAGATCAAAATAACTAATAACATATAATTAAGAAATACGATTTTTATTTTATTTTTTTTGAAAGGAATAAGATTTTTTTTTCTTTAAATTTTTTTTGTTGAATACTTTTAATTCTATTAAACGCAGTATCTATTCATAACTACTTTCTCAACCTATTGAAGCACAGAGAGTCAATAGCAACGCTTGCACTGAGGCTCGAACCCACAACCTCCCTTGTGATAGTTCAACTTAGTACCATTGAACATTGTGGTTTAAATTATTCGTTTGTGACAATTGGTTAGGGCACTCCTAATGAAATTGTAAGGCCTTGACGTTTATAAAGAGTGTACCATGTGTCAATTATCATGTAGTGTGACTGTTACCATTCTAAATGGGTAGTCACATGTAATGGGACTTTGATTATTTAGACTGAAAATGTTTGAGAAAGTATAGAACAAATATTACATTGTGAAGAATTATGAGTATTTTTTAAAAAAGTGTGTATCATGTTAAAGATCAGAGTTGAATCATGGTTGGCAATATCGCTAGAGTTGCACTAATTTAGTGTTTAATTTTTAACTAGGGGTGCATGCCACCATTACCCGGTAGTGTACCATACATTGAGTAAATCGCATTAAGATTAAGTGATTGTTGGTTAAAAAAATGAACTCGTATCATCCACGTATAAAAATTATGTTACACCCAATTAACGATATATTCAGAGCAAATTTATGTTTTTTTTTTAATGACAATGGAAATCTGCAGCCACAACTTAATGGTGTATACTAGATAAACTTTACTTCTGTGTATCGAAGGACCTTGTGTAATAAATTATTAAGTATTAACAAGAATCGAACTTACAACCATTCTAGTAATAGAATCATGCTTAATTCACTTATCACTCAATTCGAAAAAAAAATTGTATTTTTAGTCACGGAGAACGTGGCATGTGGCACACCAATAATTAAAATGTAGCCTCACATGCGACAGCGGGTTACCTCGATCGGACAAATAAGAGGGCATCATTGACCATTGTGCTTTTAAAAAACATTGATTTTATTTTATCTGCTGTTAAAACTTAAAACTCATGCCAATAATGCTTGTGTTTCACATGACTATGAGATTTGTAGATACAAACAGCTACTTAAAAGTTAGGAATAATTCATCCATAAAATCAGAACGGACCACTCGTGTACAAACTTCACATCGATCATCGATTTGCGGACGTTGATACCACTACCTATTGAAATTGTGCGATTTCAAACATGTGTGAATTTCAAAATAAAAAAAAAAAAAAAGAAGAAAGAAACAATCAAAAATCTTGTAATCAAGCGGTATAATTATAATTCTTTGGAATAAGGGTCAAATAGGTCATCGAACTGCACCTAATAATGCAATTAGATCATCGAATTTTAAAAAGCAACAATTAGCTCCCTGAACTAACTAATTCTATTCAATTAGTCCAATTTGTAGGTTTTGGAGATTGTTAGCAGGTCACCCCTAATTTATAATATTTTAAAAAAATTATTATTTAAAATTAAAATTAAAATTTAAAAAAAAAAAAAAAAAAAAAAAGAAAGATACCGTCACCTTCTTCGTCTCCGGCCATGGAGACGGAGTTAATTTCTTCGTCTCTGGCCGGAGACGAAGAAGGTTCCTTCGTCTCCGGCCAGAGACGAAGAAGTTAACTCCGTCTCCATGGCCGGAGACGAAGAAACTCTTCGTCTCCGGCCATGGAGACGAAGATATTCTTCGTCTCCGGCTATGGAGACGAAGATATTCTTCGTCTCCAGCCATAGACGAAGAAGGTTTCTCCGTCTCCATGGCCGGAGACGAAGAAACCTTCTTCGTCTCCGGTGTGTCAATCTGTTTTTTTTTTTTTAATTATTAATATTAAATAATTATTTTAAATAATAATTAAAAAAAATTTTGAAAAGGGGTAACCTGTTAACAACTTGGAAACCTACAAATTAGACTAATTGAATACAATTCGTTAGTTCAGGGACCCAATTGTAGCTTTTTGAAGTTCGGTGGCCTAATTGCATTATTGAGTGCAGTTCGATGGCCTATTTGACCCTTATTCCTAATTCTTTCAAATAGAAGATCACAAATTTATGTTTCAATAGATTGAGAAAATGAAAAGTCGCAGGGTCACAAATTTAAATATTATATTGTAGCAGAGAGTCACTACTATTTAAAAAAAAAAAAAAAAAAGACAATCGAAAGAAAGAAGGGGCTACAAGTAAGAGATCGAGAAGGAGACAAAGAATATATACGTTGGAAAGAATATTATTCATTTGATGGTTTATTGGTTTATGCTAGTACGCTTAAGCTACTATATATAAGCAATAATATCTAATGCAAAAGCATTTTTTTTTCCATACTTCATATAGAACTAATTAAAAGGAGTGAAATAAGTCGATAAAACAAATTTATATATATAATATATAAATATAAACAAAGGGATTTAATTTTAGAAAAATTAATCCCAACGGCTAAAATTTGGTACAAAATCAAAATTTATTTATATAAAATTAAAGGAAAATTATTGTTTTGGTCTTCCAATTGTTTATTTAGTCTCTAATTTTCAATTTGTTTGAATTGGCACTCCAATTATTTTAAATTTCGTCAATCAAGTCCCCTAGTCAGTCCTTAGTTATCAAAACAGTGGCTAGGTGATTTAATTGACGAAATTTAAAACAATTGGAAGGTTAATTCGACCAAATTGAAAAATATGGACTAAATTGATAGTTGCAAAATAATTGAGGGACCAAAACAATGATTTTCCCTCAAATAAATAAATAATGAAAATAGGGTTTTATAATTTTATTTGAATATAAACCCAATGAAGAAACGATGAAAGATCCAAGTCATGTGTAACACACACTTTCCTTAAAATCGATTCACTATCTCCCGAGGGTGCTAGGAGTGTTGTAGCGTCAATCTCATAGGATAAAGTGGATCACAACTTAAAATTTGAACACTCAAACTATAAGCTCGGTGAACTAGAACAACGGACAGACGAGCACTTTGACTTTTTCGGAAGTGTTGGCAAAGTTTTAAGAAAAGAATTGAGAGATGAAGAGAGAAAACAACAACAAAGTTTTTATAGTTGAAGAAAGAATTAAACGCATTAATCGAAGAGTATGAAGCTGCCTTAGACTTGACTACAACTACACGGATCGAACTCAAAGGAAGAGCAGGAAATGGCATTAACATATGAAATAAATTCGAATTTGTAACCTTCATAACAGACAACTTAATCTGAAATTCAACATAGTTGTTACGATGGTTAATTCTTTAAAAATAAATTGGAATTAATTCCTATGAATCATAATTAACACTTCTAGAATGGTACTCCGAGAAGTATTTCGAGGAGTACCCACGAAAAAATATACAAAATATTGACATAACTTAGTCCGTAAGGCGGAAAAAGGGTCATTTTAAGATTTGATCGATTTGCACCCCCACCCCACTTCCCCGGCACACGTGAGACAGCATCTATGCTATACAATTCAAATTCTTTCTAAAAGTGTCTTGTATATATAGTGGTGCAAATCTACTTGCCAAACTAATAATGTGAGACAAGTGTTTTTCCAAGCATTTCCACCTTCATTTTTCAACTCAAATGAGTTACTTTAAAAGTTACTGGCTCTATTACATACTGAGCCTCAAACTCATAATCTTCCAAATAGAAGTTCAACCCAAGTACCATTAGACCACATAGTCCTGGTACGATCATTAGTTATTTGTAGACATAACTAGCATCCATCAATTTAGCCACGTTCAATCCTGGACTGAGGTACCCATGTTACAACTATGTAATGAATTGTCATTTTAAAGATTTTCACTGCTCTCTATGTATATTACTTGCTTAGAATATGTACAAATGTTTCCATAACTAACCGTCTCAAACCAATAAGGTCAACTGCTAGGAATCAAACTTGTAACTTTATGGTTACCAAATTTTATATCTTTAAACATTATATGTGTGTGCAGTGTGTGTGTGTGTGTGTGTATATATATATATATATATATATATATATATAGAGGTGAGTTCATGTGCAGCCGTGTCTTACGGTGCGGCGATTTCTTACGGTGCGGCAACACCAATAGTTCAACAAATATGCACCATCAACGTTAGGAAAATACACCACACAAAACAGAGTAAACAGAGCCCCGCATCACCAAACACACACCATTAGGTGTGAGTAAAAACACCATACACTGTTCGAAAATACACCATTGGGGGTGGTGAGTTATATGGTGTATTTTTTTGAGTCTGTTGTGTATTTTGTGATGTTTTATTGCATTTCATTGTGGTGTGTTTTTATTACACTGTTGGTGCATATTGTTAACACTGTTGGTGTATTCTGGAATTTCGCCGCACCGCCGCACGGGAAGACCCGCCGCATTTGAACTTTATTCCATATATATATATATATATATATATATATATATATATATATATATATATATATATATATATATATATATATATATATCGTTATATGATGGTAGACAACAACTATATGTGAGTCATGACGTAAAAGTTTATCATGAATAATGACAACATAATAAAAGTTTAAAATTCTTATAGTGACTATCATTTTCATCAAATTAAAAATCTACTGAGATGAAATATCTTCCCCGGCCTCTTGATTTGTCAATTTGATAAAAGGTGAAACTAGACTTGAGAATTCTTTTCCAGAAATTTCCAAAAGATTTTTGCAGTCTTGAATTGCAATAATGAAAATGGACATCAGGATTTAAAACCAACAAAAATTAATTAAATAAAAATAAATATAAAGCATTTGGAATTATATTGAAGTTTAGATTATAGAATACTTAATATTTAAAAAAGAATCCGTAATTATAAATTGACCTTATCAATAATTTAAAAAAAAAAATCAATCAGTAATTAAATACAAAACTAAAAGAAATCAATCAATCAATCTAATAATATCACATCAGTGTGTGAATATTATGAACTTACTTTTTTGGAAAAATGACACTTTTTCCCACTGAGTTATATACTTATAGCACTTTTTCCCCCTCAATTATTTAGGTAAGCATATTAGTCCCCTCAATTATTCTAAAAGTGGTAATTTCCCCCCTGATATATTAAATTGACATTTTTACCCTTAAAGTAAACATTTTATTTATTTTACTTCTCCAACAAATTATTGTGTATACGTAGGGATGACCACGGTTCAATTCAAACTGAACCGAACACTAAAGCAATCGAATTCAAAGTTTCCGTTATGATTCAGATCTAGAACCCAATATTTGGATTTCAATTTATTAAAATTATGAATTAAAAAAATTGGATCCTGAACCGTGAACCGGTGATTCCGGATCCAGTTTGCGATTTTGAACTGTCTTTATTTTAAAATTTTATTTTTTTATTTTAAAATAGTCTAAATTCAACAATAAATGTATTTTATTTTTTCAGTTCGGAACATGAACCGTCTGTTCCGGTTCGCGATTTTAATAAACTCTAAATATCGGGTTTCAATTCTAAATTGTAATTGGAATATTTTGGTTTGGTTGCTATAGTGTTTGTTTGGTTTAAACCAAATTATGGTCATAATTTGTTGGAGAA
The DNA here is from genome assembly GCF_001879475.1 of Ipomoea nil. Classification (NCBI taxonomy): domain Eukaryota; kingdom Viridiplantae; phylum Streptophyta; class Magnoliopsida; order Solanales; family Convolvulaceae; genus Ipomoea; species Ipomoea nil. The sequence continues at coordinate 2,535,272 of NW_017618262.1, read as the reverse complement.
GAAAAATAAATGAAATATTTATTTTAAGGGTAAATATGTCCATTTAACATTTCAGGGGGAAAAACAGCCACTTCAATAATTCAGGGGGAAAAAGTGCTATAGGTATATAACTCAGGGGTAAAAAGTGCCATTTTCCCTACTTTTTTGAGTAATACTATATTTCCCTCCTAAGTTTCATATCATTATGTGACAATATTTGCTATGGTTCAATTCCTTAATTGTATATTTGGTTAATAAGTAATTTTTTTTTTTTTGTGATGAGGAAACACACTGTCACTATCTAAAGATATATACTGAGTAAACTCTACTCGTGTGTAGTAGCCTGCAAACTACATCGCGGAAGTAAATCGCACTACAATAACCTTGTGCTATGAGTTTGACGAAAAATGTATTGACAATAATCGAACTCATGACCAATCGAAAATAAGTTCATAAATTCTTTTTTTTATCAATTAATTCATAATAACCAGTGAATAAAAAGAATAAGGATCAAATGCGAAGGCTTCTCCAAAGTAGGATCTCAACCATTGATTAAATTTAAATCAATTGCCCAAGGTAGGATCACACACATGGTTTTTTGGTAAATTTATGTAAATCAATGTATTTTGATTTATTTTTTTACTTCGAGTGTATAATTTTCCTTCTTCAAGTGCACAATTTCCTTCTTCTAGTGCATATATATAATATTATACATCTATGCATCCCATTTATTTATTGCATATATATCAATTTATTGGTAAAATTAACTTTTTCTATAATTTATTAAATAAATTTTAAATTTGATTTTTTATATTTAAAATTTTAATATAAACAACCTGGTTATTCTGCTGGAGGAGTATTATGGCTGCTAAAGAATTAATTACCAGTGGGGTGCGACGACGTATTGGGAATGGTGAATCAACTTTAATATGGAAGGATCCTTGACTCCAGGATGAGTTGGATCCTATGGTCCAAACTGAGATGTCATTACAGTTAGCAGATGCTAAGGTTGCAGGGTTGATTGACCAAACAACTGGATCATGGGATCCCCACATTTTAGCAGATATTTTTCATCCAAATGATATACCTAGAATCCTAAGGATCCCCATCTCCCCGGGTTATGAGGATACTTGGTATTGGTATGGAGATCCTAATGGATGCTACTCAGTGAAGAATGGATACAGGCTTATAGTGGGCACCTATAATGCTAGCATGGGTCTTGATAAATGGAACGCTCTATGGCGACTCAAGATACCACCAAAATGGAAAATGTTCCTATGGAGAGCTATGAACAATATATTACCCACTATTAAGAACTTGTTTATAAAGAGGGTGGAAATTGATCCGACATGCGCAATGTGTGGTTTAATGCATGAGGATATAATGCACTCATTAGTGTTGTGTGACTATGCAAAAGCCATATGGAGCCAATCTAACCTTCCAATCCCCCAAATTGTGACAAATGTTTTTTATGAATGGTTTGGAACATTGTTAGATGTTCTAGATTCTGATGTAATATTGTTTGCAGCTGCGATACTATACAATATTTGGAGGGCCCGGAACGAAGCGGTGTGGAATGCTTATCTACCAATGCCCAAGAAAGTGTTAGCCACGGCCTTAGCCGTCATGAAGGCATGGCAGCGCCTACATGCTACTGTCGACCAGCTGAATGCTGTCCACCAACACCCCACGGTACCGCCGCAAGTTGTGTTACCAGCCAGCTCTGCCGTGTTATTGCAACAACAGCCGCCACCTCAACATGCCGAAGATCATCTACCCCAACCAAGGCGGTGTCCCATCGATGCAGGATATCACCCGTCGTCCATGACGGCCACCGCTGGAGCAGTATTGTTCACCCACACTGGCGACTATGTATCAGCGTTCTCTGCACCTCCGCAAAGTTGCTTCTCACCGCTTATGGCGGAGGCTATGGCGTGCAAAGAGGTATTATCATGGCTCAAGAACCGGGGGGAACAATCAGTTAGCCTCTTCACAGATTGTCAGGCACTACTCTTTTATTTGTCGTCAGCTACTATCCAGACACGATCCTATCTTAGTTACGTCCTGGAAGACTGCAGAACCTATTTAAATATGTTTGATTATTGTTCGGTTAATTTTATTTCTAGATCGCATAATACTTTAGCTCATACTTTAGCAGCTGCTGCTTTTAATTATACATTATCGATGTACTGGGACAATGTCCCCCCTGACTCTATTTTGATTCATCTATAAATACAACCCAATGGTTGACTTTCAAAAAAAAAAAAAAAAAAAAAAAAACCTGGTTATTCAAATCTAATTATTTGTGTCATGCAACCATTACGTGACAGAGAAATAATTGTTAAAATTTTAGGGTTTATACATCTCTTTTAATTATCATATATTTAATAATTACACAGCAAAAATATATGATTGGAGGATGTTTTGAAATTCAATAAGTGCAAGACTTGAAATTAAAGGAGAACATTAAAAAGGGAATATGAGAGTGAATATATCAATCAGAGGACAAACGAGTGAGTAAAGTAGGAGATGTTGACAAGATGAGTTTGTAGGAGGCCGAAACAAAAGTAAAATTATTTAAGAAAAAAAAAAAAAATTGGACCACAATATAATGCACATATAGGGCGAGACATGCCACTTCAATTCTTGAAAACAATAATAATGTTTGCTTCTTATAAATGTGACATATATGTTACTACGTCACCTAAACTACCTAACTACATTGTGCAATTGTTATACTATGGACCAGGGTTTACTATGCATTACGAATTCAGATCCAAAAATTATATGTATACATTTAACATATTATATGCCTTTAGTTAATAAATTATGTGTCGGTAAATAAATTGAAGGCGCATAATATGTTAATTACAGACACATAATTAATATGTTAACTACATGCACATAACACACACACACACACACACACACACACACACACATATATATATATATATATATATATATGTGATCCCGTGAGAACACCTGCCCAGGGCAACCCAGGTAATACTGCATATTGATCTCAATTGTTGAGCTGGAGAAGATTAAAGCAGGAAAATATGAAAAAATACGATGATATTTTTGTTAATATTTTACTTTGAATATACCACTTTATTGTGCAAAGAGGTATTCAATGATATGTAGAAGTCCACTCAAGAGAAATAAATCATATGAAATCTTAACCAAACAAATAAAGATCTAATTGAGTCAATGAATTATCCATTAGTGCGACATGTTAAGATTAATAGGTTAGAGTTTTAAACACGAACATGAATTTTAAACAGGTTAAACGAGTTGAAACAATATAGTTAATTAATATGTTTCGGATCCACACGACACGATAACCCATTAAAAACGCATTAGACGTGTTAATATAATTTTCTTTTAAGAAAAAAAAGTTTAAAATTTTTTTTTTTCTAAATTCTACAATTATATCCAACAAAATAGTAAAGATATTCAATTCATAGCATACTATAATATTCATAAAATGAAAAGATAATATCTAAAAATCATAACTAAAGCTAATATTAACATATTATTAATTAGTTAAACAGGTTGACTTGTTAAAACCCGAATTTTAAGGGGTCAAATTTGTTAATTATTCAAGACATGTTAAGGCTAAACACTAATATGTTATTTTCATGTGTGGTTTCATATTGTGTTAATTAATTGTATCACAAATTACCAGGTATAACTAATCATCCAAACTATTGAGTTGTGACGGCAGTTTTTTAAACATAAATGTGTTCGGCAAATTATTCTGTGGACCTGGGTCCACCTTGTAAGGTAGATTCGAATTCAAAAATATACAATTTACATATTAAATGTTCACAATTTACCTTTTAAAATTCAAAATTTGTAATGACCCTGTATTGTATTTACAAATTCTCAAAACTAAAACATACAATTTATATTTTAGATGTTCACAATTCTAATACTAAAAATACATAATTTAGGACTTGATCCATGGTATAACGACTGCATATGTTCACCCCCTCCCCCAAAATGAGCCCAGCTAAAATTTTCAATCATGTTGATTTTGTGACTTTTAATTGTGTGGTGTACATTAATAAGAATAATGATTAATTAAATTAGCAAATTAAAGATGTTTCGTGGCCCATCGAACATCATATCAATAATTTAATTTAATTTATTCCATTCAAGATCCTGATGATCAATTAACAACATCTATCGTATCAGAAATTAAAATTCTGCATTGGTTAAAAATTCAAACTTCTGAAATTAAAGGAATGAAGAGTATCTATTATAAATAAGTTCAACTTCCAATTGGAGCGGTTTATTAACTTTTTTATTTGAACCGGTCAATTATAAACAATTTAAGTTAATTTACCTTATTATAATTTTTTGCTGGCTAACGTCACAAAGCGGAGTTTATCCAATACGTACTATCATATAGTGACTGCAAATTTCTTATCATAAAAAAAATTATTAATTAATAAAAAAAATCAGTTATTAGGAAGACTATTTGAAGCTGGGGTTCGAAACCCAATGCCAACTGGAAGGTATTTCCTTAATGCACCATGTGCAAGCAACATATGACAAGCAAGTTCCACGTTAATTGGGTTGGTGTGAATTAAGATTAAGATTAAAGAAAATTACATTTATAGTCTTTTAATTATGACTGAATTTTAGATTTAATTTTTTAAAATTATTTTAATGTAAATTTAGTCTTTCTGTTAATATTACACTTAGAGTGATCATTTTAATCCCTCAAACCAAATTAGTCACTATGATTAGTAGCATATTGGAGATTGATTTGGTCATTAAAAACAAAATCTGTCACTTAGCTTTAATAATAATTGAATAATTAAATGACTAAATGTATAATTTGGTCAAAACTGAAGGACCAAAAGTCCCAAAACTGTATTTTACCCAATGATAGAATTAAATAAATATATATAAGTTGGTGCTTCCACATTAATAAAGTTGTGAAGTACAGCGTAAATATAGTTGTATTATTATTGTTGTTATTTTATTTTTGAAATGAAACGTGGGACTTGTTTATTTGTTTGAAATTATATATATTATTTAAGTTTATTATAGCCATCACATTCACACCCTATGATCTTGGAGAACATCAATGATGGGTCAATATATAAAAGGTATGGTTCTGGTGTGGCAACCTCCCCCCATGTGCGACCGCGCAAACAAATTTAAGTCACTGGATGAGCTCAGATCAATGACATACAAAGCGCGCACATGGCAAACGCAAAGCACATGCATACACTTGGTAGTGCACCACATACTAGCCATTAATGCACCACAGATCATCCCTTAAGTGCAGCACCACAAACTAGCTCTTAGTACACTACAAATTATCTCTTGATGCACCACAGACCACTACTAAGTGAACCACAAACTAGCACTTAATGCACCACAGAAATATACTTGGTGTAAAAAATTACAAAAATGTAATCGCATCTTTTTTTCCTTTTTATTGATTTTCAGTCGTTGATCTAAGTTCATTCAATGACGCAGATCAATCAACATGGTCATATAAGAGGAGACTGCCGCATTTAATCCCATAAATCTAACAAATCAAACATAACGTGACAACTGACAAATCCACACCATCACAATCAGTCGTCAACATAGACAGAATGCAACACCTTACCAATGTTGCAAAAATCGCGCCAATCGACGCCTAAGCGCTAGGCGGTCGGCCTCCTAAGGCGTTCTAGCCGCCCTAGGCGATCCCCAGGTGCCTAGCGATTTTTTCAATATTGCACCTTACAGTAGAAAATTTTCTTAGTAAAGGTAGAAGTATTAGTTTACTAAGTTTCTGCATACCGTCCAATAGTCAGTGATGTTTGTGCTGTTCATTAATTAATAACAATAATGATTAATTATTTAAAACAACTCATTACCTGGCCCATATATTCTTCAAGATCCTGATCAATCAGCAAGATTGTATCAGACATTTAAATTCATTTTTGTTATAAATAAACAAATCTGATTAATTAACAAAAATAATGATCAAGAAATTTAAAAAAGTAATCACATGCTTAGGATCTTAGTTGGCCTACGGATTCAGAACTCCATGGCAAATTGCATTTCTTTAATGCAGGGCAGCATCTGTAAGCAACATATAACATTAACTATGTTACATGTTGTTAGGATCAAGCGCTTACCACATATATTGCCACATTTTTTAGACGCAGGGTACTGGACTCCCCTGGGAAAAACAGAAAAAGACCTTCCCCCTTAACCCGGAAAGTCCCTCCGAGGACGACTCCCATACAATTCTTGTGAGAGCTGGAGGTCCCGGAGCCCGGCTACCGACCCAAGGCGCCGATCGGGAAAGGCATATCATAAAGGGACGACCCCTGCAAATTGAACCCTATCTACACCCGGAGCCACTCCCCTAGCGGTCCTGCCACCACGCCGCAGTGTTTCAACGGCTGGGAAGGCAGTCTACGAAACGAAGCCTATCGCCACGCCGACCATCAAATACGGGTTAGAATTCATAAAGGTGGGTAGAGAAGTTCACCGGCCTCTGTCCAACCATCTTCTAGCCACCAATTGCTGGACTTGGTCCTTCACCGGCTTCCACCCAACAATTTCCCCTCCCACTTGTTAGTATCATGCGCTTACCACTAAGCCAAAAGTTATAACTCACAGCGAAAGCGCAATTTTATTTCCTAATATACCGCCACAATCCCACTAGCTACTTGGCCCTTCACCGACCTCCACCCAACAATTTCTCGTCCCACTTGTTAGGATCATGTGCTTACCATTACGCCAAAAGTTATAACTCACAGCGAAAACGCAACTTTATTTTCCTATATACCGCCACAATCTTCCTAGCGACTTGGCCTCACCAGCCTCCGCCCAACACAGGTCAACAGCCAATGCTAGTTCCAAGATTTATTTTTTAAAAAAAGAACTCTAATCAACTCTCATCAAAAGAACAAAAACCATTACCAATGATCACCACAAGAGCAGTTCCCACCACTAAAATGATGGAAACGAATCCTATCTCTCACAATGATATCCCTCTGGTATACCTTGGAGATAAGTTTCATGAAAGAATGGCAGTCCTCACAAGACCTCAAGTTCTTCACAATCCTTATGACAGACCCTGGACTTGATTTCATGAGTCCAAACGAAACTGCAAGTTTCTCGCTGTGGTGGAGCAACTGAGATGCTTTCTCGTCATCATCAATTTCAAGCAGCACCTCAGAAACTATTGGATTGTACCCTTCCCCTCTCAACCTCTCCTCCACCTCTTCCAGTTTTTCAAAAACAGTTGTGGCTTCATCGTGTCTAGAGTCTCCCGCTGTGAATTCGTGAACCACCCCCTCGATTTCAATCCTACTACATGCCGGGGGCTTCATTAGCCCTCTCTGATACATCAGTTCTCGTGTTTTGGCCTTCTCCTCCCATTTGCCAGTTGCTGCATACACATTCTCAAGAAGCACATAGCTTCCTGTGTCCCGCGAATCCATATTCAAAAGCTCAAGCTCTCTCACTAGACGCTCACTCCTCTCCACGTCTCCAAGGAGTTTACAACCCCATATCAGTGTCCTCCATAACACAGCATCTGGTTCAATGGGCATCTTTCTAATAAACTCCTCAGCATCTTTTAGACGTCCAGCTCGAGTGAGCATGTCTACAATGCATCCATAATGCTGAATCGTCGGCCTTATCTTATGTTTCTTCAATCTTCTGAAAAATGACAAGCCTTCGCTAACCAAGCCAGCATTTCTATATGCTGATAGAACAGCTGTTATTGCTCTTTCATCCATCTTTACATCAGATTTCTTCATATCTTCGAAAAACTCTATAGCCTTCATGCATAGTCCATGACTAGCAAGACCAGCAATGATTGCTGTCCATACATACACATCTTTATCAATTGTTTCATCAAAAACTTGCAATGCCCCATCTATGCATCCGCATTTCGCATACATGTCAATCAGAGCAGTACTCACATTAGCATTAGAACTAAAATCCTTTTCCTTCACAAAGCTATGGATTCTTTTCCCAGTGTTCAAAGCTCCAGTGTCAGCACAGGCTCTGAGCACAGAAGCTACCGTAACTTCATTCGGTTCAATTCCATTTTCAATCATGTGTGTGAACAACCCGATCGCCTCAATGGGCCGTTCGTTATCAACAAAGCCATCGATAATCGACGTCCAGGAAACCACATCCCGGTCAGGCATTTTATCAAACACCTTGAGAGCAAGGCTTGGGTCACCCGAAGCCGAGTAAAAATGGATGAGAGCATTGTTAATATACCTGTCCGAACCGACACCGGACTTGAAAACCAAGCCATGGATTTGCTTCCCGAAGCGGGCGTGACCGGACTTGGAGCAAGCTTTGAGCACAAATGGGTAGGTGAAATGGTCGGGTTGGGGGACGGCGACGGAGGGGTCGTCGGGATTCTGCATGTGGAGGAAGAGGGCGAAGGCGTGGGTCGGGTCGGGTGAGTCGGAATAGGCACGAATCATGGTGTTGTAGTAAAAGGAGTTGGGAGTATGGAGGGTCCTTAGGATATGGCGGGCATAGTTTAAGTCTCCGGCAGGTGAGAGAGCTGAGAAAGTGAAGAGCTTGTGGAAATCTTGGGCGTGAGTGGAATCATATGCACCGCCGGACTTGAGGATTCGCGCATGGAGCTGCATGGCCTGGGTCATGCTCGTTATTTCCATGCTCGCCGGCGACGAATTCACCGAGCTGGGATTTCTGAAGAATTCCACCCCCGGAAATTCCAAAAATAATACTCCTTTTTATATGCATGTTACTATTTTGTTGAAAGTATATGCATGTTACTATTAAGAGTTAATTCCCAAATAGTTCCTACTATGACATTTTTTTAAATTTGTTTCTTGACTTTTAATTTTTTTAAAGTCGCCTTTTGATTTTCAAATTTTTAGTCAAAGTAGTTTCTGTTAACTTTGGCGTTAAGTTAGTGTTAAAATGAAAGGTAAAACTGAAAATTTAGATTTTCCACTCCAATTTAAAGTAATTTGTGATTCCTTTATGCAGTATGCACACGTTTTTTTAATTAGGTTTTTGATCTCCTAAATCTGCAATCAAAATGTGGGATAATCAACTAGAATGACAAAAAAATTGAGGAGTATATATACCAATATACATTATAGACTTAAGAGGGAAAAAAGATCAATTATTCGGGCAAAAAAACCTTTCCAAAATATACTTATTTGTAATTATTTAGAATGAAAAAGCATACTGGCTATGAAATATGAAGCATAGATAAGAACATAAGAAAGATGAAAAAGAAGACGGTATTTAAGGTTGAAGGAGCATAATGGTTTCCTAGAGTCATTTTTGCAGGCCTAGCGAGAAGAAAATGTGATGGTGCTGCTAATTTACAGACATTCTCTCAAACTTCTTAAGCTTAGAAATTCGTTTTCGATGGCTACGGCCCTGTCTGTGTTGTTCCCATTCATGAGCACCTCTAAGGACCTTGTTCCCGCATGCCTATAATTACAACGATCGCCATTATGATGACCAGAAGAGATGCATTACTTGCATTCTCCGCAGAAGATCAAGAAATAAGAGTAGTGAAAGATTACAGACATTACTAACCTCACAAATATACTGACTCCAGAGATCCCTTTGCTTTAGTTTTATGTTGTCGGTGTTATTTCTGGCGTTTTCCGGGCAGGATTGGCGATTGAGAAAGGATTCTATTGTGGTCGCAGCTGGCAAGACCACTTCTGCTGCCCAGGTCTCATCAGAAGCCCCTACAGAGACCCATGTTGTTTGAATTCAGAATCACAGATTAAAAAAAAAAAAAAAAAAAAAAAAAAAAAAAAAAAAAATTGCAAATTCAGAGGCAGACTAGCATACCTAATATGGAGCTTGTAACATCAATGTAATGTATCTCCCATCCAAAGAGCATTTGCAGGCGTTGAAGCCTTCTCCTCTGGGAACAACAAAGTCGTCAACAATGAAGAATTTAACGCTTTCCAATTGGATAACTATTTGAGTAAATTTCACTTTTGGTTTCAAGTGTACAGGAGGAAGCATACAAAGGTTGCAAATTAGATTTTCCTTACTTGGCGGCGAACTAGTCTTCTGGTGTTAAATTTCATTTGATCAATAGCTGCAGTGAGAAGAACTTTTCTCTCATCATCACAAGAACCATATAGAATATCCTGTATAGTTTGTTTAAAAGACTCGATACTCCATGTTTGGGAGAGGGATGCATCACAAGATTCTTCATGTTTATGAAAATAGCATGTCAAAAAGTCGTTGAATTCCCTAACACCAATGGCTTGTCGCAGGCCTTTCGTATAGTCTGCATCAGACCGGTAAATGTCAAAAACTTCATCAAGCAGGCCAGCTTCAATCATGTCATCGACCCTTTTGTCAACAAAAGGGTCCAGTGCCGATAGAGATGCATCCACACATATGAAACAGAAATCAAATCTTGAATTATCAACATGACCCCAGTTCTGTCCTGCCAGGTGCAAAATAGAACATGAGTATGATATAGAATTGCAGATCATCTCATCCAATTGTAATATTGTAATAGTTAGTACACTAATACTAATTCAAGTATCCTAACCTGTTTAAAAACATGTTTGATTTCTCAAAGAGAATGAAGTTAAACGGTTAAAAAGGATAAATAGACACCACTTAATTTTGTAATGAATTACTCATATGATGGAGTAGGCCAAATTGCCATAATAAATACTCTGTATATGCATGTATAACAAAACCTAGCCCCTTTCTCTCTCATACACAGACGCACAAAACAAAAGCTATAGAGTATTTATTTTCTCAAAAGAATCCAACAGTCAAACACCATATAGACATGTAGCATAAACATCAAACCTTTTTGCTTGAAATCAACTGATATTAAGCTGGAAAGTATATACTCTTAAGAATAAATAAACACTCATACCTCTGCAGTCTTTTCTTGAAGAACTTTACTTGGAGGAATACCAAATCGTGCATACAAGTTTAGGTATTGATGGACCTATATTACATGTAAACAATGGAGAATTAGCTAAAAATACATGCATATTCCACAAGAAACATGTTAATGTAATGCCTTCGCTTTTCACAATTTGAAGACCAAAGCAGCTTCTCACTTGGTAATAATTTCAAAATTGATACCGTGAACCGTGAATGAGAGAACTGCATACAAAATGCATTCGTGTAATACACTAATACTGCTAGGTATTAAAGTATATAGACATCCAATGAAGCTAAAATGGCAATTAGAATTCATATGGTGCACACTCTAAAAGAGCTAGTTGAGGCTGAAAAGTTTGACTATAAGTAGAGGACTACCTAAGATAAAACCCAATATCTCATGTACTGAAGTGAGACAAAACTAAAGTAGTAAAATGAAATAGAATCATACAGCAAATGTTTAGAGAATGACAACAAAGCTTCAATTTAACCCAATGCATAAATTGAGAAGCTAAAGTACTATATCACAACCAACGATCCTCTAGGCAAGCATAATAATCAGAGTAATCCTAAGTACCATGCCCCACTCACTATCAGATTTTCATTTGTCAGATTCCCATAGGAATTCTGAATGGCTAAATGGATAATATCAAGACACATTTTTTCTTCAAATGTGATTGTATTGACTATTGAGCATCAAAAGGTAGAAAACATTGTGATTTGGGATCACCTTTCTATGATCATTTGGATGAAGTCGATTGGCTGCAACTGGATCAATAGCTTTAAGGCAATCATAAGTATAATCAAAACTTTCTTGCTCAATTTTGAGTTCAGGACAGGGTTGCTCATTTTCTGCAAAAAGAGGTAAATGTGCATGCAATTTTTAGATATCAAGAAGAAGTTACATATTTGTCTGTATAGATGTTGGTACAGCTTCTCAAACAACAAGTCTTTTACCAGGGGGATCCAGTAAGCAATTTACTTCTGTATCTTCAGTAGCAACATCCATAAGGAATGGACTAACAAGAGACTGAATAGAACGAGCAGTGTAGAATTAAAGAATAACAAAGATTAGAATGACTTAATAGAGAGGGGGGCCAATTACCAAAAATCTTAGAAGTGAAAATACATTACTAACATTAATGTTCATAACAGCTCAAATTTTAAGTTTTAACTTAATGCTAAACCTCGATACCAACAACTTACAGGGACAATCAGCACAATGTTTTGCAAGAATGATCATTTAATGGAAAGGCAAAAATTATTCAAGACAACAAACTGTTTAGCTGCATGACACTTAAAATAGAAAACTTTGTTGTGAAAGTAATTGGTGCAACAGCAAACAGAGGGACTGCATGAAACAAAGCAAAAGATCTATAAAAGTTCACAGAAATCTCAGGACTAATAATTAGAACCTGCAAATTCTAAAGCACATAGGGGATAGATATGCCACAATATTCAATTGACCAATTATATGGTTTTTATCCTGGATCTAACAATACTGAGTTTATCTGCTATCAGTTCCTTGATGATACAAACAACAGCACAAAATTCTTAGACATTTGACTTTATTAACCACACTTTTACCGAGAAAGCAACACCAACCTGTATATAGTAATTTGTTCCACCAACAATGACAGGCAGGAAATTACGGGATGATATTTCATCAATGAGCTGAAAATCAAAAAGATCAATCCAGTAGTCTATCAGAGAAAAGACCAGCAAGTGTTGACTCATCACAATTTCTGCAGTATAATTATTTATAAAAGGGAAGCACACACACACAAAAAAAAAAAAAAAAAAAAAAAAAAAAAAGAGGGTGCAACCTCAGGTACAACATGGCAGAAAGCAATAAAATAACATGAGCATGTGGCTACTGGAAGCATAGCATAAGAGAAAATGCCAGACTCATAGAAAGGAAAAGACTATCTATAGTCGCATAATGATTGTTATGTCAAAAAACATCATAGCTAATCATGCAAACAAACGAAAGCATTTGTACTGGCTATTGGTATCTAGAATACATAATTTGACAATCTGTGGTTTAGAAACAATTGCTAAAAACATCAACTAATTTGCACCCAAAACATTTTAATTGCCAATGCAGGAAAAGGTCTTTTGTTCTTAAGTAACTTGCATAATTAGATAACAAGAAAAGAAAAACACAAAACATCCAATTGCATAATCACAATTAATGAAAAAATATATAAATTTTTGAATAAAAGCATTAATAGGAAATATGAAAAGTAAGTGTACTGTAGTTACAGAAATTGGCAAAACTGACAGAAAATGACTTACAGGAATAGCATGATCGCGAAAATCCTTTGCCGTAAATTCTACATTCGAGCTGATGGTACCAAGAAGATGATGTACCACGCCTATCCCCAGCAAGGAGAATTTTTTAATTTTATTTAAAAAAAAAAAAAAAAAAAAAAAAAAAAAAAAAAAAAAAGGGAGAACATTGGCATGAGCGTATAAGCACACAGACAAAGTACATGAAGTGGGAAACAGGAGGAAAGGAACAAGGAAGCACCTTTCTGCTCTTCAGGACGGACTTTATTGGTTAGCACATCTAATCCTTGGTAAACCTAGAAATGCATGAAGAAGCATTATTAATGCACTATAGGAATATCTACTACACATAAATATAATTGCTCAAAAATTATTCATATAGTTCTATACCTGCATGGAATCGGCATTGATGACTTGAACAGGGAAGTGGGAAGCAAGGTCGATGGCGAGTTTGGATTTTCCGGCCCCTGTTGCTCCCATTATCACTATTACCTTAGGCTTCGAATTTGAATTTGAACTCAGATTCTCGTTTAGCATCTTCCCTGCGCCCGGGAATTCGGTTTGAATTTCCATCGTTAGGGTTTCTGGTCCTCCACTCCTCGTGGTCTGTGGAGTAGGGTCCGAACTCCGAAATTAACTCCAAATCAAGTTAGACTTACTTTTTGACCCGCAAATAAATTAAATTAAATTAATTTGAATTCCTTAATCATTCATTATGATTTGAACCAAATGTTATACGGAGTACCTCGGATTATTATGTATAGTTTTATTACTTTTTTTTTAAAAAAAAATTGTCCTACGAGTTTAGCTCAATAATGGTAATATTTGGAAAAGAATATCAATGTCCGAACTTTGACAGTGATCATGTGAGAAAATGAAAATATCGACATTTAGTCATGTCTGTTAAGTCACTATAATTCACATCCTCCTGAATACTCTGTCGGACCGGATGTGGAAGGTCCTGGTGCTTGGGGATTCAACATTTTGGACAGTGTTGCAAAAATCGCGCCTAGACGCTGATTCGCTAGGCGGTCGGCCTCCTAAGCGCCCACTTAGGTGCTCTAGGCGCCTTAGCCGGTCCCCAGACGCCCAGCGATTTTTTCAACATTGCTTTTGGAAGATGAGTCTTTTATCATTTTTATTTTTTTAGGAAAAATTCACAATCACTATTCATTAATATGTATTTGGCCAATCTCGTTCATGTATAATAACTCACAAATCACACGAAATAAGTAAATTGTATTAGAAAAATCTTATACCACCGATTCAATTGTAATTTGTTATGATTATAATAGCAATTGACAATTTTGATTTACGAAAAAATTTACTATCGCTACTACTTAAATTCATTTATAGCTAACCAAGGATGTTACTCTTAAAACCCATTTTGCTATACTGTAACAGGAAAGCCCAATCATATGATTCTTTACAAACATAATACAGAAGAAGGAAACTCAATCCTGACTGCAGAAAACCAGATACAGAGTACAGAGATAGACACTAAACACAGAAAATGTTACAATTTCACAGAGGAATTTGTTCTCAAGTGAAGAGAAGTTGACCCCCATAGCTAAGCACCTCAGCACAGAGTATCAACATTCTTGCTCAGCTCTTCAAGCTTCTTCATTCTCATTCTTTCGCTTTCACTCACCAGCTGAACAAACAAATAAAAAAGACAATGTTTCCATCACTTATTGTTATGATTAAGACCTTACATTACACCAAAAGCAATAGCAAGCGTAATTGGACTTGGCCCTTCAGGCCTCCGCTCAACAATCTTCTAGTCGCCTAACGCTGAATATGACCCTTGACTGGTCTCCACCTAACAATTCCCAAGTATCTGCCCGCTTAGCACTACGTCAAAAGATATAACTAGTAGCGAAGACGCAAATTTTTTTCGTTACACCGCCATATTTTCGAGAGGCTGGTTCTAGAGTGCTGAACTTAGCCCTTTAGGCCTCCGCTTAACGATCCTCTAGCCACCTAACGCTGAATTTGACCTTTGACTGGCCTCCAGGCCACCCAATAATTCCCAAGCATCTGCCCGCTTAGCACTACGCCAAAAGATATAACTAGTAGCGAATATGCAACTTTATTTCCTTACACCGCCATATTTTCGAGAGGCAGATTTTGGAGTGCTGGACTTGGCCCTTCATGCCTCTGCCCAATAATTCCTTACCTAATCACTTGGTGTTGGACTTGGCCCTTCACTGGGCTCTGCCCAACGGTATGCAGTGTGAAATTAAGCTAACCCAATCACATTACCTCCATTAATTTGGTGATTAGCTGAGCTTTTTCCTTGCTCTTCCCATTAAATGCATCCAGGGTTTCTTTATACTCCTTTTCCTGGAAGAAGAAGAAGAATTCATCAAATTTAGCAGTTGAGGTGGAAACTGGAAAGGATCAAAAGTACTGTTGCAGGCTAATCTTTGGATTCTGGCTTTTCAAAAAGTTGCAGAGATAATAATAATAATGCATGAATCCTTGAGGGAAATTACTAAAGCAACTTTAAAAAGTAATTGGCATGCTTCACCTTTCTCTGGCAGGTCTGCCCCAGTGACTTCAATTCTCTAGTGACCACATCAATCTTCTTGCGCACCACTGCAGCTTCCTTCCCCGCGGGATCAACAAACCCTTCTAGCGCCTGATCCCGTTTGAATTCAAATCAAAATCCAACAATAAATCAACAATATAACGTCGGGTTTTAAAGCCCCTCAAGATTCAACAATGTATGTATATATGCATGTATGTATGTCATGTTGCAGTAGTTGTTGTTTTATGCTGTTCATTTGCAGACAATAGTTTATTAGTAGCTTAAAATGAACTATAAACTCCTAAATAAGTTCTGTCAAACAGAGCCATTATATTATGCCTACTTCGTTGCAGTATGTATATCATGTTGCAGTAG
Source organism: Ipomoea nil (assembly GCF_001879475.1). Taxonomy (NCBI): domain Eukaryota; kingdom Viridiplantae; phylum Streptophyta; class Magnoliopsida; order Solanales; family Convolvulaceae; genus Ipomoea; species Ipomoea nil. Next base: position 2,519,182 of record NW_017618262.1, on the reverse strand, counting down.
TTGTTGTTTTATGTTGTTCATTTGCAGACAATAGCTTATTAGTAGCTTAAAATGAACTATAAGCTCCTAAATAAGTTCTGCCAAACAGAGCCATTATATTATGGCTACTTCGTTGCAGTATCATTTTGTGTATGTACCTCGCGGATTTCTGCTAGGCGCTTGGATTCTTCCTCCATGCGGCCTAGTTGTGCCTGGACCCTGTCGGTGACCTCTTTCCTTCGCCTCTCGATCTCTTCCTCCTTGGCACGGAAGGTGGAGAGGGCTGTTCGGGTCATCTCTTCCGCCTTGTCGTCCCCCATTGGAGTGTTCCCGCTGTAGCTGATCACTCCTGAGGAGTTCTTCAGGAGAGGGATCTGCAGCTGTGTCTGCTGCTGCTGTTCCATCACCTGTTTTGGACTTGCCATTATATTGCACCTGAATATATATAGGCTTGTTAGCAACTTGCCCCCTTTTGGTTTCTCCTTCAATTCTCCCTTTTTTTTTGCCTTTAGTTTTGTGCTTCAGAAGAATGGGGCATTGTAGCTTTTGTGGTTTTTTTTCTCACCCACTCTACTACTAGCTTGGTTTAAAGTGGCTATATATAATAAGTATATATATCTCAACATTTCTCCCTTTCTTTCTTATAAACCGGTATTATATTGCACGGTGAAATGACTTTATTGTCCTCAGAGATTTCAGGTTATTAATATCAAGCAAAACTCCTATGAGACCTAAGACGGGTCAGGTTATTCACGAGTATTACATTTTTCTATATAAGTAACTATTCAACTCAAATTATTATATATTTTTTTAAAGTATCACACTTTTCCTCATAAATAACAATCAATTTATCAATAATTAGTATTACAATTTCCATTATAAGTATTACATTTCTATCTAAACTCAACCCGTCTCACAGATCTCACAGAGTGTCACTCTTAATATCATGAAGTAACTCAGTGCTCGCGGGATATAGGTCAATGGTCGAAAGGTTGCATGTAAGTTTAGTGACCCAGCAAATACCCAAGCAAGCACTAAGACACATCCCGCGATTTATTTCCTTTCATAATCCCCAGAGTCGGGGGTCGGGGACCCTCCGATTTAGGGCTTAAACCTATAAAGTATCTCAATTACCATTTTTTGTATTATGTTGTCCTATGTCTAGTGTACTACAGAGTAGCAGTATATGAAATTCTGGTGAGACAGCTGTTTTCTTGGGTAGGTAAATGAGCAGATTCATGAAACCACAAACAGTGCATTGTTTCTGCATTTTGTTGCAGAACAAAACATGAAAATATATATAGAAAGGCAGTGAACCCTTGGTAGATAGTGTGACAACTTCTTGTATAAAACTATATAGGTAAGACTGTATAACAAGCTAAGATTGTTGTCTTCCTAGTGGATGATGATGGGGGGCTTTTGTCCAAATGATGAAATATTGGTTGACAACATGTCTTAGAAGAATATAGGTAGATGTTCTTTTTCCCTTTCAAATGGGGTGCTTAGGGCTCAAGATTCATTCACAATTCAAACCTTAAGCTTTGGATACCATTCAACCTCTTTGATAATACACAACTGGAGAATCTTCTATTTCTCGGTTTTGTGGGACCATATCCTGAACCCCATTGACTCGCCGGGTCAAAGACTCTACTAAGACAATAATAACAAGAGTAGACAAAAATATGACACTTTTAAAAGTTGGACGAAAATAGGAAAAACGCATTTCCCAACTGCGTATTTTGTCAGAATATTTATTTTGTTTTTATTTTTTTCGCGGTCCCACTTGTGTATCTCGTATTTTTATTTAAAAACAACAAAAAAACTTGGTCGCCGGCTTCTCCGACAAAGGAGAAAGCGACCAGTTTGGTTGCCGGAGACGAAATTTTTTAAAATAATAAAAATAAAAATACGAGATACGCAAATTCTACTTGCGTGTTTGTTTGACCGCGAAAAAAAAATAAAAACAAAATAAATATTCTGATAACATACGCTTTGAGAAATGAGTTTTTCTTATTTTTGTATAACTTTTAAAAGTGTCATATTTTTGTCTACTCATGTTATTTTTGTCCTATTAGAGTCTTTGACCCTTGACTCGCCTCCCAAGTCCACGAGGAAGTAAATTATTTCAATCTAACTTCGAGATTCAATATCAAACTGTACTGTACAGTTTTGCGCATGAGCTTAGTAATCTCAACTTTTTAACCCAAACTAAATATTTTATGACCGACTTTAGGTTTCTGATCGATGTGGGAAATCTCAACTTTTTTAGTTGTGACATAATTAACTCTTTAAATGAACAATACCAAAAAAAAAAAAAAAAAAAACCGACAAAACAAAAATCGTGTCACAAACAAAATCCATTCATATGCAAATGCAGCCATAAATATTTGCAGAAAATGAAGTAAAGAATTTTGTCTAATGATGAATAGCAACTGCGTCTATGATTAACATCAAGGATTCCTTTTGAAAGTAGCTTTCATTTTCCTTTAGGTAGGGACTACCTATTTGAATCAATTATTACTGAAAACGTAAACAAAACTGCTAATTGTTAACTACGACAATGAAGTCCACCCACAGTAGAGAAATACTAAAAGGGTGTGTTTGGTTCATGAATTTATACATCACGAATAAGAATTAAAATTATAGTTAGCGTTTGATTGACAATTTTTTAGAACACAACTATGAGATTTGATTATCGCTTCGATCAATTAAAAATCTCATTTCTTAATTAAAGTTGGGTATCATTCCAGGTAATTTGATTTTTAAGTTTGAATTAGTGCTTTTAGATTTTTTTTTTTTATTTTTTGTTCATATTGGTGCTTTGGATGTCATTATATTATGACCAATTGTCTTTGATTGTTTTGTTTTTGTATTTTTAAAACTTTTATTCCCATTATAGGGTCGTCATAGATAACCAAACATCAATATTGATAATCATTCCAATTCCACCATATTTACAAAATACTTTCACCAAAACGCGTTACCATTACCAATACCAAGTATTTTATTCTCATTTCGATTCCATATATGTGTGAACCAAATTAGCACACCATAAATAAGTTTTGCAATAAGTAAATTTTATTTTTGTGCAATAGCTCGTACATTGTACAAGAGAGATAAACCGTATTAGAAAGTTCTATATAATGGGTTCAATTAAAAAAATGTTAATGAATTCGTGACCGTTTAGTACAAAAATCATGTTTCACTTATTTTCTTCCGAAGAAGGTTTCCTTTTTCATTTTGTTTGTGGGTGTTTGGTTATGACCAGGGTGACTATTTAATCAACTTTAGCTTATGGGGCCATTGTCTGGGAAAAAAAAGGATTTTTCGTTCAAAATTTTGAAATCAAGAATTGCTTTACAACAGTGATATTAAGGTTTTTCAGTTTTTGTATCAATATATATTATATATATAATGTTTATGGTCCCTGTATGTAGCTTTCACAGTTAGGCTAGACGCACTCAATTTTATGCCGGCATGATTATTCGGTTATAAATAAGATTTAACCCCAATTTCAAAGAGTTTCATTCTTCCAAAAGATTGAACCCCAACCCTAAGAAATTTCAAAGAATTTCATTGTCTCTCTATTAAGATGTTGCAAATGAGATAAGTTGTAAAATGTATTTTAATGAAATAGAGCAACTTTAATGACATATTTGGTTCGTAAAATATATTATAATATAATAACATTTCTATGAATGAATTACCTTTGCAAGGGAAATAGTCATTCATAGGGAACCCTTGATATTAGCTATTATCATACTCTTAAGAATAACTTTTATATTACAAATATCAAAAATATCATTTGCACATTATTTAATATAGAGTAAATACCCAAAATAATCCCTCAACTATAACTAAATTCACAAATTGGTTTTCGACTTTCAATTTTAACCAATTAAGTCCTTAACTTTGCAATTTTAACACAATTTGGTCCTTCGAACACTTCTGCATTAACGCCGGCGCCCGCGTCGTCATCGACGATTTCCAGAAGAACCCGCAGCTCTCACGGGAGCACATGGAGGCCTCCAGGATGACGCTGCACCGGTTCGGAAACACGTTGTATTCTTCACTCTGGTACGAACTCAACTACATTGAATCCAAAGGGATGATGAAGAAAGGCAACAGGATTTGGCAAATTGCTTTCGGCGGTGGATTCAAATGTAACAGTGTGGTCTGAAAATGCAACCGGAACCTTAAAAAATCGACGATGGACCATGAAATTACATATATATCCTCAAAAATTACAGTCAACAAACGGTCAAATAGACGGAGGACCAAATCGTGTTAAAATTGCAAAGTTAAGGACTTAATTGGTTAAAATCAAAAGTCAAAGACCAATTTGTGAATTTAGCTATAGTCGAGGGACCATTTTGGGTATTTACTCTTTAATATATAACATACTTCACACTTGAATACAAATCTGAAGTCTATTGCTTCAGCGAACCAACCAACCAACAATACACAAAGACCTTTCATCTAAGGGGCTACAGTTATGCTCGCTTGACCACAAGGCATTTGGCAAGTTAGGTTATTTCTTTAATTTCAAGATAAATTGTAAAAGGTATTTCTTCAATAACCTATGGGATCATATCAAAAAGAACAAATAATCAATGAATCACGTAGGTATCTTAGTTTAAACTTTAAAGCCGCTTTCATGAGCAAATAAATAAGAATTAGAACAAAGAATCGTCACACTCTCGTGGTGAATCAACTCTAAGTTCTTCAAGCACACAAAACATCTAAAGCCCCTAATTCTTCATATTTTCATAGGAAGAAATCCGGTTTATGCAAGGGTTTGCTCGAATCCTTGACCCAACTCTCATTGTAGCCAATAATTCTCCAAAAGCATGCTAGTGAATGTGTACATCAAATATTAACAAGATATAAACACATAAACCTTATGTTAGAGTTCTGCCCATCATGCACTAATCACAAATAAAGCATTAAGATAGACAATGCAACCCTAGTTCAAGCTCATAAACTAACTACTCACACATATTAAGCATAAACATAGCAAAAACACAACTAATAAATATAGATATTGCAAATGAAATAGATAAAGGAAAGAATAACTTATCTATATTGAGAATGGATGAACAATCTCCCAATCTAAGAGTAGAATCTTCAATACAAACTTCAAAGATGATAAAGAACTTAAATCTACAGTTAATCTACCCTAAAAATATGAAAATAAATGAAGGAGAACGAGCTCAACTGCCTAGGATTCAACTGGGGACGAAAGCCAAAGAGAAATGAGAGAAAATCGGCATTATATAATTTGGGAGTCGCGTGTCATGAGGCCCAGTCCATCACGAGGTAATGAGCTTCATGACAGCAAAATGAATTTGCGCACTGGAATAGGATGTCACAAGGCTAGTTACCTCGTGCGTGAGACACAAAAGACAGCTATTGAAAATGCCCGTCACGCAACTTGTCACGACGTGATGGGGTGCGTGACAACAGAATTTGGCTTTATGGTCTTCATAAAATTTGTAGCCCTTTGAGTTTTATTTCCAATTGAAAAAAAAAATCACTTGATTTAGACATTCCTAGGTCAAGATATGATCTAAATACTAAGACGTCGACGTGTTTTGTGATATATAATTGCAACGTATTGACCTTTTGCTCAACTTTTGCCTTGGTTTGCCCAAATGACCAAGACCATTGAAAATATCACTCTTAGGCTCCTTTGGAAGTGTTGCATCCATCTCCATAGCTTCATATTTGGCTCCATTTGACTCCAAATGCATCCACAATGCTCCAAAATCATCCACTCATACTAAAAGATGATGAATTGTGCCTAATTGATCGAATGAAACAATAAGGATAATTTTGAACACCATTATAACACTTCATAAGCAAAATACGGCTAAGTATGGAGTATATATGGGGTATAAATATGAAGAATTATGCACTTATGACAATCATTCGGGACTACTTAAAATGTGGTCAGAAATCATTCCGAAACATATCAGATGATTGTAATACATGAACAATATTGTATGTGTATATTGTCAAATGAAACTATAATTGAATTAAACTGATACTTTATTGTTGATGTAATGAAACTACAGTGAGTATAAAATGAAACTGAATATTAGGTCTCATATATGGAGTGTATACTGAATGAAAGTGTAGTTGAATTAAAATGATACTTTAGCGTTGATGTAATGAAACAACGGTGTATATAAAATGATATTGAGTTGCGAGTCTCACATATTGAGTGTATATTGTCAAATGAAACTATAGTGTAATTAAAATGATACGTTATTGGTGTTATAATGAAACTACTGTACGTATAAAATAAAAATGAATAACATGTCTGATATATTGAATGTGTATTGTCAAATGAAACTGTATCGAATTAAAATGATAATTTAGTAATTGTTGAGCATATAGCCTTTAATGTGCAATCCAATTATCAGTTTAGGCTTTTAGTTGAGATGGAGCACATGCTCCAATTCGCACACGTGAGGGGGCGTGTTGAGAACGACTACGGTCCACGTGTTGCTTGGAACCCACCACACACGTGAGGGGGCGTGTTGAGCATATGAGCTTGTAATGTCCGCACACGTGAGGGGCGTGTTGAGCATATAGGCTCGTGAGGGGGCGTGTTGAGAACGACTATGGTCCACGTGTTGCTTGGAACCCACCGCACACGTGAGGGGGTGTGTTGAGCATATAGGCTTATAATGTCCGCACACGTGAGGGGGCGTGTTGAGCATATAGGTTTGTAATGTTATAATGAAATTACAGTCGTGAGGGGGCCCGCACACGTGAGGGGCGTGTTGAGCATATAGGCTTGTAATGTTATAATGAAATTACAGTCGTGAGGAGGCGTGTTGAGCATATAGGCTTGTAATGTTATAATGAAATTACAGTCGTGAGGGGGCGTGTTGAGCATATAGGCTTGTAATGTTATAATGAAATTAAAGTCGTGAGGGGGCGTGTTGAGCATATAGGCTTGTAATGTTATAATGAAATTACAGTCGTGAGGGGGAGTGTTGAGCATATAGGCTTGTAGTATCTATAAAATGAAATTGACTACTAATGATATTTTTAGCAGTGTTGTAATGAAACTTTGAGAATACACTTGATAGAACGAATATGAGAGAGATTGAGAAAACAAATATGAGAGAGATTGAGAAGAAAAACAAGGACGAGAGAAGCCAAGTAGAATATCACAATAAATATGATACTACATACTTACATAGACCTTATCAGAATTTATCGTATGCCATAGTCAACGGTAACATTTTTTTTCTTCCATAAAACTACTTCAAATGACGTCGTATTGCTTCTTGATCCACGTTGTTATGTGAACCATGGTCCACGGTAAAATTTGTCTCAAATCAAGGACTGTTAACGAGCCGAACATAAACGAACGGAGGTTGTTCGTGTTCGTTTGTTAAGAATTTTGGGGTGTTCGTGTTCGTGTTCGTTTGTTAAGGTTTTTGAAAATCCTGTTCGTGTTCATTTGTTAAGCGTTCATTAGTGTTTGTTAACATTCGCGAACACGTTCACGAACGTGTTCGTTTACGTTAACGAACATGTTCGCGAACACGTTCACGAACGTGTTCGTTAACATTAACAAACATGTTCACAAACATGTTCGTTAACAAACACGTTCACGAACATGTTGGTGTACGTTCATGAGCACGTTCGTGAACCTTTAATAAACAAACACCTGCACATGTTCATGATCACAATTTGTTCATGAACAAGAAATAATCTACGTTCATGTTCGCGAACATTATTAAACGAACACTAAACGAGCTTGTTCACGAACATTATTAAACGAACACAACGAGCTTGTTCACGATCTCTTAACAAACGAGCATACAATTGTTCAAGCTCTGTTTGTTTATTAACTGAGCTCTAATTTTTGTTTGTTAATGGTTCGTTTACCTTAACAAACGAACATAAACGAACGCTTACCGAACACGAACACAAACACGAGTAGTTTGTCGAAAGCTCTGTTCGCTACAATGCTTATTGCATGGACCGTGGTCCACACAACATGTGTGGATCGCAGTCCTAAACGACGCCATCTCTTCTTAAAGAAGAGACGGCGCCGTTAACGAGGGAAAGCTTCATTATACACAGAGCTTCGACGATGACAGCACACTACTTTTTTTCAAAATACACAGAGCTTCGACGATGACAGACCTATGCTCAGAGCTTCGCCACTCCAATGCGCTTCGTCTTCTCCATCCCTGAAACGAAGGAAAGCTTCATACCTACAGATTCATAAGGTATTGTTTCTTATTAGATCTTCAAACACATGAATATACATTATTTTCTACCTAGGGTTTATACATTACTAGTGATTTTTACCTATGGTTTATACGAGATAAAACCTTCATTCATGTGTTTGCTATGGTTCTTATTAAACACACACACACTCCTATTAGAGTTTCAAACAACATAAATGTACATTATTTGATATGATTTATTGTTGTTATTCATGTTTGCACTCAAAGTTAACCCTTAAGAAAAGCTTTTCCAAGGAGTCAAGGACAAGGAGATTTGTCCATGAATCATAATAGTAGTAAACCCAAATATGCACATAACTATATACAAAAATTGCCCAGGGATATAATGCCAATATTTCACAACTGAAGTTTGGTCATTCTTATTTAATGATCATTATATTCTGGTAAAAGGGATAAATTTCATTCGATAGAGCAACTTGACTTGCCTGATATCTGTTGCAGGTAATCTTGAAAGACTTCAATCTTTTGTCTTTAAATGTAGGCTGAAACAAACTGAAAGTTTTGGGTGATTGATTATTTGTAAATGTATATTTCCTATTTTTCCTCGTACACTTTCGGTCCTTCTAGTCCTGTTGCTGCTCCTTGTCTCAACAATTTAATTTCCCATCTTATTGTCAATGTTTTTTGGGCTTGAATGTGTCAAAGTGTCATGTGTGATGGAGGACAATAAGTGCTATAGAATTCCATATTTAGTTCTATGTACGAGTTGCTATCTGAATATTTATTAGTAGGCCAAGACACTTAAAGAACCAGCAAAAAATATGTAGTAGTAGCCATTTTATAGTAATATTGTAATATAATATGTCAAGGAAGGGATGCTAGGAATATGAAGAGATTTAGGCTATATATGAATATGTGCAGTAAACCAGAGTTTAATAACATTATTTCAAATAGTGCATAAAGAAAGTATGTAGTTTAATAACTTTTAACAATGTTCTTAGCAGAAACATTTTAATGTCACTGTCAAAGTTTTAAACCTACTTCATTTATGCAGTGTATTCTATCTTGTTAGCCACAGCAAAAGATGACTTCAAACAAAGATACTGCTGAAACGAAAATAAAATATCAAAGGAAAAAGAGCTAGAGCAGTAGATAATGAAGGAACATCACAAGGAAAAACCAAAGGAAAACGAAAACAAATGAGTCAATCTGAGAATGTAGAGCAACAACAGCATATCAATAAAAACAAGCTTAAAACTAGAATGTCATCTATCGAATTCCTGCGGTTGGTGGAGAAACTAACAGATGAGCAAAGAAAAGCGGTAGAAGATATTGGATTTGGATCACTACTACAGTTGAAATTGTCCTGCTGGGATACAGAATTATGTGCATATCTGGTGAAGAATTTTGATATATATAGCTGTACATTGATGTTGCAAGATGAGAAGATGCAACTGACTCAAGATGATGTTCACAACACATTAGGTTTCCCAAAAGGAGATATAGAAATTTTTGAAGGAAACAATTCAAATTCAACCAAGGAATACAACAGTGTATTGGAGCAGTGGAGGAGAAGATGGAAGATCGAGACATGCGGTCTTTTGATTAAGGATCTTTCAACGGGAATCACCGAAATGAAAGAACATGGAGACATGTTCAAGATAGATTTTGTTGTCTTTGTGGTTTCTACTCTCATCCACGGCCATACAAACAGACTTACAAATTTCAGAATCATTTTCGCACTCTTGGATGTTAAGAAAATCAAAGACTTAAACTGGTGTGCCTACATCATGAAGTGTTTGGTTGACACAGTTGATAGATGGAAGAAAGCAAAAACAAGTACAATTTTCACTGGGCCACTTGTTTTCTTAGTGGTAATACATCTAATTCGATATCAACTAATTCTAAATATTATTTAATCTCTTAATCTATTTTTTGCTTTCTTCCTAACATTTTTTTTTAGTATTCATATCTTGATAGGCTGCAGTTCAAGGGGCAGCAATTTAAGAGGAACTACCCAGTCATTTCTAATTGGACATTCGAAATGGTTCAAAAGAGGATTATGAGTGAAAAATAATCAGGAGGATTTGACAGAGGAAATGTCCTAGACAGCCTTACAAAGAGGGTTCATGATGCTAAAGAGGTTATTATAGACACTGACAACGTAGAAACAAGCGGAGGTGTTCATGATAAAGACTGTGAAATAAGTGATGTTAAGAAGATCTCCAAGGGCATGATGAAATTTGCTGCTGCGGTAGTCGAATTTGGAGGGGTGATGGCTGATGTGGGTAGCAAGCAAACAGGCAAGGAAGTTGTGAAGAGGACATTTACCAAGATATCTGATCTACTAACCACAGTGTCAGCTTCACAACCTACTGAGAAGGATCCAAGGCTGTTGGATGACGATCCAATATTTGAAGATGAGAACTTCATGGCTGCAATAGTAGCACTTGAGGATGCATTCAAAGAAACATCAAGTTCTTGCGCATTCTCCCTACCAAGATTTGATCTTCTAACACCTACCCCACCTGCTGAAGAGAAAACATTGTTGGATAAGTAAGTTATACTGAAATTGTACATTATTTTTATCCCTACAGTACATTATTTTTGTCTATAATGTACATTATTTAACTTTGCTATCGTTTCACTGTATACACATGAATATATACATATATTTGTGTGTCATTAATCTATTTTTTTACAGTATCATTGAAGAATCCGAGTTAGATCTTGAAGATGTCCGAGTCAGAAAAATAGAGCATAGAAAGTTTAAAAATCTTCCATTAAAATATAGGTCTCCGTATTGGACAAAGTATAATAAAGAGCTTTTAGATGTGACTCAGAAAGAAAAGCTTTTATCTGACTATGCTTTCATTGAGCCTTGTGAGGAGCACAGAAAAGAGTATGCTATTAACTAACTTTGAAACTATTACATACTAATTTTCATCTTTAATATGTATTAACGGGTATATTTGTTGCAGAGAACTTCTCTTTAAATATGACGGGAATTATATTGCACGAGACCAATTCCTAACTTTGCGGGATGGTAAGGTGGAGAAGAGCATAGTTGATGTATGGTGCATAAGGATGAACATGACAAATCTCACCCGTGGCATGAGTGAACCGAAATGCGTCTACTTCACCACAAATGTCTTCGTAAGTAGTAGTGTACATTATGTTTTCTCCTACATGAAATTATTTTCCTATATAATATACATTCTTTAATCTTTGTTTATATTGTTTTCTCCTAGATGCAAGTTGATCCAGCTGCTCCTTATAGACTTGGGGTGCCAGATATGACCAAACAAAAGCAATATGAAGATGCAATAGACCACGAGCTTAGAATGGTTTCCAACTTGGACATATCTGACGCAGATTTGGTATGAGTTTATTTGAATATTTTGGCATTTTGGTGATTGATTATTCTCTACTTTTCTAAATGTTTTGTTAACTCTATTCTAAATTAGGCGTTCTTTGCTGTTCTTCGCCATGACCACTACTTCATTTTGTCTCAATTTTAAGAAGCTACTTCTTCAAGTGATAGATAACAGGACCCTTGGAAAGACTAACACCTTTGAAAAAAAAATATGAAAATTGTGATAAATTGCTGGTAAGTTGCAGTTCTTTCATGCTTCAATGAATCCTTTATTTGGTCTCAATTTGCACATGATCCCTACTTAGTACAGTGTTAGGTGTTGGCCCTTCCTTTAGGGCTGAAGCTATATATATATTAGTTCTTTAATGATTATAATTTATTAACTACTGTGCAGATAAATGCCTTCAAAGGCTACTTAAAAGAAAGAAAAATCACAACATTGCTTAGCAAAATGGCAAAGGAAAATGCATTCCAGCATGAGATTGTGAAAATGCATTGGAGAAATTCTGACAATGTGATAGATTGTGGAGTCTATTGTATGAGGCACCTTGAAACCTTCAAAGGTGTTGGTCCAAACTGGACTACAGGTTTTACCAGAACAAAACAAGATGTAGGTATCATTGTTTTTATCATATTTTCCTTATAAAGAATTGACATATATATATATATATATATATATATATATATATATATATATATTAACTCCCAATTATTTGTGAATACATGTGCAGGCCAATATCCTAAAATCATTGAGAGCAAAGTATGCAGCATGCATATTAGTGATGGAAATCAATGAGAAAAAAGAGGAATTGCTGAAGAAAGCAGGCAAAATATATGTTGCAAAATGACTTTATATGTTCATCAGATTTGAAGTAGGTTGATATAGTTAGGGGAAAGTTAATTTTTGGTTGACAAGTGCATTATGCAGTCACAAAACTCATGTAAATTTTTTTGGTTGACAAGTGCATTATGCAGTCACAAAACTCATGTAAATTTTAATATGTTACTATGCTTCAAAAACTAATTAGGAAAGATATTTCTGTGATGACCCTATTTTGAGTATCAAAATTTTAATAGCATTTGATTTCCTAGTATTATGTAAAGTTTTTAATAGGTTACAAAAACCTAATGCATTACTTAGCTTTTATGTATATAAAAAAAATGTACATTTGCATATTGAATGAAATTTTCATTCTGATGAAGTCAAAAACTGAAAGTGTAAAATTATGAAATTTTCACTTTGAACTACTACTACCACTTGAATGAACAAGATATCCACTCCCAACAATCTCCGAAACAACCTGTTGAACCGATGATTGGGCGGCAGCTTTCGTGTTTTCTTCAACCGCCTTGCTATAATTCCTTCGAGCTCTAACTTGATTATGCTTCTTTTGCATTGTACTAACCAACCTTCGGTTACGCTCTCCTTTCACACCTCTACGTACAGGATTCTGTATTACACCACTTGGTAAGGGTGTTTCAAAGTCATCTACAGTAATGGGACCAACTTTAGCTTCAATCCTTCTTCTAAAATCACCAAAACCTGTCTCACAAACTTCACGAGCTTCGTAGTTATCTTGACTTGAAATGACTAATCTTTGGAACTTCCTACGCATTTGTATAACCCAAACGGAAGATGCAACAGTAGACATATTTGGACCAGATGAAATGTCCATGATCCTATCTTCAACAACTCTTTTTGTCCACCTTTGACATATATATTGATCAGGTATTGTTCCAACACAGTTAATGTTGAGAATACGTAGACAATGTGAGCATAAGATCCCCATCTCAGAAAAAAAACTTACAACTACAACAAATCTTCATATCCTTGGGGTTAAAACAAACCTCATGCCGAATAATGTCAATATCCGGACGCCATACATGATATTTCAACTCATCACCACAGCTGACCACTATCTCTTGATGACATGCACCACCTTTCAAAAATTGTTCCTCAAACAAATAATAAACTTCAATAGTGTATACACCTCTAGCATGTGAAAGAAGTTTCACATGATCCATAGCCATTGTAGGCACCCCTTGAGAACAACGCAAATCCTCCCCACTCTCTTTACTCCTCCATTCATGAACTACATTAGCAAAAGAATTGTAGAAATCACACAAGCCAGCTGTCTTGGATAATCTTCTTGAAACTGAGTGATTTGTAGTCTCACTCCTTTGAGAAGATAGAATACCTACAGAAAAGTAATCTTTGTTAAATGCAGGACACCATTTCTCCCTAATATCATATAGTTTTTCTAACCAACTATTTCCATGACACTTGTATTCAGTCACCATCATGAAATTTTCAATCTGATGAAGTTAAAAACCAACAGTGTAAAATAATGTATACTAGGGGAAAATATAAAGTACACTAGGGACAAATAAAATGTACATTTGCAGATTGAATAAAATTCTCATTCTGATGAAGTCAAAACCCAAAACTGTAACAAAATGTACACTATGGGTAAAAATAATGTACACTAAGGACAAATATAATGTACATTAACAGAAACTTATGCCAAGGAACTGAATGATGGTTGTATTCAAACTCAGTGTTCAACTCAACAACCAATTTTAAACATAAAGATCACAATATTAAAGAATAAAGTGCATCACTCCAAACACATCAAACATGGAATTCTAAAACATATCTAAAAATGATTATTTTATGACTACTATGTAATCCATACTTAACAAAACATAAAATTGTGTAACTTGATTTTATAAACACGTAGAGAAGAATGTTAAATGTAATATAAAACATACCTAGTCCAATAAAACTCAAACTCAGCTTCCGTATCAGTGTACTTCAACAGAAAGTTGAATAACTCTACAAAACCGTTTTGATTTCGTAATCCTTTGATGTGTTTTTTTGAATTTTCCCCAATATGCCAAATACACAACCTGTGCCTTGTGTTTGGAAAAACTTGAGAAATTGCAGCAGACATAGCAGCACATTGATCCGTCATGATCGTTTGTGGGAACTTACCACCCATGGCTCGCAAAAATGTCTTAAAAAGCCAAACAAATGATTCAATCCTTTCATTCAACAAAAACTCACACCCAAACATGATATTCATACAATGATGATTCATGCCAACAAAGGGACCACAAATCATACCATGTACTACCAAATCACCAAACAACGCGTAATCCTCTTTCATTCTTGCATCCCTCCAAAAAAAATTACACAATCTTGCATCATCATCCACTTCAAAATCATAGAAAAAGTCAAGTTCATTGATTTGCCTCTGCCTAAATATGTCGATTAATGAATTTGAATCAGTGCCATCTAAACTTTTTATTGAATCTGTAAGCAAGTTATTATATGCATCTCTTTGTGTAAATCCAACAAAGGGTGACCCTCCAGATTGTCTTTTCAAAAATCGGATGCCATCCGCCACTGCAACCCCACTTCTTTTCAAGTCTTTTAGATAGGATAATTGGTCAATACCAATGGTTCGATGTGACCTTAGCATATAGCTTTTAGAAGATGGACACAGCTCATGATTGTGTTCCTTCACATGTTTTGTCACAACCCAATTCCCATTAAGGTCCACATCAAATTGACAAAAAGCAAGACATCCCGTACGTGTGTCTACCCTTGTGTAAGACGTAACAGAATTATCCGATTTGCATTTGAAACCAAACTTTGAACAATGAAACTTTTTAATCTTCACATTCTGACTACCAGCAAAGTAATATTGCTTCCCCTTTCTAACACTAAATCCCATCCTAAATGCATAATCATTATATAGAGTAAACGCTTCTTCAATTGAATGAACTGAAAGCCCCAATAGCTCCTGATTAACTGAAAATTACAAAAATAATGTATACTAAGGACAAAAATAAACTACATTTTCAGATTGAATGAAAATTACATCTGATGCACTTAAATACCAACACAGTAAAATAATGTACACTAGATTGGAAAATAATGTACACTAAGGACAAAAATATATTTTCAGATTGAAAGGAACTTTCATTCTGATGCACACAAACAATAACAATATAAAATAATGTACACTAGGGGCAAACATAATGTACACTAAGGACAAATATAATGTACATTTGCAGCAAATTATGTCAACCAATTATCATTTGAACTATTTTGAGATGCATACCTAGGGGCAAAAATAATTCATTGTAACATAAGATAAACACAAAGAAAAATAACAAATAAACTACAAATCATTACAACATGACCATTTTCGTACAAAACTACCAGTCATTAAAATAATTACAATAATACTAATAATACTAATTAATAACAAAACCTGGAATAGATGAACTCTCATCAGTAGCATTTGAAGAACTTGCATTGACTACATTAGGTAAGCTCTCATCAACTGCATCCCCAAAAGTGACATCAACTGAAATATAATGAAAATTATGTATGAAAATAATGTACATTATGCATTAAAATAATGTACAATATGAACATATATAATGTACAGTATGCAAACAACTAAACAAACCCTAATCACACAACATTCACTGCAATACATGAATCACAAACCTGGATTTATATGCCTAAAATCAACACCAATTGGATAAGTTGAATCAACATTAATCACAACATTCAAATCACCTACGATACATAAAAAAAAAAAATACACAATCATAAATTGCATAAAAAGAAAAATAAAAAACGAATCATAAATTGCATAAAAATAGTGTGAAAACCTGTAATAATATCATCCCCCAACTCAATCGCATCTACTCTGTTTTCCGTATCATCAATACTATCCATGATCCAAGATGAGTATTCCGAAAACACAATCCGAAAATTGAATGAAGAAACAAATTGAGTAGTCCGAATGAAATCGCAGAGAAAAACAATGAAAATCGCAGAGAGAAATCGCTACTGGTGAGAGCAAAAGGAAAGAAGAAACGCGAAAGGAAAGAAGAAACAAAGAAAGAAGAAACGACTAATTTAACGCCATTAACCAGCAATGAGCAAATTTTTATTATATTAAGGCAAAACTATATCATTTTGGACCATGGTCCACACAACTTATGTGGACCATGGTCCATGCAATAATTTGCCCCGTTCGCTAACAACCCTACTCAAATCGTAGGATTCGTAGCCCACGGCTAGGGGAAGTGATTTCAATGAAATAATGTTGGATTCAGACTTTCCAAAAAAAAAAATTCTGGATTCAGATTGGGCTTTAGACCAAATGGGCCTAAGGCTTGAATACGGTTCACGTCATCACGTGCATAGAGACATAACAGTGCAAAGTTGTCACGTGTAATAATACGGAAATACCTTCGTGCAATCGTGCTTCGCCTTCTCCGACTATCCTAATATCCTTGCCTCTTTTTAGTTTTGGAAATTCTCCGTACAAATCAAAAACCGATTCCTTCCCCAATTTCAATCCGTTACTCCTTCCGAAAAACCTGCAATTCCCTGTTCTCAGTCTCAAAATTGATTTTGTTGGAGCGGAACAATGGCGTCGTCTCGTTCATGGTGTTCATTCTCTGTTATGCAGGTTTGGAAACTGAGTGCCTGAATACGCAGCGTCTATTTTTGCAGTGAAAGATATTTATCTGTCGATTTCTCTGGAATCGTCTGCTTAAACCGCATAATCTAGGGTTAATATGGTTTGACGTTGTGGATTTATCAGAGGAAAGAATTGGAGATTTTAGGTAACTAAGCAGGGGAGGTGTTTGATTGAATCGAGGTTTGACTTTCTGTTTCATTCGAAGTCTACGCTTGCAATACGTTTTGATCTGTTACTCTCTGGTTCCCTGTGGTGTTCGAGCGGTTGTTTATGATTTTATGAATTTATTGAAGTGCTGGATGTTTTGAAAGTTTGGTGGAGGTTAAGATTAGTGAAGCTGAAGGTATGTCTAGAGGAGGAAGATATGCTGGAGCAGACAGAATGGCTAGGTCTCCACCTCGCGTGGCGCTGAGGGGACGCGATCGAGGGTTCTCTCCTCCGCGAAGGGATAGAGACCGGCGTTTCTCACCTAGAAGTGATCGTTATGCACTCACATCACGAACTCGGAAGCATGATTATTCCCCACCAAGGTTACACGAGCGTGATTACTTGCCCCCTAGGGCACGGGAACACTGTTACTCGCCACCCAGGGCACAAGAGCGTCATTACTCACCAACCAGAGCGCGAGAGCGCCAGTACTCGCCACCAAGGGCACAGGAGCGCCAGTACTCGCCATCCAGGGCACGGGAGCGTCAGTGCTCGCCACCAAGGCCACGGGAGGGCCAATACTCGCCACCAAGGGCGCGGGAGGGCCAGTACTCGCCACCAAGGGCACGGGAGCGCCGCTACACACAACCGCCGTCATCAAGTGCTCAAGATCAGAAGCACTCAACAGCACCTAGACTGCCCATTCGCAATTATTTGTCACCTATGAGGAGTCAGAACCGTGAGTTTGTGCCCAATAGGAATGTGAATGAAGCAGATGGGCGGCGCGGGGAGTATTTCCATGAACTTGAAAGGTCAAGGAGGGGGATGGAAAAGATATATGGTGGACCGGACTTTGGTGAACCGAAGGGTGTGGATTCTTCAAATTATGGTGGAGTAGAGAGATGGTATGGGCAATCTCAAAGTTTGAGACCGTACGGAACTGATGGTCAAAATGGAGGGCGGCATGATGGGCCTCCAAATTCTAGACGAAAATATGAATTTAGAGATGGCTCGGGGGCAACACATGTAGGAGACTCAACTTCATTGAAATATCAGTTCAGTAATCTAGATGATCCCCGAAAATCTGATGTTTTGGATGACCCCGGTGATCATGGGTTTAGTGGTGCCAGAGTGAGTAGTGAGCTAGGTAATGAGGGGAGGCCATACTTGGGTCTAGCTGACGGTAGATCTGTCCCTTTGGAAGTTGATAGAAGGATTCGTTCATCATATGAACCACAACCTTCGGATATTGGTGTTCCAGCAAGAAGTTCTGGCTTTGGTGATGCTGGTAGCTATGCATTGGGATCACATAATTTCCGTATGAAGCTTCATAGAGCAGAACAGAATCCTTTGCAAGGCACATTAAATTTAGATGAATTGCCAACAGAGAGACAAGGGTTGAGAGATCCATATTTGGAGACCAGCACCCTGAATTCATTACATCATTCAAAGTATGATTCCAGTTACATGGCATCATCATCTCACCTAAACGCATTTACCAACAGGTCACCCACTACAGTGAGAAATGGCATTGATAGTTCATTTGGAGAAAACATCCATATTCCTTCAGATGGAAGGTTGTGTGAACCTATGGGATGTGGTCAGAATTCGGGTATCAGGTCCCCTAAAGGGCAAGTAGATGATAATGGGATTTATCTGCAGTCATACTTTGCCCAGACTGAAGAAAGGCATGGCAGTCGCATGTATTCAGACATTCATGGCACCAAAACTGTACCTAGTGAATTTTATAGGAAGAATGTGGGTGTTAGTGAAGAGTACAACCATCAGGATGCTTCAGGAGCAAGTTTTATGGATCCTATTAAATATGATGAATTATCTCACCAGGAGAACATGATAGGGAGCAAGCGATGGGATTATATTCCTTCTAAACAAGGGCAGTCAACATTGGGTTACTTTGGGGCAAGTGGTGCACTGGAGAAAAGAGAGCAAGAAATGAAAATTTTGGAATATGAAGCTAATAACCCTGACTATGAGAGGGTACTATATAAGGGCCATAGAAGTCCTTGCATGCTTCATAATAATGAGATGGATGAACATCCATGCACTTTTCAGGAAAGATCTGACGTACTATACAGAGATAATAATCCTCATTTAGATGAAATGAATGATAGTCTTCAGCAAAGATTGATTGAAAAGAACCAGATATTACCTAAATCATCTACCAGTAGGCTCAAGAGGAAACATGGTAAAGATAGGAAACTGAGCATTTGTGGTGATCTTGGAATTACCTCTTCAAGTAATGGAAGGAATGCTCATAGACAAGGAGATAATGCTGATATTTATTTGGAGGGAGATAAAGATTCTGTAACTATTTCAAAAAAGTTGAAGGTTAATCGCTCCAAATATTGGAAGAACAGAAGGACGTCTACTATATCCACTCAGCATGGGCGTCATAGGAATCTTTCTACAACCATGGCAAGTCGGTTGAGCGAAACTAGTAAATATGGAACTAGAGATATCAAGAAGCGGTTGGGACCACATCCTAAAGGTGTTGATGCTACGCATTCTTCATTGAAACATCGTCTAGGGCCTCCCCCTCGAAAGAGTCATTCTACTCTTCCATGGCTGAAAAACCTCACTTCCTACAAGGTGTCTAAAGATCTTAATGATTTAGATGAAAGTTTACCTGATCAAAGGGATGATCATTTGGAAAGTAGTGTTACCCAGCAGAAGAGCGAACCGCTAGAGAATTTAGAGGATTTTAAGCAATTGGTTGACAATGCTTTCTTCAAGTTTGCCAAACACTTAAATGAGACGCCAGCTAGAAGAACAAAATACAGGAATCAGGGAACATCTAGTTGTTTAAAGTGCAATATATGTGGCAGGTCTTTCTTTTACACCATGAAGTGCTTTCATAGATGGAGCAATTACCCTCTATTTTTATTCAACTTGTTAATTAACTTTGTGATCTGGTAAATTAAGTATTCCATGATTTGTCTCATCATGTTAATGGTAATCGTCATCTGGTTAGTTTTTTTTTTTTGGGTCGAACTATGTAGCTTCTGACTGCACCACATGGATTTTTACTGCTCTTTTCTGGCTTAGTCAAGGGTGACTAGTGGACCAGTGGAAATGGTTTTATCAGTGGTGGAGAAAAAGGGAGATCAATCTGATAATTGAAATTGTTTTGTCTGTGTGCTTGGAGAAGTTTGTCTGCATAAGAAGAAAAAAGGAAATCTAATTTCTGATTGGTGACTTATCATCCATGTTTCTATGAGAATGTACCAATATGCTTTCATCTTTATGGTAGCTTTGGGACTATTTGACTGCTTTGGTGTAAAAAGAGTTGTCTGCCTTTAGATGAACCCTATTTACATTGCTTGAGCATGACTTTGACTGGAAGAATGGTGAAGAGGACTACTGCTAGAAAGTAGAAAATAGTTTTCCTCTTTCGTAGTTGCTTTGATGGCAAACTCTGATTTGGTTTAGGTTTTCCCTTGAGGGTGGAACAGCAAATCTGCATTAATATTTGTAGTGAAAAATGGAAAAAGGGAAGCCAAAATATCATGGGTTTGCACTTTAAGATAGACCATATGATTTCCAGAAGTGATATTCCATTTTCACTTTAAAATAATTGTATTCTGTTTAAGTGATTGGCTCTGGGGTATAGGAGGTTATGACATTTCTTGCCATTGCATGTTTCAGCTATTAACCCATACTAATTGTCCTGTATTAACCAACAAGCTTATCCTTTCTTTGTATTAACACTTATTTCTTTATGGTGTTCCTTAAAGTTTAAGTTATATTCATTTTCCTCTGCTTTAATGCTTTTCAGAGATTCTGAAGAATTTGGAGATGTCGAAAGTTTGGTGATCCATGCATTAACATCTTCAAAGGCTGGTGTCCGATCACAGCATTTTGGTTTTCACAAAGCACTGTGTTTGTTGATGGGTTGGAAGAGTGCAGAGGCTCCCAACTCTGCATGGGTTTGCGAAGTACTGCCTGAAGATGAAACCTTGGCTCTTAAGGAAGACCTTATCATCTGGCCTCCTGTTGTTGTCATTCATAACATTACCATAGCCAACAGCAATCCAGACGAACGTCTTGTTGTATCCGTAGAAGAGCTGGAAGCTAAGCTCAGAGGTCTGTTATATTTTTCTTCAAGCGCTTTGTTTTCTATATGTGAGACAGACAGACCTGAAGGATTATTCCTTTTGAAGTGTTTGTCTCACGGTGTGATTCAGTATATTACTTCTGATTATGCTAAATGTCCTTGGTGCGAAATGGTTTGTGCTGTCAACTCCACTAAACTGCAAATTTGCTTATTTAGGATCAAGATAATTTACTTTGGAATTAGTCAGCTAGGGATTACTATGTGCATGCTGGTTCAATGGCCATATTGGATGTGTGTTAACTAACTTAACTTGTCTTTGTTTTCTTTAACATTGGCAATGAGTCTCGGTTGGGTTCTTTTACTTGTTTTACCTTGTATCATTAACTGCTTCTATTTCAGATATGGGTTTTGGAGGCAAGGTGTGTCGTGGGAAACCAGGAAATCAGAGCGTTCTGGTGGTCAAGTTTGCTGCCACTCTTTCTGGTTTGCAGGAGGCAGAGAGACTCGGTAACTTGTATGCAGAGACAAAACATGGGAGGGCCGAGTTCGGGCAAGTTAGTTATGATAGCACCGGGAGCTCGGTTGTTAGTCACGAACAAGTCCCCTCGGCAGACAAGATGGAGGAGATTCTGTATGGTTACCTGGGAATTGTGGAGGACCTAGATAAACTTGATTTCGAGAGCAAGAGACGAAGTAAGTTGAAGAGCAAGAAGGAGATCCAGAGTATTTCTGTGGCACCTTGAAGAAGAAGAAGAAGAAGAGTGGTTCATGGAACAGGAACACGTAGTCGGCTAAGAGATTTAGATTTCTATTTTGGGTTTTTTTTTTTTTTTTTTTTTTTTTTTTTTGCTTATACGGAGTAGTTTGAAACTGGAAAGCCTTTAATTAGATGCTGTAGTTCAGCTTCTGCAACTTACATTTTAATGCATCATTACAAATTCCTATTCTAAACTTTCTAACGATTTTGCTCTTATTTAAATTCCTGCAGAATGCTTATGTGAAAAATCCAAATTGAGTAAGTTGGAAATGTTTTTCTCTATTTAGGGATTTTTTGAAGATGAGTATATGGAGAGTGTAAGGGAATTGATAACTACAATATAAAACTATCAACATATAATTACAATTAAAAAGTAAAAAAAAAAAAAAAACTAATTTTGAACGTTGCATGCAAAAATAATTTTTGTTATAGAAATCTCCTCCACCTGAACAGAAAGATAGTGTGGAGAGGAGCAAGAGGCAAGATGCAAAGTGCATCTGCAAAGTGTATAGATGCTATGCACATAATCTTCTATTATAATGTAGTATCTGTTCTATACTTTCTCTAATTACTGCAGTCCAAAGAGTCAATATCAGAATTTGATCATGTGACCTTTCATACCATCTGATACAATATAGTATCTGTTCTATATTTCCTCTAATTAGTGCAGTCCAAAGAGTCAACATCAGTGTTTGGTCATGTGACCTTTCGTATCATCTGATCACAAGGTGTTTGACAATTTTTTTTTTTTTTTGAGACTTTTGTGACAAGAAAGTTGTGTTTAAAGCCACAATGCAATGATGAAGTGAGAATTTCTACACGTAGCCTTATAGGAAATCCAAGAATGAGAATGAGCATTAACCATAGACCATAAAACGACGACGTCTAGCAGGCACATGTAGAATTCAGAATTTCATACATGGCTAAAACTCGTTGAGTCAGTACGCCCTCTCTCTCTCTCTCCCTCCCACTGATTTTCCCTCCATTTAGGCTCTTCGCTAAAATGCGCTCCAAGGACAGAATCTCCTACTTCTACGATGGTGAGTCCCCCTTGTTTCTCCATATCTCGCATCTTCAATTTCTCGACCTTTCATTTCTCGCTTGAATCTCTAATTCTCAAAACCCTAGTTAAAAAATAGGCGTGTGTAGTATATATGTATTTATGTCTGTGATTGTACTAATTTTGGACTCGGCGAGCCACAGGGGACGTTGGGAATGTCTACTTTGGGCCAAACCATCCGATGAAACCGCACCGGCTGTGTATGACTCATCATCTGGTTCTAGCTTACGGTCTCCACAACAAGATGGAAATTTATGTATGTATTTTTTTATTTATTTATTTTTTAATATATTAGCGAGTATGTTGTTTCGCTAGTTAAATTTCGGTCTATTTATTCATACATGTATCTTTTGTAATGCTTGCTTGGAGTAGAGGCCTCATAAGGCATATCCAATGGAGCTGGCGCAGTTCCATTCAGCTGATTACGTTGAGTTTCTGCACCGGATAACGCCTGACACTCAACATTTATTTGGGATTGACCTCAAAAGATGTAATTTTATTATTATTATTATTATTATTATTATTATTATTATTGTTGTTGTTGTTGTTGTTGTTGTTGTTGTTGTTGTTGTTTTTGAGTGACGAGGGAAACCTGTAGCGAGTTTATGACCCTAGCTGGCAAAGGACCAGTAAACTAGCCTAGGTTGTCCATTGATTCTGACTGGCTCAAACCAAGAAGGACAATATGCCCAGTTTCCAAGTCAACGATCTAACTAACTTGGTTTGGGTTATTGTTGTTGTTGAGTGACGAGGGAAACCTGTATCGAGTTTGTGACCCTAGCTGGCAAAGGACCAGTAAACTAGCCTAGGTTGTCCATTGATTCTGACTGGCTCAAACCAAGAAAGACAATAGGCCTAGTTACCAAGTCAACGGTCTAACTAACTTGGCTTGGGTTATTGTTCTTGTTGAGTGACTAGGGAAACTTGTAGCGAGTTTGTGACCATAGCTGGCAAAGGACCACAAGGAGGTAAACTAGCCTAGGTTGTCCATTGATGATGACTGGCTCAAACCAAGAAGGGCAATAGGCCCTTGTGGTTACTAAGTCAACGACCTAACTAACTTGGTTTGGGTTGTTGTTGTTGTGGCCTAACTAACTTGGCTTGGGTTGCCCCTAATTTTATTATTATTGTTGTTGTTGTTGTTGTTGTTGTTGTTATCTTGCTCATAAACATATATGGTGTACGTTTTCTGGTTTTGTTTAGATACACTTGTGTAATAGCTAGCTAAAGACCTTCTCACATGTGGAATATAGCTATTTTGGTTTAAGTAGGGTAGTGGGGTGGCTGGGGGTTGTCATGAGTTGCTTACAAAACAGAGATTTATTAGTCATGCAACAATTTTAGTATCATATGGTCTTATGTTTCCAGTCACGTATCTATTGGGCTATTTTTGCACTTCCAGCAACATGATGTTCAAAATAAATGCTGTTTTCTTACCAGATAATCTTGGAGAAGATTGCCCTGTATTTGATAACCTGTTTGAGTTTTGTCAAATTTATGCTGGTGGAACAATAGGTAAATTCATCCCTGATAATTGTAATACAAATCAAGCCCTGTGCCTATGTTGACACCTGACCAGTATTAATTGGCAGATGCTGCGCGTAGATTAAACAATCAACTCTGTGATGTCGCCATAAATTGGGCTGGTGGTTTGCACCACGCCAAAAAGTGTGAGGCTTCAGGATTTTGTTATATCAATGATCTAGTTCTGGGAATTTTGGAGCTTCTCAAATATCATCCCCGAGTTTTGTATATTGATATTGATGTACATCATGGAGATGGTGTGGAAGAGGCCTTTTATTTTACAGATAGGTACCTTTACTCTCTTCACTTATCTCTTAGTTTTTCTTAGACCGGTATGTATTTGTAGTGTTACATAATCCATAACTGTTGTTCAATGTCAAATTCAAACAGGGCCATAGATTTTAAACCCATTTAATGCTCAATCAAGTTCACTTTGTAGCTAGCAAATGCTATAGGTATTTAGAAATTGAATGGAAGTGATTGTGACTGACTGGCGCTTCAATACATTTGGGCCATAGCCCATAGTGACAAAGAAGTTGTTCTCTATCCTTGGCACAAACTTTTAATAAATTTTCATGTCAGTAAAAGCCTTAACTTTCTTATTACAATTCATATATCTCTTCACATTATTGATCCAATTTCTTTCTATGAGTGGGTAGTCGAAAATACCATGAATATAGTTGATCATGCTTTTGTACTTATTTTTCACCTTAGAGAAGTTATTTTCCACTGTTCTGATTCATCTGCTCATCTTTATGCTATCACATTGACGTCTAATACTTTTGATATCTGCTTTAGTAGACCTCTGTCGCCAGTAAGTACATTTTGCTATTGGGTTCTTATCAAGAGATCATCAGGAAAAAAAAAATTGTATAACACATTGGGAAATTGTGTGAATGAACTTGTATATAAGAAATTTGATCTTTTGCTTCAGAAAAGTGATTTTAACTGAAATCAGATGTATGCAGAAATCACGTTCTATACATTGTGATATGCTGGGGTATGAATTGATGATTAAATTTAAACATTTTAGGGTAATGACGGTCAGTTTCCACAAGTATGGAGATAAGTTCTTTCCAGGAACAGGGGATATGAAGGTACACTTTATTATTGCATTCTTATTTTTCTTCGCAAAATTTCACATTGTGTGGAGTAATTTCCAGGGTGCTATTGCATTTTAGGAGCTTGCTTCATCTACTTTCCCTGACTGCATTGTATAGGCTTAATTGTGTTGAGATAAAATATTTATGTTAGGCTTAATTGATTGCCTACTTCTCAGTCGATTATTGTTTCATTATTAGTGGTGATGATAAACCAAACAAAAAAAAAAAAAGAGAATTATTATTTGAAAATGCTATGTTATGCACTTTTGCTTCTTCTGGTATAACTTTCCTGATTGAGTGCTGACACTTTGCTACTTAAGCTCAACTACCCCAACCCTCACCATAAATGTGGCATTTTTTGCTGTTTTTAGTTTAATATTTCTCTCCACTTAGAATGACGATAATTTTTTTATTTTTTATTTTAAATAAAATGAATATATTAAATGTCTTTATAAGGTGTATTAAAGTGATGATTTATTTTGAAGGATATAGGAGAAAGAGATGGGAAATTTTATGCCATAAATGTGCCATTCAAGGATGGAATAGATGATTCCAGTTTCATTCGTCTCTTCCGAACAGTAAGATTGTTTCTAGAAACACAAATATCTTCAATTTTGTTTTTGATTGTAGTTGTTTCATTGTAAGATCTTGGCTTTGGGCATGGTATTTGTAGATTATTTCAAAGGTGGTTGAAACATATATACCAGGAGCAATAGTTCTCCAATGTGGGGCAGATTCACTAGCTGGTGATCGTTTGGGCTGCTTTAACCTCTCCATTGATGGTGCTAGTCTACTTGTAATTAAAGTTCTTTTTGGCCATCATTCTACCTTTTGCAAGCACAGCTTAGTTGTATATCTTTTCCCAAGTAACCTTAGTTGCAACTATCTTGGTGATTTTTACTTGCGTGTGTTTTATATGATGCTTCTTGCAGGGCATGCTGAATGTGTTCGGTTTGTGAAGAAATTTAATATTCCCCTGCTGGTAGGTTCTTTCTCAAGCAGATTGTGCTTAATGTAGTACACTAGTACTTTATGATTGATTAAAATGAGGTAGCCTTTTGCAGGTAACTGGAGGAGGGGGGTATACAAAAGAAAATGTTGCTAGATGTTGGGCTTATGAAACTGGGGTTCTTCTAGACTCAGAGCTTCCTAATGGTATGTTTGCTTGTACTCTGTAATTGTGTTGTGTGGTTTTTCTTCTTCCTTCCTTTTTTTAATTACTCCGTATTATAATTTTTTAAATTGCCTGGGATCTGTTGTAACACCCTCATTCAGGTTCTGGGAACAACTTGTTTCTGTTCTCAAATTCACATATCTTCCACCCATACGAAGTGAAAAAAATGACATCTGTGCCATGCCAATTTTGAGCATTTCCGATTGAAATTGTCAGCAGTTTGAGTGTTAATTAGCCCCATTTCCACTCAAAGTGGAAAATACATTGCATTACAAATTTCGACTTTGTACTGATCAGTCTGTCCATGGTATTCAAGAATGGAGTATACTTTGATAGTACTTGACCCAAAATCTATGCATTAATAGTTGTTTTTTTTTTTCTCCAGAGATACCTGATAATGACTACATCAAATATTTTGGCCCCGATTATTCACTGAAGATTCCTGGTGGGCACATTGTATGTTGAATTTTCATATCCTAATTTTACGCAGTCCACTTCTAGAACAAAATCTCTTTTATTCCATAAATTACATGAAAACTACCTTGATAGTTGATACCTAGCTTGTTCTTTATAACTTTTTTATTTACCTTTTTTGAGCAGGAGAACTTGAATAGCAAGTCATACCTTGGCACCATAAAATCACATGTATTAGAAAATCTTCGATACATCCAGCATGCTCCTAGTGTGCAGATGCAAGAGGTAAGTTTTGTTTTTGGCTCTAAAATTACTTGCCATAAATATGTTATGGTCTTTTTTTTTTTTTTTTTTTTTTTTTTTTTTTTTTTTTTTTTTTTTTGGTTTATATCCCCATCCTATGCTGCTCTAATCAAGGAAACTTGGCATTCTTTGTTAGATATATAAACAAATAATGGCAAAAACTTCTCTCTTATTCTTTTGCTTTTCCTGTTTTGTAGGTGCCTCCTGACTTCTATATTCCCGATTTTGATGAAGATACGCAAAATCCTGATGAGCGTTTGGATCGTAAGTGAAAACTTCAAACTACTTGACTTTCAGCTGCCACACATGCACACAAATTGACTGAAGTTAGTGAAACTGAAAGAATTGATATTTACACAGAATTTTATGTATTTTTTTCTTGTTTCTCAGAGCATACACAAGACAAACAAATCCAGCGAGATGATGAATATTATGAAGGTGACAATGACAATGATCACTCCATGGATGATGCATGATGAGCTATTACCTACCTCCTTGGAGGGATTACTAGGTTCAGACTTGATTAGGTAAATGTAAATCTATATTGTTTTGCCTCAGAAAGAGGGAATTATAACCATTCTAATGTTGTTTTTGTGTCCTTTTTGGGTATAAAATTTGGGTGGACTCTTTTGATTATCAATATCGGGGTTGTTTTTGTTTTAACCAATGGTGAGTAAAATTGCAAAGGGAAGTGTCTTTTGAACTTCTGAAACTATTTTTAAAAACAAAGAGTGACAGTAACAAATTTAGCATACTACAAAATATATCAATCATTATACCATGGATCATATAAAGGTGGACTATTGTCATAAAGTATATTTTTAATGCATTAAAGGTTCATTTTTTAAATTGAGAAAATTGCAATTTATGTTCTTCACAAATATAACAATTATCAATGTTATTCTTGAATTATTAGTGGTGTAAATGTTGATCTTCACGTAACAAGAAGGAGAAATATTGTTGTCAGCTTGAGGAGAACAAATGAAGAAAGAAAAGTGTAGGAAAAAAACGTGGCCTTTGAATATGAAAAACGGCGGATAATCACATTTACACTACTAATAATTTAGAGGAGGGGCAATGTATATCATGTTTTAAAAATTAAGAGGTAATATTTACACTATTAATAATTCTGGAGTGACATGAATAATTGGTATATTTGTAAGGA
Organism: Ipomoea nil; assembly: GCF_001879475.1. Classification (NCBI taxonomy): domain Eukaryota; kingdom Viridiplantae; phylum Streptophyta; class Magnoliopsida; order Solanales; family Convolvulaceae; genus Ipomoea; species Ipomoea nil. Next base: position 2,490,373 of record NW_017618262.1, on the reverse strand, counting down.
ACATAAATTACAATTTTCCTTACATTATTTGTTTTAAAGGTATATGATTTGATATTATATTATCAAATAATGTACCCCAACTCCCCAACTCCAAGGGTTTCACACCTCGATCCGCCTAAGCATTTAAGCCGTTAGTGAGACTCGATCAATGCCTATGCAGGCTGGTCGATAACATAATTATATACCCGTCACAAACCTTAAAAAAATCGTGAGAAGAGCATTCAACGCCATCGTCCCTACCTAACTAAAGTTGTCAATCTCCTCCAAGGTAATTGGCAAGAACAAAATGAAAAAAAAAAAAAGAAAAAAAGAGGATAAAATGAATATTAAAAAATAAATTGGAGTTCTTTTCTTTTTAATTAACAAATTTGAACAGTATTATTATATTTTTTAATATTTATTTTGAAATTGTAAGATGCAATAATAATAATAATAATAATAATAATAATAATAATAATAATGAATTATAAATATATTGATATGACAATGAGAAATTTTAGAGATGAATGTTTAAATGTATATGTAAAAAGTATATTTGTAATTAACATAGTAAGACTAAATAAAAAAGTGGGAGAAGGAAATCTTCTCTCAAAGTTTCTGTATTACGGATCATCAGACAACATTGCTATCTTAAAAAAAGGAAGAGTAATATTATATGTACTCTCACTTTTTACTTTATTTTTACTCTATGTTGATGTATATCCTTTGACTGATTTAAATAACAAAGTAGACTACTTTTTTTTTTTTGAGAAATAGTGGACTACTTTTTTTTTTTGAGAAATAGTAGACTACGTTTTTTTTTTTTTTGAGAAATAGTAGACTACTGTATTTATTTATCCATTTTTATTTTTCAATAAAATTTGTAGTTATACTCAATTAGAGTACATATATCATTTTTAAAAAAGAAACACCAATTGCAAAATTTGTTTTTGAGAGTAAAATCAGTGAAGTGCATGCGCCCAATTGGACGCTTCCATAGTTCCGTGCTTTATGTGTATCACAAAAATTTGATATTTTTTTTAAGTGGAGTTCACTTTTCTTCTAAAAATTAAGTTATCCTCCAAATTCTGCAACAACTTATTACCTTCTTTCTTCTCCCTCTTTCTTCAACATAAGTATTACAACCTGCAAAAACCCTTCAAAATTTTCTATTACAAATGCTCAAGGTAGGGAAATAAAAATACCCGAAAAATGTTTCCTAATCCCCAATTAATTTTTAGGGTTTTGCAAATACGGATGGATTCCTTTAACGACGTCACGTCACGTCACTCTGATATACAACAATGCTTCCAATCCACATATGCAAATGCAACCAACCATGAACCAACCCGTATGAGTTTTGAGCCCTCATTGGCATATTTCATACTTCTCAATTCGGTAAGCATTAAAGCAACATCCATTTCTTCACATAAACTCAACTCAACTTCTACTTCAATTCGTTTTTCAAGTTTTTTTTTTTTTTTTTTTTGGGTTAATACGACCATACGTGCTCCAATTTGGGGCAACCTGATAAATTGTCTCTCGATATCGTCCACCGATTGCTACTGTCCTCTCTTGCATCCATTTCAATATAAAATGTTCGAAATTTTGGTCTTTCATGTTTATTTAATCCTCAATTTTACTCCATCTAATCATCTATTAAATTGAATAGTTTTGGTTTATTTGTTTTTGGTGAAAAGCTGACTTCTTTGCATAGTTGGTCTTTACTTCATTCTTTTTTGTAGAATGTTTTGAGGGAAGAAATCTGTTTGTTGGTTCTGGTATGTGGACTAGTGTAAGTAGGGTAATTAGATCAAGAGGTTGTTATGATGCAAATAGAGCTAAAGGGGTCCACGTTTTCAGATTCTTAGCATCAATGGGGGTTCCAGCTCTGCAAGTCCTCCCAGGGGAGCTGTCATGCCGTTTTATCCGTAGATGTTCTTCAAATTCATTGCTTTTACTTAAAGATCATTTTAAGGGAAAGAGTTTCAGAGTTAAATGCTCTAAGGATTTGGGAAAGATTACAAGTTCCTCCAAGCTTTGTGCAGTTCGTGATTTTTATGGTTTGGAGAAACCAAAATTGTTACGATGCTATTGCCGGCCAGCTGAAAGGGGTAATGAGAGAATTTTTGAGGATGAGCAAGGAAGATCGGTGCATAGTATTGCTCCTAATGGTCAAACTTCTGCCACAGTTAACAATGCATTGCCAAACTCTATTGAGGAAGAAGCATGGGACTTGTTGCGAGCGTCCATGGTATATTATTGTGGCAATCCTATCGGAACAATTGCTGCTAATGATCCTAATGACTCTAGCATTCTCAACTATGATCAAGTATTTATCCGTGACTTCATACCCTCTGGGATTGCTTTCTTGTTGAAAGGAGAGTATGATATTGTACGGAACTTCCTCCTTCATACTCTTCAATTACAGGTAAAAGAGCTTTCTTTACTTATTTGTCTAAGGGTGATCATTTGTTATTAAGGACAAAAACCTTAATCGCTTGTTGTATGGAGATTTACTTAGTTTAATTCTATACATTTTTTTGGAGATGGAAGTAGATTAACCTTTTTGAGTTCTTGCCAAAAGTAAGTGTGGTTTGCTGCTTAAATTTGTGAACTGGATCCTACCTTTAGGAGGCGTTTGGTTGAAGTTATCTCATATAACCTTAGGAATGTGAATATTGTAATATCATATTACCTTGTTTGGTTCAAGGGAATGTGAGATTCCCCAAATTTGTTTTTAGTTCATTTTTGGTAGTATTTATGGGAATCACATTCCCTTCGCATTTTTAGGTTTGTGAGATTCCTAGGAATGTTACATTACCTTAAAATATCCATTGAATCAAACACCCCCTTTTGGTATGATGGAATTGCAATCCACGGAATTACAATTCCTTCCAACCATGGAATTGCAATTCCTAGAGGGACCCTGGGAATTGCAATTCCACACTTTGTGGAATTGTAATTCCATGTTGAATTACCATTTTATCCTTCGTATGATTATTATATTATTATTATTATTATTATACAAGGATATTTTAGTCTTTATTCACTTCTTCCCTTTCAATCCCCAATCATTCTATTCATTCCTACCAAACAATGTAATTTAAATTCATACTTTATTCTTTTCCCACGGAATTACAATTCCTTCCCCCCCCACCCCCCCCCCCCCCCCCCCCTAATTCCCTCCTTCCAACCAAACGCCATGTTAGTGTTTTCTAGCTGCAAGCATGGATGGCTATGCCCTATTCCCTAAATCTTGAATATTTAGAATTGAGGTTTATTAAATTCCAGTACTAGAAAAATAACACCTTACAAGTAAATAAAGTAACAGGAATTTCAAAACTGTTCTTTTGGCTGTTGGGAAAAGAGGCTTACTTTAAGAGCCTCAATTTGTAGCTTCTTATATGAGCGGAAACTCCTTCAAAGCCTTACCATATTTTTTGTTGCCTAACTTCTACTTTTGGAGTAGATAAGCTCCAAAATAAGTTGGGCCAAACAAGTGCCAAGTCTCCTTTGAACTAGGAGAAAGTAATCATTTATTGTACAAGCTTCATTGCTACATTAAATTTGTTAATTTATTAGCCTGTGCGTAAACACTTTTCCATCCAAACAGAGTTGGGAGAAAACTATGGATTGCTATAGTCCTGGACAAGGACTGATGCCTGCCAGCTTCAAAGTGCGTACTGTTCCACTCGAAAATGATGAGAATGCGACTGAAGATGTGTTGGACCCTGACTTTGGTGAAGCAGCAATTGGTCGAGTTGCACCCGTTGATTCTGGTATGTTTGGCTCTACAAAATGATCTGCATAATTGTCATTTGCCCGAACTTTTGGATATCTCAGATATCCTGTCATTCAGGATTATGGTGGATTATATTGCTGCGAGCATATGGAAAATGTTCTGGAGACCTTTCTCTTCTGGAGAGGATCGATGTTCAAACTGGAATGAAGATGATATTGAAGCTCTGCCTTGCAGATGGTTTTGATATGTTCCCGACTTTATTGGTAACTGATGGTTCGTGCATGATAGATCGACGCATGGGAATTCATGGCCACCCACTGGAAATTCAGGTTCTTTTCCAATTCCTTTTCCTTCATATCTGTTATGCTAGTAATTGAAGCATGTGTTCCATCTCGACTAAAAGCCTAAGCTTATAGTTGGATTGCACATTTATGTTTATATATTATATGCTCAACACGTCCCCTCATGGACCATAGTCTCTTTTTATCGGGTGACGCGGAGATTCGAACCCATGACCTTTGACATGGGGTTGGCTCTGATACCAAATTGAAGCATGTGCTCAATCTCAACTAAAAGCCTAACCTTATAGTTGGATTGCACATTTATGTTTATATATTATATGCTCAACACTAGTAACTCTTCCTGAATATGCTAGATGTGGTACATTTTGGCAGGCATTATTCTATTCAGCCCTACTTTGTGCAAGGGAAATGCTAGCTCCTGAAGAAGCTTCAATTGATCTTATCACAGCACTTAATAGTCGCCTGCTAGCATTGTCATTTCATATCCGAGAATATTACTGGATTGATGTGAAAAAACTAAATGAAATCTATCGTTATAAGACAGAGGAGTACTCGTATGAAGCAATCAACAAGTTCAACATATATCCAGATCAGATTCCTCCCTGGCTGGTGGATTGGATGCCTAGTAAAGGGGGTTATTTAATTGGGAACCTGCAGCCAGCTCATATGGACTTCCGTTTCTTTTCTCTTGGAAATTTATGGTCCATTGTAAGCAGCCTTGCTACAACAGATCAGTCTCATGCTATATTAGATCTTATCGAAGCCAAATGGGAAGATTTAGTGGCTAATATGCCCCTCAAGATATGTTATCCTGCTCTCGAGGGTCAGGAATGGCGTATAATTACTGGTGGCGATCCAAAGAACACGTAATGCCTTCATAGAATCACTGACATGCTGTTCTCAAATTTCTAATGGCTCTATTTTATATTAGTTTGTAGCAATATCCCGAGATTATTATCTTTTACTTTGCTTCTTGATGCAGGCCTTGGTCGTACCACAATGCTGGTTCTTGGCCAACTTTACTTTGGCAGGTTAGTTTGTGTTGTCAAATTTTTGTTGCCATTGTAACTCCACCACTAATCCGCTGTTGTAATTCCTTGGTGGATAGAATATTGGCTTATATTGAACTTCTACTATTGTAATTCCTTTGTGAAAGGGGGCAACCCCTACCAAGTTGGTCAGACTGTTGACTTGGCAACCACAAGGTTACAAGTTCAACTTCTAGCGGGAACGGCCTATTGGCCTTCTTGGTTTGAGCAGGTCAGCTATGGGCAACCTAGGCTGGCTTACCTCCTTGTGATTCTTTGCCGGTTAGGGTTTCCCTCGTTATTAAAAAAATAAAATTTTAAAAGTGTTATGGAATATATATTTGATATATAGAATCTCTATATATTATTATATCAGGCAGTTTTAGGGATTTAGGTAGGTAGGATATATGGAAACTTGTTTCCTATTCGTAGTCTTCTAGCACCTATTTATAGGACTTTGTATTCTCTTTTCTAAATGACAGTTTGAGATATATGACAGCACATTAGAAACTCTCTCTCTCTTTCCTTTCGTAACAAGAAGAAAGATAATGAACATCGCACACCCTTGGGTAGTGGTTGAACATTGAAAATAGAGTATCGTGGAAAAATCGTGCAATTTGTGCACATGTGAAAACCACAATGATATAGGATTATAGGGTTCTCCATTCTCTATGTTAATTGTTAAGGTTTCATTGGTTGAACAAAACATAGAAGATTCTGCATCCAAGTTTGACGTTATTGTATGCATTTCTAAAATTTTAACATGATGCATCCTTTTTCAGTTGGCCGTGGCATCTGTGAAAATGAAGAGACCAGAGATTGCTGAAAACGCGATTAAGGTTGCCGAGAGGCGCATTGCTGGAGACAAGTGGCCAGAATATTATGACACCAAGCGGGGAGGATTCATCGGGAAGCAGGCACGACTCTTTCAAACATGGTCGATTGCAGGATATCTGGTGGCAAAGCTCCTCGTCGCCAATCCAGAAGCAGCAAAGATGTTAATCACCATAGAGGACACGGAGCTTCTTAGCGCATTTTCTAGCATACTCAGTGCTAATCCGAGGAGGAAACGCTCACGAAAAGGAGCGGTGAAACAGAGCTACATAGTATGAGTCCATTATCCCGTCTTCTTCGTTGTATCTCAAAAGTTCAAGCAGCCACACGGGTTTTTCATGCGTGCGGTTCTTTCCTTGTACCACAGCTTCTCGCTTATTACCATTAAATTTCATGTTTGCGACGGCTAGGTGTGTAACTAATCCCTTTTATGTGTACTTATTCTGAAAGGGAATTTCCTGCTGACTCTTACAGATATATAGCTTTTGTTCTGTCATCCTCTTCTTGTTAGTATAGTGCTTGAAAATGCAGGCCTGTTTTCAAGAAACCTATTCTTATAGCATGAACATTATTATTAGTTATTTGAGTTAATCAAATTTAGTCTCAATTTTGGCTTAACTTTTTAAAGTTTGTTATCCACAAATAACGTGTTGTAAGAAAAACAAATACACAAGTAAAGGGAAGAAGGAAGACACAGAGACTAGAGAGGGAAGGTCAGGACTTCTCATTCATCATACAGAATCCTTAGTCCTTATACAAAGGTATCACTATATACAAGGTAATAGTGAATACATATAAAAGGTAGTAATCATACTAGTTACAACTGCTACCATATATATAATAATGTTCATAATAATCATATTTATAACAGTTCACATATAATAATGTCCATAATAATCATATTTATAACAGTTCACATTTTAGCTTGGATTTTTGTGGTCTTACCAAATGTAATCATTGTCGTAAACCAGATTTAGTTTCAACCTTTAGTGGTCTTTTCAAATTTAGTTATCAACACATAAATGTTATATTCTAGCCTGGGACGGAGCCAAAGGGGGGGCAAGGGGGCAGCTGCCCCCCCACCCCACCCCACCCATATATAGTATAGGTTTTAGTATTAGTATAAAATAATTAGTAAATGTCAACAAGTAAGGAGTTAGATTAGTTGGTAGAGCATATGTTTAGTAATAGGAAGGATTTTGGGTTCAAATCTTTGCATTAACATAGTTTTACATATGTTTGAGTCCTTCCCCTATGGCTTCAACACATTCACTTTTTTAATATTTAATGCGCACACACACACACACACACACACACACACACACACACACACATATATATATATATATATATATATATATATATATATATATATATATATATATATATATATATATATATATAACATTCTTTTATATTAATAGTGAGATGTGTAATTTATAATGTGTTTTCTATTCAAATTATTTTATTAAATTAATTATGTTTCATATTTTGTTATAAACATTTTTATAAAGTTTCGATGTGTTTTATTTTTCGCACATATCCAACAATATTTACAACTATATTTCTTAGTTATGGTTATAAAAAAAAAAAAAAATCTTAGGTAATTTATTTATTTATTTTAAATTATCTCTTTTGTTTTAACAATTGAAATCTAAAGTATAAATTTTATGAATCTACAGTATAGAAATTATGGATCTACAGTATAGAAATTATGAATATAGAACTGTCCACCTTGCAAGGTGGTCACGTGGTCACATCATAATTTGCCCGCGAAGTGCGCTTGAAGCGTCATTTCTGCGATTTTTTAATATTTTTTAATTTTAATCTCTGCAAAATCCCCATGCTTTGCAGGAGAAAAAAACCATTAAAAACTTCCCTTCCCATTTGTCTAAAATCTCCAACTTTAGCTTTTAGTGTACCAAAATTCCCTTAAAACACACAAATGGAGATGCCCTTAGTAGTTAGTAGTCCATATGCAATGTTATCCTTACTTTTCAATTTGGACAGAATTAGTCCCTCAATTATTCTCACGTTAGTCAATTTCGTCAATTAACAGAAGGACTAAATTGACTAACGTGAAAATAAGTAAGGATAACATTGCATATGAGCTACTCATTGATTGACCAAAAGTGCAATTTCTCCTTAATTCTTATTTATTTTGTATTTTGATCAATGGCTTCTTCAGCTATAATGTAAATCTGGAGAGGATTTGGCTTACTATTATTGAATATACTTTACAAACTCTTTGAACATTCATTTCAACAGAGAGAAATCACTATTACAATGGAATGGATATACTGAACTCATTAGAGATTGAGAAATCTGATATTTGGAATGCATACCACATTTCAACAAACAGGAAACATTTGCATGTACACTATTTGCTATATTACAAGGATTAAAGATGTACATCATGGGGGTAATAGTGGAAAAACCTAATCTATTCTATGCTCTCTCTCTCTCATAGTATGGTTAAAACATCTCAAACTCAATATTTTCCTCACAACTTGTGCCTTCTTTCTGACACTTCCACCCCTGCTTCTTGTGTGAGTTTGTGTCAGCAACTAGGTTTCCCAAGTCAAAGATTCTGGGCATTTCAGGTGGGGTTGCACATCTTATCAAGGCCCAGTTCAGTCCCTCGAAGAACGAATGGTTCTTGATCTCGGTTGCGCCTTTAGAAGATCCCAACCTATTCTCGGGTTCCTTCTGCAACAATCGTCTGATCAGGTCTCTGGCGTGAGAACTGATCATCGGGCTCTCGGGGAACTTGAGACATTGCGATACTACGTTGCCCAAAGTATCCTCGTTCGTGGTCCCTTTGAAAGGCGTCCTCCCATAAAGGAGCTCGTACATGAATATCCCGAAAGTCCACCAGTCTACCGCGCTGCCATGACCTTCTCCTTTTATGATCTCGGGAGCCAGGTATTCGTGGGTCCCGACGAAGGAATTGGAGCGGGCGCTGGTTGGCTCGACTACGAGCTGTGGTAGGGGGGTTACTTGGGCAGCTATGTCGGCTTTTAGCTTGCGGGTTTTAGCGGCTGCAGATAGGAACCTCGGGGTGAAGCACGATACTTGCCAGGATGGATGAAGACAGAAAGGCTCGATGCAGCTCGAGTCCGAACATGGACTCGTCATCTTCTTCGTCGGAGGCTGCTCAACGGGTGACGATGATTTGAGCAGTTTCGGGTTCACAGCACATCTCAGGGATAAATCGAAATCGGAAAGCATGATATGACCATCTTCTCGAACCAATATGTTCTCCGGTTTCAAGTCTCGATACACAACGCCAAGCATGTGAAGGTACTCAAGTGCAAGAAGAATTTCAGCAACATAGAATCTGTAAATAGCATAACAGGAATCCAATAATGTGAACAGTCTGCACAATTTCTATTGAATAAAAAAGTAAAATGTTTGAAGTATCACAGCAATAGTTCGATACTTTGTCTCGTTGAGTCAAGGTCACTCAACTGGGATATAATGCACAGGCCAAATCACACTAGAAGACTGAATCCAATTAAATAAATTGTCTAACCCATGACCTTATAAACCCATATATTCTCTCTTATTTTTTCAATGCGGGACTCTTAACATGGGGAATACAAACTTTTGTCTTCCCTTGTGTCCACTTTTTTCTTTTTCCAATCCAACTAAAGGAGCACCTCATCCACATAGAAACAACGGCATACACTTGCATGTTTCCCCGAAAAAAAAGCTTATCAAATTTCAAAAATAGATAAAAGAATTTGAAGTCGAAGAAGTAAATTGACACGCGGTATAAAATATATACCTAACTGCATGTTCGGAGAAGTTCTTGCTCGGTTGCTTTTGACGGAGAACATGCAGATCACCGCCCGGACAATATTCCATCACTAAGCACGAGAATTTATCGGTCGTGAAATGGGCGTAAAGTGTGGGGAGAAACGGGTGATCCAGCATTTGCAATATTTCTCTTTCGGTTTGAGCCCTTGCCGTCTTTCTCTTGCTGGCCAAAAAGTCGTTATCCATAATCTTCAGAGCAAATAAGCAGCTCGTGTCCAGTAGTTCGGACAGGTAAACGCTTCCAATGTCACCGCCACCGAGCTTTCTTAGTAATTTAAAATGTTTCAACCCGACACTCCCGTGCTGCCTCTCGACACAACGAATGGCTTCCCATCTCAAATCTTTTGACATGTGAGGCCTATAGCCACTGCGATTAGATCCACCGAGATAGCTTTCATCACTAAGGCTCGTGGTGCTGCTATAATCCCCAATGCTACTTTTCGAGCTCTGAGATATCTCCCATTTTTCCCTCGAGCTCGATCTTTCATCGGGTTTTGTAATGACATTTCTCGTTTTACTAGAACCGTTCGAGCCGAGACCCGGTTTAGTAATACTAGACTCCAGAGAGGATGAACTTGATTCCATTGCCGTATTTGCGGTAGTTCGGGACGGTGTGGATTTTATACTCGTGTTTTTATGGTCGTTCTTCAAAGGTGATTCGGGTTTCTTCTTAGCAAAGGTTTTGCTTCTGAAAGTTGGTTTGATCAACCGTGGACTGCTGCAAGCCCGTCCGATGACCTTACTTCCCGCATTAAGAATGGATAACGCTTTATGATTCGAATCTCCTTCTTGCTCTCGATCTGATTGAACTACACTACTTGTAGCTTCGGTGGAGGGTATTATCTCATCGAGAACCGGGAGCATCACATTTGCGGAAGAGGGAACGGAAGGCTCGGGAAGTTTAGGTCTCTTGGAGCATTCCAACGTGATTTTTGAGGATTCACAACCACCGGGAGGAGAACGAGGAACGGCACCAATTTCAGTAGGCGTTTTAGTCGATTCCGCCTCTCGTGCAATTGCATCTCTAGAAAGAGGAGAACAAGGAATTTCCCCCGGGACATGTTCAAATCCGGGCATCTTATCCGAAGAATTTGGCGTGCTCCCATCGGGAACAAGGGATATCTGCACTAGTTTCCCCTTATTCTTATCAACGGGATGTTCAAATCCGGCCCCGTTCGTTCTCTTGATAGCTCCCGCTTCAAGAACCGCAGAAAACCCGGACGGTCTCGACAACCGCTTTTTCAAAGCAGCCATCTCCGATGCCTGAGAAATGCATAATCCTCTAAACGCTTGCTTCAAACTTACAGCCTCAGAAATCCCAATCCCCGATGGTTGAGAAGAATAAGTTCTCATCGGCCTCTTCATCGCACTCTTAGCACCCTGTTCCGGGGAACTTAAACCCCTATGAGAATTCCTTATTTCTATAGCCTCGAAAAGCCTATTGATATCTTCCTCGATAAGATACCTCTGCCCAATCTTCATCAGATGCTGCCTTCGCGAAATTTCATCTATTTCAGATGCCAAACTTAAGTCCTCTATGGACTCCGTAATTTCACTAGTACCAGATAACGTGGCCATTGTCCCTAGATGCATCTGAGCGAACTTAGAAGATTCCCCGAAACATTTCTTCAACCCATCTCGGCAGAAGGATTTTGGAACGGAAGAATCCCGGATATCAAAAGCGAAATCACAAACCCTTCCAAAGAGTTCACAACCATATTAAACATTAAGGAGCTCTCGAGCTTTCATCGATCGTGATCACCGTGCAACATCCAATTCTGCAAGAAAAAGTATTAGTTTGCCAAGAAACTCGCTTTATTGCATTAACAAACAAGTAAATTCCATAAAACATTTTCAAAAAAAAAAAAAAAAAAAAAAATTCCATAAAACATAGAAATCAAATTTTAAACGAGATCAGGTGTGCATGATTGATTAATTCTCTGTAAACACCACCCGATGTTAAAATCGCCCTTCATCTCTGTGACAATAAATACCTAAATTATTTCGAGTTTTGCATCCAAAAATCATGAATTGTATCCCAAAACCAATCCAAGTCCCTATAGCCATATCTCTTCATTCCCTTTGTTCCACATTTTCTCCTTTTTTATGTATTAATTTCCTTTTTCAAGAAATTTCTCCATGTGGGATTAAGCTATTATCCCACTGGTAATAACTTTCACTAACAGGACCAAACAATTTTTTTTTTTTTAAATAAAACTTTTAACAGCAGATCTATCAGAATATTCATGATCCACCTACTAAACTCCTTACCCAACCAATTGAGCAAAGATAATCATAAGAGTTCACTAGCTCAACAACTAAAAAAAAAACACACACACACACACACACACACACACAAAAATCCATTCTTTCTTGTTACAAAATAATTTTTTTTAAAAAAATTAAAATTAAAAGGGATGATCACATAAACCACCATAAGATCATTTCTGTTCAGGGCTTCAATTCCTTCAAACACATATAATCCAAGCATACATCTTTACTTAAAACACTACAAACAAACAAAAAATAATAATAATAAAAAAAGATGATAGATAAAGAAATTACCTGGAGAAAAGAAGAGAGAAAAGGGAAAACTAGGGTTTAGGGGTGCGTATGCGCTCCGGGAAAGAAGAGGGCGATGGAGTGATTAGCGTAAAGAGAGCACGGGAGAGAGTGGGTGAAATTGAATGAAGAAAGAGAGGAAAAATATTGAGGAAAAAAAAAAAGAAAAGAAAAGGGAAGGCGTTGCAAATCACGAGAAATGACACCTACCTACGTTGTTCCACTGTTGTTTTTCTCCCTTGCTTGCCGCTCGGTCGGTCGGGCCGTCTGTGCGTATCTAAATTCTAAATTGGCGCAAAAAGTAAAAGATTTTCAAGAAATTGAAATTCAAAGAAAGAGAGAGAGAGAGAAGAGCGAGCTGAGAAGGCTACGCAGTAGACGAAGCAGCTGGCGGCATTGAAATACATACGCCGGCCCCCACTCCAAACCTTAACAGATATTGTCTCTTTGTCACTGTTTTTGTCACAATTTACTCATCCCATGTACTATATCTATGAATCCATATCCATCCGTACCTGAAAACAACAATTTTTATAATCAATATATGTTTCTTCGGAACTAACATAGTTATATATTTATGTCCAACAACACCCGTAATTCTTTTGAGTTTCTAATTTATATCGGGGGATAGTTAAGATGTTTGGGTATTTAAATTTCATATTTTACGAATGGTGAAATTAGGGGACAATATTTCATAATTTGTTATTCCGTATTATATTTGAGTAGAGTGTACAGATGTATGAAACATTGATCTGGTGATGATTGTTGAGCATATTTTGAAGAGACGGAACAAGGACTTGGACGTAAATATTTTTAGAGTTATTATTTTGAGTTTCTAACTTATATCGCGGGATAGTCAAAGTGTTTGGGTATTTAAATTTCATATTTTACGAGTATGTTTATGACTTTGGTGGCGAAACTATGAGACAATATTTCATAATTTGTTATTACGTTTGAGTAGAGTATACTGATGTATAAAACATTGACCTGGTGGTGATTGTTGAGCATATTTTGAAGGGAGGGAACAAACTAAGACATGGACGTGGATGTTTTTAGAGTTAATCTTTTGAATTTCTAACTTATATCGTGTGAAACATCCATTATTCTTTTGAGTTTCTAATTTATACTGGGTGATAGTATTAGAGGAAAATCGAACAAATCATCTACTGATAAGGTGACAAGGGATTGTCACTGTGTTTGGATATGCATATTTCATATTCAAACGGGTATGTCTATCACTTGGGTGGCGAAACTAGGGGCAATATAACCTTTCATAGTGTTAGATATATTAAATATAATATATTTAATATAATATATATTAAATATAATATAATATATCTATAATATATATTAAATATAATATATCTATATATTATATTTATATATTGAGAAGAGAGAGAGGAATAGAAGTAAATGTTTATTACTTCACTTGATGATTATGAATAAACAAAAGCCACTTATTTATAGTGAAAGAGAAAAGCAACAATGCTAAAGTTTAGGAAGTAATTAGAGGCCATGATTCCATGTACTCCATTTCACGTAGTGCTATGCATGCATCCACGTTCACACACCTCCTTTTATTTTTTAACAAATTAACTGCTAACTACTTGGTTTAATATATTACTAATAATAATAATAGCATTATTATTATTATAATATAACATTGCCTCCTTTAAACCAAGTTGGATATATTGGTCATCCCAATTTCCTTCTCCAATTTAAGAAATGTCTTCGTCTTCAAGTTGGATATACTGACTTGTATTTCGTTCTGTAAACCCACTTCACTCCAATTGGCTTCTTCCCAGGAGGTAAATCTGTTAACTCCCAGGTACCATTCTTTTCAATGGCACGTATCTCCTCATCCGTCGCCTTAAGCCAATGAGTTTCTGTAGCAGCCTCTTCAAAAGTTAAAGGATCACAATATGCAAACAGAGCAAATTGAATAATCTCTTCATCAGACAGGTCATTATCTTGACCCAAAACATAATCTTGCAAGCGAGCTGGTAAGTGGCGCTCGCGCTGAGATCGTCGAACTGACGATTCTGGCTGTGAAGGAGACTGGACATTATCTGGAATCGATTGCTCTTCAATAATATTTTCAACAGCAGGAATAACAACTGAACTTTCATCTTTAGCTAACCAATCCCAGGCACCATATTCATCAAAAGTGACATCACGACTTATAACAACCTTTTTAGTTTCAGGATTGTATAGTTTATAAGTCTTTGAAGCGTCACTATAACCAATGAATATGCATTTCTCACCTTTATCATCCAACTTCTTTCTCAATGGATCTGGCACATGTGCATATGCCAAACATCCAAAAACCTTGAGATATTTGATAGAGGGTTTTCTCCCACTCCAAGCTTCTTCGGGCGTCTTATCATGGACACTCTTAGTTGGACACCTATTCAACACATAGATAGCACAAGCAACAGCTTCTGCCCAAAAAGGTTTAGGCAGATCCTTGGATTTCAACATGCACCTTACCATATCCATGATAGACCTATTCTTCCTCTCAGCCACTCCGTTTTGTTGTGGAGTGTATCTAGCTGCCATCTGATGTTGAATACCCTTCTTTTTCAGAAAATCATCATAGGCAATATATTCTGTAACTCTATCAGTTCTCAAGATTTTAATCTCATAACCACTCTGCTTTTCAACAAAAACCTTAAATTGTTTGAAAACATCACATGCTTCAGAAAGTAAACCCATGTTTTTCTACTGAAATCATCACTGAAAGTAATAAAGTACTTACAACCTCCATGTGAGGGAACTTCCAACGAACACAGGTCTGAGTGAACAATCTCCAACTGTTTTGTAGCTCTCCTTGACTTGCCCACGGGAAAGGGATCTCTATGCTTCTTCCCAATCACACAAATCTCACAGATACGATCAGGGACATTCACAACAGGTAAATCAGAAACAAGTTCCTTTCTCGCAAGATAGTTTAATCCAGAGAAATGAAAATGCCCAAACCGCATATGCCATAACCAATTATCATCACAAACTTCAGAATTAAAGCAATCAAGGAGAATATGCTTAATTTTCAAAGGAAATAGTCGATTTTGGGACATATTTACCTTTGCAATCAAAACTCCTTTAGCATCTTCAATGGTACAACACCCTTGAGCAATATGTATCTTATATCCTTTTTCTGACAACTGACCCAAACTCAACAAATTTTGGTGTAGTTCAGGAACATAGAACACATCGGATATAAAATTGTGAGTACCATCCTTCAACTGAATAGAGATTTTACCTTTTCCCAAAATTGGCACCTTTGACTTATTGCCAAAAGTTACTTCAGACCGGACTGATTCATCTAGTTCGGAAAACAATTCTTTCTTCCCACACATATGGTTACTACACCCAGTATCCAAGAACCATATGTTCTTATCAGCAGAAAAACTATCACTGGCCAAAAGTAAGGTTTCAGAATTCTCACCAGACTTTTCAGCAGTATTTTCAGCAATGTTTGCTTGATTTCCACGATTGTTGTCCTCATTATACCAACAATCTGCAATCTTGTGCCCATACTTGCCACAATTGTAGCAATGAAATGGAAATTTACCTTGTTTGGTATTACCTCCACCTCTTCCTTGGTTGGAGTTACCACGTCCTCCTCCTTGGTTGAAGTTACCACGACCTCTTCCACTAGAACCTCCTCTTCCTCTTCCACGACCTCTACCAGATCCTCCACCTCTTTGATTAGTGCCAGTCACATTAAGGGTGACTTGGCTCTTCAAAGCTTCTTCTGCTAGTGGTTCCGATTTTGACGCAATCCTGTCAATATGACTTTCTACCATACCTTTCAGCTCTGCAATTGATAAGAGCTCGGTTTTGTGTGACTCTGTGATCGAAGCACCACATGGTCATACTTCATCGGCATAGTTCGAAGAACTTTTTCAACCACTGCACCATCTTCAATCGTATCTCCATATAACCTCATCTTATTCACCATATCAATAAGACGAGTGAAATACATATCTATTGTTTCTGTAGAGGTCATCTCACAATTATCGTACAACCTTCTCAACGACTGCAACTTAGACTTCTGTGCCCGATCGACTCCTTTGTGTGACACCTTTAAGATGTCCCAAGCTTGTTTTGCTGTTTGAGCACGAGCTAATTGCCCAAAAATAGAATAATGAACACCTTGCTGAATCTGACCCAAGGCCAATTTATCTCGCCGTATAGCGCCTGCATCAGCTCCTCCGGGTAGACCGGGATCAACAAAGCTCCAAAGATTTTGAGCTTGCAAATGTGTGGACATCATAATTTGCCAATAATTGTAATCGAGTTTCCCGTCCAATTTGGGACCCGTCCATACAATATTGAAATTTGCAGCCATATTTCACTACGAACAATATCTCGGGGTTGAAAGGTTGACTGGCTCTGATACGGGGTTGAAAGGTTGACTGGCTCTAATACCAAATGTTAGATATATTAAATATAATATATTTAATATAATATATATTAAATATAATATAATATATCTATAATATATATTAAATATAATATATCTATATATTATATTTATATATTGAGAAGAGAGAGAGGAATAGAAGTAAATGTTTATTACTTCACTTGATGATTATGAATAAACAAAAGCCACATATTTATAGTGAAAGAGAAAAGCAACAATGCTAAAGTTTAGGAAGTAATTAGAGGCCATGATTCCATGTACTCCATTTCACGTAGTGCTATGCATGCATCCACGTTCACACACCTCCTTTTATTTTTTAACAAATTAACTGCTAACTACTTGGTTTAATATATTACTAATAATAATAATAGCATTATTATTATTATAATATAACACATAGTTTTTCATTATGCTTGATTAGAGCATACATGCATGTGTAGAATTTGAGAGTGACTCGGTGATGGTAATTGTAGAGCATATTTCGAAGAGAGGTAATAAAAAGGACTTGTACAACGTGTAAATTTTTAGAGTTACATGTGACTTGGTGAGGCAGGATTAGATCATATGTGCACTTTGCATCATATACACATTGCAAAACAAATTCTGGTATGAATTAGATAGCAATTCAATACATTAGTGATAGAAAGCTTGATTTGCAAATTATCATTGGCTCCCTTACTGGACAGGGTGCGACAAATAATCCTGATATCGAATAACATTGATATGCTACAACCACATTTTATATAACTTACCTTAAAGTATTTTCATCACTTTTTTAATTGTTTAAAAAACTCACTTATTACTTTTACTTTCAACGTAACTCGAATTGAAATATAATAATTAGTTGAGTATAAAAAATGTATAGCTATGAGCAGTTGATGATTATTGTAGAGAGGAATTGGGGGCAGCATTATCTGGGGGACATGGAGAGGTTGACGCCATCATTTGTGTACTGTTTAATTGCTTTCCTTTTTCTTTTAATCTTTTCTTGTCTTTTCAAATCGTATTAATATGTAAACACACACACCGTAAGGGAATTGGGATCTCATCTCCAGAAATTCCATAAATCTATCTGTTAATCTATATATATACAAGTCAATGGATATGAAATGTGAACCTCAGCTCCAGAAGATCGACATGTAAAATCCAAAAGAAAAATGACAGAAAACAAAAACGACGACGTGTAAAATCAAAGATAATGCTACGCATGCAGTACAAAATCAGTGCTTAGATTGCATGTCAATGTGATCACTCACTCTGTCAACAAGTAATCAAACCTGTTGGATGGGCATATTAATTTATCCCAATTCCCAAGTTTAATTTCTTCAACACTGACCAATAATAGCTTAATTAGTACGTACATGTGATTCTCTTTACCCTGTTAAAATGAATTTAGCCGCCCCATGCCATTGATTTAGAGTATGAGAAGTCTTGCTTGGGACTTGTTTTTAGATGGTGTACGTGAATTTGATTCTTATCATGAATATTGGAGGTTTGGATTTGAATTGGTCTTTTTGTGCGCAGAAGGATGTTGGAAAAATTTAAAGATGAAGATGAAAAAGCAATTTTGTCTTTTAAGTGTTGTCCCACGTTACTTGTCTAGATTGTCTTTTTTCACCTTTTAAAGGCTATCACCTTCTAGAGAGTTTGAAGTATTATGGAGGGAAAGGAAAAGGGGAACCCACATGTGCTTGTGCGCTGTGGTTAATGTTTTGCTCCGTCAAATATTTTTCTGCCCCTATTTTTGTGGAATCGTGGACTACCTAGTCCGTTTCTTCCGGTTGCATTTGTGACTTCTGCGTATTGCGTTTATTTTGTGGCAAGTGGAAGCGCTATCTTCGTTCCTTTTGTGGCTGGAGTGGAGGGGCTGTTATATCCTACTAGTATATAAACAGCTCCTCCCATCATTCGAAGCACACAGAGACCTTGATCTCCTCTGCCTTCTCTTCTTTGCTTCTGTATAAGCATTATGTGCGTTCTGCGTTTGCAAGTCGAAAGCACACGATACCCTGATCGTGACATGCTTTTAATGTAGTGTTAAGTATAACATGTCGTAAGAACATCTCTCTTTTCATTCTTTAATTCTTCCAGTCGATATTAATAGTACTTGTACAACATTGTTGTCTTACTACCAGTTTCGACTCATAAAAAACAACAAAGGAAACTTGATCGGTGTGAGAGTTTTAAAAAGTAACTAAAAATATATTTCTCTGGTTATCTATATTCATATACAATACACCTCTTTATACTAAATTAGAAATACTTATAATAATTGTACGGATCAAAAAGAAAAATATTTATAATAATTAAGCTACTCAAATTATTCTAATTATACAAGATATGTTTGCAATCAAGAACCAGTGTTTTAGCTTTGGGTCTGGCACCGCCTTCACACTTAACCGCATTGATCATAGCTTCGGAGTCTGTCTCAATAACAACTATGTTCATGCCTTGGCTTTTAACTAGACAGAGCCCACGGTTCATACTTTGTTTGTTTGGTGTTGCATACTTTGTTATGACAATTCATACATTAACTATAGGATGATCACAGTTCGATTGGACTCGACCGAATTAAATCGAACCAGGTACTGTAATGATTGAATTGAATTTGGTTGTAATGATGATTCCGATTTATTAAAATCATAAATTTAAAAAAAAAATGGTTTGTTAGGTGAAAATCGGCAATTCAGAATTGAAATCGAATTGCGATCATGTATAATTAACTAATTGAAATTTCACTGTTATCATAATCTATACTATATATAAAAACAAAATCCTAAAATTTTAACTTCCGCTCAATTCCTAAAAAATCTCTCCTCCTAATAAAATATATTGATTTCTACATTCTCATTCGTACAATAATTCTGCGCTAAAATTCTATTCTCATATTATTATAAAATACTGTAATACAATCTATACTATATATAAAAACAAAATCCTGAAATTTTAACTTCCCGCCCAATTCCTAAAAAATCTTTCCTCCTAATAACTTTTGACTTTTGACACTAAGTTGTAAAGTGTCAAAAGTTCGGCAAGGCATAACTTTTGACTCCGTTGTCCGTTTTAGATAAATGTTTTTTTGAAATCGCGTATTTTTTCGAGATCTATCCACCGCAAACTGCCGTAGGCGGTTTGGCCCACGAATTTCTAAAAAAAAAAAATACTTGATTAAAGAGTTTCTAAGAAAAAACTATGAGAACCTTATGTTTTATTTATGAATTTTTAAAATTTTTATTTAAACAATTGTCCCGTGCATTATTTAATAATCTTTCTTTATAATTGGTCTAATTATTTAATTATGGTAAATTTGGGAATAATTAATGATGGTAATAGAAATCCTAGAAGAATATAGAATTGAACAATATTTAATTATTGTTATATTATTATTGTGACTCACGGAATACAAGAGTTAATGCCATTTTTGGTCCTAGACTTATTGGGGCATTGGCACTTTTCATCCTCCATAATAAAAATTGCCACTTAGTAGCCACTGTTATTGATCGTTGGACAGTGTTGATCCTCCGTCAATGACGCCGTTTGTTGACCGTGAATTAGAAGGGTTTTTCTGTCTTTTTATGTTCTAATCCTTGTTTTTCTCCATCCATTGGTCACTGCTACATCCATTTCTTCAAACTGAGGTTATCCGCTTCAGTCCTTTCTAACATTAAGGAACCATCTTCACCAAACTAACAATCACGAATTTTACATTTGACATCAATCTCAAGATAATAGAAACAAGTGCAGTTGGAATAGAAAAGGTGTTAGTCCATGCCTGTGGAAATTTTGTCGAGCATACAACATAACTAGCAAAGTCAGGAATATCACCCAACCCCTCCCTTAACCTTTCTGCATCAACTATAATAGGTATGCCCCTACTCTTTGCCTCCTGCACTACAATCAAAGCAGTCTCATGCAGCCTTCCATCTAAGTAGACAATATTTACTCCAAGCGCTGAAGACAATTTTGATTTGGGTATGTAGACCCTCAGATATCATGGGTGGATATCCTGGAGTGAAAAAGCACGTGCGAGTTTTTTTTTTTTTTTTTTGTTTTTTTGTTGTCAACAATGACATATGTGAATGGTGAGTTTCCTCCTTTGGACACCACCATAAAAGATGTATCAACACCATCCCTTTCAAGCTCATCAAGTATTCTTTCGCCATGCGAGTCATCAGCAACCTTAGATATGATCCTTGGATTAAGACCAAGACGAATTTTATCATCCGGGTTTTATCAAAGCATTGTCAGTGTTACCACCTCCTTGAACCTCAAAGCTGGTGCTCCGAATTTTATCATCCGGGTTTTATCAAAGCATTGTCAGTGTTACCACCTCCTTGAACCTCAAAGCTGGTGCTCCGAATTTTATCATCCGGGTTGGGGAATGAAGCTACAGCAGCCAGGAAGTCAACACCGGTCATTCCAACACCTCAGATAATGCGATTTTTGGGGAGCGGCGGATTCCACATTTTCAGCTTGAAACTTCAATGAATTTCAGGTAGAATAACAGAGTTTTTTAGGTTGTGCACCAAGTAGTTGTGGTCAGAGAGAGAGAGAGAGAGAGAGAGAGAGAGAGAGAGATGGGAAGGATATTTGTGGTCAATATGGAAGGGAGGACTTACAGGTGCAAATTCTACATCACGCCATCTACAACTACAACTGTTATTTACCATAGGAGGGTTCGCCGACCTGCTGCCCTCTCTGCTTTGCCGGAACCAAAAACCACCGGTGAAGGCCCCAACCTCGCCGGATCTATTGCTGCACCGCCAGATCTGCCTTACTGGTCCGTCGACGGAAGGAGTTACTGCCTCGTATGCTCGCCGCCGTACCCACAACTCGCCGGAGAAGAACCTCGCTGCTACTCACTACCGACGGTTACTACTTAGCCGCCAAGTCTCGCCATCTCGCCTCACAGGAGTCACAGCAGCGCTGGTCTAAACAAGATTAGAAGAATAAGACATAAAAAGACAGAAAAGCCCATTTAATTCACGGTCAACAAACAGCTTCAATGACGGAGGATCAAAACTGTCCAACGACCAATAACAGTGTCTACTAAGTGGCAATTTTTATTATGGAGGATGAAAAGTGTCAATGCTTCAATAAGTCTAGGACCAAAAATGACATTAACTCCAGAATACAATACAAGAATATTTAATTATGGTTATATTATTATTGTGCCTCACGACCATTATATACTAACAGTACTTGAAAAGAAACTAATAATAATAATAATATAATAATAATAATATAAGTGGTAATAATAATATCTAAAAGTAATTAAGTATTAATAATAATAGTAAGAATATTAACGTAAGAGTTGTAACATAGAATAAATCGTAATAATTAATAACTATAGTCTATGATTAAATTTGGAATTGTCAGGAAAGATAAACGACCTCTGGTGAAATTAACTCTTAAATAATTATATATCGATTTAAATATTCTTAATATATTACAACAATTCCATTCCGTGCATCGCACGGGTGAAAATACTAGTAATAAATAATGAAATTTAATCCCTCTCCATTTACAACAAAACATGAAAACTTTCATCATCTACACTTTTTTTTTTTTTTGGCACAAGTGTCAAATAGGCCCATCTACTACTGTGAAGTGCTCAATTTTTAGCACGAACTAAATTAAGTGCCAAATAAATCCATCTACGAGTTAAATTTGTTCAATTGACTTTTTTTACAGGTTAATAACAGGTTACCTATTTAATTATTAAAATAAACAAATAAAATAAAATAAACTAAAATTAAAAAAAAAATAAAAAATACAGCCGGTGGCTGCCATTTCAAAGATAGTCGTGGCTGTCCGGCGAGGACAGCCGGACAACCACGACTGTCTAATATGAGGTCCAGATCTGGACCTCAAACGGCCTGGAACGAGGGCGGCGGCCCCCGTTCCAGGTCATGGACAGGCATGGCCATCTAAAAAAAAAAAAATCAAATTTTTTTTTAGACGGCCATGCCTGTCTGGGGACGGCCATGGCCATTGCCCTCGTTCCAGGCTGTTTGAGGTTCAGATCTGGACCTCAAACATGACGTCCAGATCTGGACCTCATATTAGACAGCCGTGGCTGTCCGGCTGTCCTCGCCGGACAGCCACGGCTGTCTTTGAAATGGCAGCCACCGGCTATCCGGCGAGGACAGGGTGGCTGTATTCTTTTTTTTTTTTTTTTTATATAATAATTTTTAAATTATTTTGAAATTATTTTTTTAATAATTGAATTGGTAACCTGCAAAAAAAGGTCAATTACCTGTAAAAAAAGCTAATTGAACAAATTTAGTAGGTAAGTGTGGTTAATTAACCTTTAATTTAGTTCATGGTGGGAATTGAGCACTTGACAATAGTACATGGGCCTATTTGACACTTCTCCCTTTTGAGAATTGAGCACTTGACAATAGTACATGGGCCTATTTGACACTTTTCTTTTCTTTTTTTTTTTTTTCTTTTTTTTCTTTTTTTTTTTTGCGGTCAGACCCCCCACCCACCCCATCCCCATCCAGTTGTTATATTATAGACCGCGGTGCATAATCGATTATGCACCGCGGCTCATATACGGCGCCGTTTCTTTAAGTAAAGAAACGGCCCGCCGTTAGAGTTAACGGAGTCCGTTTGTTTGGTGTATTAAACACCAACTGACACTACAGTATATCCAAACCGACACTGCAGTTATATCAAAATGATACTATAGTTATAGTGAAATGAAACTGCAGTGTATATAAACTGAAACTGAATAACATTTCACATATTTGAGTGTATATTGTACAATGAAGCTGTAATTATATCAAAATAATCATGTAATTGTGTTTTAACAAAACTATAGTGTATATAAAATAAAATTAAATAACATTTTCACATATTTGAGTCTATAAAATATCGAATGAAACTATAGTTATATCGAAATGAAACTGTAGTTGTGTTCAACTGAAACTGTAGTGTATACAAAATGACACTGAATAACAGAGTTACTTTTTGTAAAAGGGTGCGAAACGACGAAAATAAACACTGTTAATTTTCATTTAAAAAAAAAAAGACGCGCGGTGCATAATATAATTTGCCATCCCCATCCCCATCCATTTATGTTCAGTTGTTCACAAGTAGTCATTGTATAATTAATTCGCAAATTTCATTTCCCCATTAAGAAACATAGCTGGATAATTGATAATGAAAAAAGAAAAGAAAGGAAAAAACTAAAAACATGTTCTAAAAAGCAAAAAACAGAATGATCAAATACTAATTTTTACAGTCCATGAGTCTTTTTGTGTTAAGAGACAACAAAACAAACCTATTTTGAAATTCAAAAATAAAATTCCAAAAATTTTAAAATTTCACAAATTAACACATGGTTATTTATGGATGGCAATGGGGTCGGGTAGGCCGGGGACTCGGAGTGAGCTTTATTCATCACTCGATCCATATTATATTTTCTCCACTCACCCTCACTCCCAACTCGCATCGGATGTGCTTTTTCAAACCTCACTCCACCCCATCAAGTGCGGATGCCTACTATGGGTACCCATTACTTATCATCTTATTGGGCCAGTCCGGTGTGAATGTGAATTAGTCTGAGTACGGTACGAGTTTAAAGGTGCCTCATACACCCAGGGACGAAGCCTTGTTCGTGCGGGGACCAATCACAATTTGAGAGAGAATAATAAAATACATTAATATTCATTTAACATATTTCAAAATACATCATTATATTACAAATCTACTAAAATTTAAAACGCCTTTTTTTTTTTTTTTTTGCAATTTGTTTTTCAAGGTATACTAACAACAATCTTTAATAAATTCATTTTCCATATTGTTACGGAACGTAGTCTTTAAACATTATTACTAACAAATTAAACCATTCACCAAAGAGCAAATATTTCTTAAATATGGATAGTTCACCTATAAACATTGTTAAAACACTTTAAACAAATTTAAATCAAGTGTGAATTAATAAGAAAAAAAGTCATTAATTAAAAAAAAAAATTCTAGGAAACAAAAAAAAGAAGAAGAAATATGTGATTGGAAGGGGAAAATGCTTTGGTGAGGGGGCCACAAAAAAAAAATACTATTAATAAGAAAAAAAAAATTTTGGGGGGAGGGGGGCCAAGGCCCCTTGCACTTATCATGTACCTTCGCCCTTGCTTACACCGGGTGCTGGTCAAATTAATTTTTTCATACGAGATGAGATTTGAACTTTCAATCTCTCTTAAGAGATACATTATTTTTTTTTATAACTCTTATGTAACATATTTTGATTTATTTAGAAAAAATTTGTGAGTCACAACTTTTTTTATTTTATTTTATAAAAAATTATGGTATATGAGTATATGACGGAAATTTTATGTATCATTTTGCAGATGAAACAGGGTGCTAGTTATTGCTTTTCTTTACATGATTCTCGTGATTGATTTAATTTGTTGACCTCATCATTAGCTCACTCGACACCATGCCCCAATATTTCACCTGTCGTCTCTATTCACCTACTTCAAACTTCAAACTTTCACTTCCTCCTTACCATTTTGATTTACACTTTCAAAGATTTCTTCCAAAAAAAAGTGTAATTAAATTAACGTAATCTTAATATCAAATTATAAATTATAGTTTGAAGATCAATTATTATACTGATTGGGTGGCTACTAATTACAATTTATAGTGGAGTTTGTATAAGCTTGACTTTGTTTTCGAGTGGTTTTCTATCTCTTTTTTGTAGATATATTGGAGTTGCTAGATCCAAATTCCAATAGTAATGTTTTGGTTTTTCTTCCCATTGTATGTAAATAATGAAAAAAAAAACCATCACTTTTGAATATAAAATTGGTGGTGATGATGCCAAGGATTTTAAAATTTGATTAAACAAGGCCGGATAGCTAGACAAGTAAATGATTTGATTGATCGTCTAGTATATATTTAGCCTAAAGTGTACAGAAGTCCCAATAAGAGCGTATACGTTCTTATAAATAAGGGTCTTGTCCCATAACCATGTACCTATGATCTATTAATCTACCATTCTCTTCTCCTAATCATATCTTTCGTTATTCTCCATTTCTTAATTGACACTATTTACTAATATTCAATCATTATATTTGGAGCTTTACTGACTAATCAGAAAATCGAGTCCCATCATATGAATAAATATTTTTACAACACTATGAGTAAAAATAAATATTTTTACAGCACTACGAGTTACATTATCATATGTTTTGTAAAGTTATATATTCTAATTTGTGGGGTCACAAAATTCACGATACCATAAATTATCTATGAAGAGACCAAATCCCATATTTTTTGTATTCAAACCCTATGGCTCATGCAAGTTTTGTTACATCTGTCTCAGTTTTTTCTCCTATAGGCTATAGCCCATTGGTCATAATACACATATCAATTATTTTAAGATACAGAGGTCCATTTAGTATCTTATCTTAACAACTTTGCTGTAGGTTGGAGCAACATGTATTATATTTGCCTCCTAAAAGTGTACCCAGTCTGCAACAATGACCTAAACCAACATTGGGTTAGTACAACAAAGTGTTATACAGATAAGGGGAATCCCCCATTATTATATTACTTCAAGCTTTTTTTATTGTTTGAATTTTGTCCACTAGAGTAAGGAGGGTTTGAATACTTATTTCAATATTTTCCTGTAATTTATTTAATAGTGATGAAATAAATATAAATAAATTAACACCAAAATAATTATGGAGAATAAATGAATTAACATTAAGGAAATGATTGTTACTAAAAGTTGAACCCACAACCTCAAGTGCCCTCCACGTCTCGACCTGACAAGCATTTTGGAGGATGTAGCTAGTTGTAATCATTATTCCATGGACCGTGACCATAAATAAAAGTTACATTTTTAATATACTAAAATTACATTATTTGTATATGTAAAGTACGTAGTATATTATTTGAGTATCGAAAGTACATTATGTTGTATACTATCAAATAATATATTTTTAATATATTAAAAATATACCTTAACCAGCTTGGTTGACGTGAATGGTCGTGCACTCTTATCTTTAAGAGAAGTCGAAAGTTCAAAACCGCTCTCATATGGAGAAATCAATCTGACCAGCACTTTATCTCTTAATTGGATCGATCCTATGTGAAACTCAAGATTAATCTGAATATGGTACGGACTTAGGTGTCTCGTTCACTTGTGAGGCAACCCAAATTACCAATCCTCAATGAATATAATATGGAGTAATAAACAAAAATATGGGCCCAACCCGGGCTAATATGTCCATGGCCTGTATTACGGCCCAAAACAAGATTTCAGAACCCGAGGAAAGCCACAGCGCGACCCTTGAAAAGGCCATGTCATCGGTCTCTTCAACTTCTCAAATCTCTCGCAAAAGTCTGTGTAGAGAGTCAGCCACGTTAGCCATGGAGCCATGGCTAGATGACTTAGCCGACGACCTCCAAAGCATAAGCTTCAACTCCGCCACTACTACCACCGCCACCGAAATCCACCGCTCCACCAGCTCCGGCTCCGAGGCCACCTGGACGGCTGCCTCCTCCGGCTCCTCCCATTTCCTCCCCCCTCCGCCTCCCTCCTCCGCCAAGTCCCGTTCCGCCATTCCCTCCGGCGACCCCTGCTGGGACGCCATCCGCCGCGCCCTCTCTTCCTCCTCCTCCGCCTCCCCCTCTCTCTCAGTCTCCGACCTCCGCTTCATCCACCGCCTTGGCTCCGGCGACATCGGCGCCGTCTATCTCGCCGAGGTCAAAGCTCCCCCGCCACCAGCCGAGCCGCCGCAGCCGCAATCTCCGTCGCCATTACAGCAGCCGGCTCTCTTCGCCGCCAAAGTAATGGACAAAAAGGAGCTAGCGAGCCGTAATAAGGAAGGGCGGGCGAGGACAGAACGGGAAATCCTGGAAATGTTAGACCACCCGTTCCTTCCCACCCTCTACGCCTCCATCGATTCCCCTAAATGGTCGTGCCTCTTAACCGAATTCGCTCCCGGCGGCGACCTCCATGTCCTCCGGCAACGTCAGCCCGCCAAACGCTTCCCCGAATCCTCAGTCCGGTGAGATCCTGATTCCTGATTTCCACATCAATACTGCTTTATATAAGTTAAAATTCCAATACATACATGAAATAATCACGAGCGGTTATGGCGTTTCTGCATTTTTTACCTAAATTTGTATGGAGATTCTGTGATGATTGAACATGAATCGTGAGGGAGATGAGATGAGAGTTACGTGTCATTGAACGATCGGCGGGGGCCACCACCTGACGGAATAGCTGGTGTAGGTCCCACCCATTCGGTCACTGTCTTCTCCACTTTACTTCTGAAAGCTGGATCTACAGTGAACCGACGCACAGCGGATCGTCGCTCCGCCTATATTCCGGCGAGCTTCGAAGCCGGAAAAGTTTGTTCGCCGATTAGTATATAGATTAATACAGTCTGACTGAGAGCTGTGTCACTATTCTCTGAGCTCGAAGTCAGAGTCATTCCAACCAATAGGATCACGACACGTTAATATCGTAATAATTTATAATACGGGACCTACCTAGTTCCTTATTAAATTACAATAAATTAATAATTTTTGTTTTTAATTTTTTTTTACAATAAATTACTAATTAAACGCTTAGTTTTTTAAATCAAAAAATATATGTATATTTTTTTTGTTCATTAATCACTGTTGGTTGTAGGGAGAGCTCACACGTAGTACAAACCTTTTAGTGGGGGATTCCATATTAGAGTTGACTTAAAAGATGCCTGTAATACATGGCAAGAAAATTAATTTTCTTATGTTTTTTTAAAGGAAAATGCTCTTTTCCCCTAATTTATTTCTCCTCCAAACATTTACCTCTTGGCTAATCTTATTACTAATTACTTCGGTCTTCCATTGTCTAATTTAGTTAACAGGGTTTGACTGAAACTATTTTTAATTTAATTTTTTATAATATTAAATTTAGTATTGGTATATAAAAATATATTAAAGAAAATAAACTAAAAAAAAAGAATTGATTTGACCATTGAATAATAGGAAAATAAATTTAACTACCAATAAGATGATGCCACAAGATGATGCCACATAGGAAGGAAAATTATTAGGGGAAGTACTATAGGGGTTTGTTAGTTTGTAGCATTGCTTTTTTGTTTTGGTCCATTAAAAAAACCCATAAATTAAGGGATTGTAAAACGGCAAGGGAATTTGGTTTCCCTAAAATTTTGCTGAAATCAGGGATCTAACACGCTTTAATTTTATTATTATTGAATTAGTGGTGATTTTTACCATATTTTTTATTTTTTTTTTTCCTTTTTTAATCAGTTTTTTGGGTGAAATTGGTATAGAATCGAGACATTCTAGTGTTCTACTAAACCATAGGTTTTTGCCCACATATGAAAACTATTTTTTCTTGATTTATTTGGTATTTTTAGGCCATGTGTATCATTTTTCCTTCTTAATTTATCGTTTTACCTTATTACTTGGTAATAAAATTCTTTATATTCGTAGATTATTACACTGTTTATATTCATGGATTACTACTTGAGAACCCGGTTTGAAAAAGATTTAAAAAGAATCAAATCAAGTATGACTAGGCAATAAGGTAAATATTAACTTTAAAACTAAGCAATGGTAAAGAAAATGGATTAAAGTTGCGTTTGATGGATTTTTGCAGAAACTCAGGGATCTAGCATAGGATTTTGTCAGTTAAATTGTGATTCTTACCTTATTTTATCAAGGTGGTCCTTAAAATTTGGAGTTAATACATAGGGGGTGGGGGGCCCTTTTTGCATTCCATGTTTGACAATTATCCCATATTTACACACAAGTGAGGTTACACGGATGATGACAAACTTGGATAGGGCCAAGGAGATGGTGGCTAGAAGGATGGAGTGAATAATTTGAATTATTGGATCATAATCTAAGCATGGTAGGTCTAGCTTAATATGGAAAGTGGCTATGATATAGCTGATATTTGATTAGGTTCATAATGACCATCTGATTTGCAGAGTTTTACAGGCTAACTTTGGGAGTTTTTGGTAAATAGTTGTGAACTGATTGGGTTAGTAAGTTTGACTAGTTGATAACATTAGCTAATTGTAAAAAGATATTTGATAAATTAACTGTTACAAAAAGCTGCTTTGAGCAGCTTTTTGAATTTTAGCTGTTTAGAGCAATAAATTGTTACAAAAAGCTAATTAATCAAACATTACCCATATTGTTTGTTTAATCGAGTCAAACAGCTAATACTGGTCAACTAAACTAAAATTGATTGATAAGCTAACTATGTTACTAAATAGGGTCTTTATGTAATTAAGTCACTTTTTTTCGCAAGAAAAAAAGTGTGAATCCTCTCCTTGGCATTTCCTTTTGGACTCTAATGCCTATAGAAGATCCTGGTGGTCTGTTATTTCCTACTCTTCCTCGTATTATTGTTCAACATAAGCAATGTGAGATGTCGATGTAAGTCCATTAGTGTAAGAACAAGAAGAAACAAACAAAAGGAAAAGTAGTTGGATCAGTTATATCCGTGAAAGATTTGGTGAGTGATATCTGCTTGTCAGTCCCCCCTGCTTCTCTAGCTTGTTAGAAGTTTTTGTATGCAATTTGGTATCAGAGAGAGACTATGGTCCACGTGTTACTTAGAGCCCGTCAAAAGTAACTGACTCTTAGTTGGGATGGTCCTCTGACTCTTAGTTGAGAAGGTTATTGAAAGGATTTTGTATGAACAAGACACCATGGAAGCGTATTACTGTATGACTAAACAATGTAATTATGTTGAACTTCTGGTAAAGCACCAAAGAAAAGATGCCAAAAAGCTAGGAACAGAAAAGTGAAAGCGATTCCATTATAGAGGGACAAAATAGCCTAGGACCCTTGCACTTTTGATTTGGTTACATTGTTACTGAAGGGTCCTGGACATTCATGGAATAAAGCACAGTAGCAAGGAAACATATAGGTCCCTTCTCCACACGATGTTGCCCCTTGTTGAACTAGAACCAGGAATGGTTTGTTTTTCTGCCACTAGTTAGTATTCCTTGCTTTTGTTTGGATTATGATTCACATTTTCCACTTTATCCTTTCAAAGGATGAATTAGGGTGTCGGAGGGCAATAACCCACAATGAGGTAAACCAGCTTAGGTTGTCCATAGTCCGTACGGGATTAACTCATTGATTCAGTAAGCAATATTTGGGAAAGAGATCAGGTTCGAAACTCAACAGGAACAGTGTATGGATTATACTCAAAGTGAGCAAATTCCTTATAGTTTGAGCCCATGGAGATTTAACCTTGGGAAAAGTTTAAATTGTTCATAGCTGACTGGTTCAAAGTTAGTTGTGGTTGTCTGTCATTTTTATGTTTTATGATTATCTTAGCTTGCATTTGTAACCATAGATCATTATATATTTTGGTGGCTGATTTTCATGAATTAATCTGCAGATTTTATGCATCAGAGGTGATTGTTGCTATAGAGTATGTACACATGATGGGGATTGTTTATCGTGACCTAAAGCCAGAAAATGTGTTGGTTAGATCAGACGGCCATATTATGCTGACGGACTTCGACCTTTCCTTAAAATGCGACACGTCTACATCAACTCCGGCGCAAGTAATCTCCGGCCAAAACACGCCCGCCGGCCCGGCGCAAAACCAGTACAGCTACGCCATTGATCCGCCCAAGTTCACCGCATCTTCCTGCATCCTTCCCAACTGCATAGTCCCCGCCGTCTCATGCTTCCACCCGAACCGGAAGCGCAAGAAGAAGAAGCCCGGCCAGCACAGCGGGCCGGAGTTCGTGGCCGAGCCCGTCGACGTCCGGTCAATGTCGTTCGTCGGGACGCACGAGTATCTGGCGCCGGAGATCGTCTCCGGCGAGGGCCACGGCAGCGCCGTCGATTGGTGGACGCTCGGAATCTTCATCTTCGAGCTGTTATACGGCGTGACGCCGTTCAGGGGCGTGGACAACGAGCTAACCCTAGCCAACATCGTCGCCCGCGCCCTGGAATTCCCCAAGGAACCGCCCATCCCCGCCGCCGCCAAGGACTTGATATCACAGCTTCTGGTCAAAGATCCGGCCCGGCGAATGGGGTCCACCATGGGCGCCACCGCAATAAAGCACCACCCGTTCTTCCACGGCGTAAACTGGGCACTTCTACGGTGTACACCGCCCCCCTTCGTGCCGCCGCCTTATGCTCGTGACGTTTTGTCCGATGAAAGCTGTCCCGACACCCCGGTTGAGTACTATTGAAAAAAAGGATAGCACCCCAATCCCGAATACCACTATTAGTGTGAATATAGATTAATATATGGAAACTTTCACACTCTAAATTATATATATATACAGTGATTGACCTGTCGGGGTCCGGTGCAATGGCTACATATAATTTTCTAATACATTATTATCTCTAGCCTATTCATGCATGTTACTTGTTGGTATGGAAATGATAAATGACGTGAATAAAAATCATACGTTGTAGTTTGATGGTATCAAAAAGACAGGTTTTAAGTTTAACAGATACTATGAATATGTTAGAATATGTATATCGTAATTTGTACAGTGACGAACAAAATATTTGTCACACCGAGTAGTCTGTACAGTGGCGAATCTACTCAGCAATTTCTTAGTCATCAATAGGGGTGTAAATGAGCCGAGCTGCTCGTGAGCGGTTCGATCAACGCTCGGCTCGAACTCGGTCAAAATCGAGCTCGGCTCGAGCTCGAGCAGCTCGTGAATTAAACGAGCACGAGCCGAGCTTAGGTATTGTAGGCTCGCGGCTCGACGAGTCGCTCGCGAGCTTTATAATATAATATATAATATATAATATAATTATATTGTATTTAGTATATAAAAATAATAATTAGGGGAGGAAAATTAAAATACTTTAATAATTATGTATGGATAAAAGTCATAAAACAAAGTAGTTTAAATTTTAAATCAAACAGGTCAAATTCGATATCAAATTCGAGGCTAAACTCGATCTCGAATTCGAGTTTAAACTCGAGCTCGAGTTCAGGCTCGAATTCGAGTTCGAGCTCGAACAGTGCAGTCAGTGCTATCATTAACGAACACGAGCATGAGCATACCCAGGCTCGGGCTCGGCTCGGCTCGTTTACACCCCTGACACATGCAATAATAGAAGATAGACGGAGGGAGAGAAGGCAGGTTGGAAATGGATTTGGTAATGCGAAAGTCAATGGCAATGTCGGAAAGATCGGATACGGACAACGTGAGTGTAGACATTTTGGTATCGGGGAGGGACGACGTAGGCGTGCATGGGTGGTTGGTGGGTTGGTAGGGCCGTAGGGGCCAAAAATCTTTTTATGCTTCTGTTTTATTTGCTTGTCTAATATTAATTAATGCATGGTTCTTCACATGATCTGTTTTTTTCTTTTTTTCTTTTAATTTGTTATTTTAATTTTAATGCTACCGTGTTTTTAATTTCTTTGATTTTATTTTTATTATTGGAGCGGTGGCGACTCCATTCAATAAGCCGTGGGTCTAGTGACGACCCTACTCAAAATTTGTCTACCAACAAAATATAGGAAGTTTTGATACTCGATAGAGACGAGATTAGAGATTAGTCTAAACAATAGTATATGTATGATTATTAGTATTAATTAGTAACGTAAGTAGTGTTACTAAACAAAATGATTAAGCTTCCGAGATCAAAGTAACGTTTCAGTAGTGTTGACCTGTCGATTGACTACCCGATGGTCATAAAACCAACAAACGCGATAGTTGTTTGGTAAAGATATGAACAAACTTGGTGGATTTTTGAGTCTTGACAACTCCAACAAGTTGCTCAGTGTTATTTGATTGGGCTGATTAAATTAGTCCGACACCTAATAGATGACATAGAAATTAGAATTACGAACTTGTAAGATTTAAACTCATTCTTCACTTTGATTCTCATATCTTTTTTTTTTTTTTAACCTCTGATCTTCTTCTTCAACTTTTTCTTTGTTGCGGAATACAAGTTTTTTTTTGGTCATGTTTTATAGTACAATTACATATTAGTGTTCTTTTTCATATAATTTGTATTCCCTTTTTAGTATTTTTGGATACCTGCACAATTATGTCTGATTCCCTCATATAATTTACTTGTACGTATTTGTGTGTGTGCAGGTATGTGTCAGCTTAATGTATTTATGATGTAGTAGTTGAGCACTGATTTTAAGATTTTGACATCATGTACAAAAATCTTAGAATCACATACGAAAAATCTATCTGAATTTTTTTGTTAGGCCAACGAAAAAAAAAAAAAAGCACTTTCTCAAAAGTTATGCAGAAACCTAAATGGATTATACTTGTGTGAGACCGTCAAACGGATCTTTATTCGTGAGATGAGTCGGGAAAATATATAAATGTAATATTTATAGTGAGTTAATTCCAGCAATGGTCATCCGACTATTGCGATTTTCCAAAATTAGTCCTCAACTTTTAATTTGGACGAAAAAGACACTTGATTTTCTAATTTGTTCCACCAAATGTCCTTCCGTCAAAATTCCGTTTCTTAGCCGTCACTGTAGGGGGCAAATCTGTCTTTTCATTATATTACTTTCTTCTTCCCAATTTTCCTCTTAGCCTACCTTATTTGACGTTTCCTGGCTTATTTGACGCACATAATTAGGAAGAACTCCAGCACACTCACACTACCTCCCTCCCCACTACTTCCATCTCCCTGTTTATATATATAATCTCTCGCCATTTCTTCTCAAACCCCTTGTTGACTCTCTCTCTCTCTCTCTCTCTCTCTCTCTCTCTCTCCCCCTTCTACTCTATTCTAATTAAGGTTTGCAGAGTGCGAGGTTATAGATACATATATATATAGAGAGATTGTGGATTTTGGTTCGGAGATGACAATGAGCAACATTAACAGCAACGTCGTCGCTGGGCATAATAATTTGGGTGACACGACGTTGACGAAGGTGTTCGTTGGAGGGTTGGCGTGGGAGACGCCGAAGGAGGCCATGAGAGAGCACTTTGAGAAGTTTGGCGAGATTTTGCAGGCTGTCATCATCACCAACAAGCTCACTGGCAAATCCAAAGGCTACAGTTTTGTAAGCCTTCTTCTTCTTCTTCTTTTTCTCCATGGGAGATGTCGTGGAGGCTCAACGGAGTGATCGCCGAGATCGGATTGAAGATCGGCTGCCGGCTGCGAAGTCAGGGGTTCCGAGTCGTCCGTTGCCTATGGAGTTTTTTGCGGCAATGGAGGTTGTGCATGGCCAATCGGAGGGTGGCAAAGGAGAGGGGAGTGCATCTCGATCCTTCCCCCCAATCAATTTGACGATCGCCAACCTCCTGAAATTCTGGGGTCCGAGGGGTCGCCGAGGGAATTCCGGTCAGTTACGGAGTTTGACGTCGTTCGGGATGGTGAGGGGAGTCGCCGTTTGGTCGAAACCAACCACCACACCGATCAAGGCTCGAGACGACGGTCACAGGAAAACACCATCGGTGCGGATCTGTTAGTGGCTGCTGGGGGTAACCTCGCCGCGACCTTACGAATGACGAAGGGGGATGATTTTTGGGACTTACTGCGAGCAGATTACTTCTCCGGCCAGGATGCACATCGACAACCTTCGGCTGAGATTGATGGAGGCACGCAGATGGTGGCCGCTGGGGGTGGAACATTTGTGGGCCAGCCAGCGAGAGTAACAGGTCTTAGAACTCGTAAGCGTAGTCGGAGGAAGAATAAAACCAAGAACGCCAGTTCTTGAGAAGTTCCACCTACGACCACTGGAGTTAGATACCTTCGATCGTTGGTGGTGGTGGGGATGCGACCTATGGAGCTGAGCCACTGCCCACATTCGTTGCTTAGAGTTCGCAGCTTGTGAGGAACTCTGCTCCAACAGTTGTAGAGACACAACATAATGAATAGACAAATTTACCCCTTAAACTAACGACCAACAAACGTTTATTAGACGGAAGGACCTTTGGTGGAACGATTTAGAAAGTCAAGTGTCTTTTTCGTCCAAATTAAAAGTCAAGGACTAATTTTGGAAAATCGCTATAGTCGGAGGACTATTGCTGAAATTAACTCTATTTATAGTAGCAAATGTAATACTAAATATTATATTTAATCTTGACCCGACCCGTCTCAGAGACAAAGATGCATGAGACGGTCTCACACAAATTTTTGTCTAACTCAAATTACCAATAACAACTTTTTTTTTTTCTTTCATCATCTCTCTCCTCCCTATCGTCACAAGTTTTTGCCAACCCAAATTAGAAGTAACAACTTTTTTTTCTCTCTTTCATCCTCTCTCTCCTCCACATCCGATTTGCCTAGAAATTTGAGAAAAAAATCCATTGTTGATAAGAGCAACCCCAACAACTCTTTTTGAAGGGTTTTTGTTGAGTTTTATGTTGACATGGAAAAGAGAGAGAATTAGAGAGAGAAGAAACAAATTTGTAGAAGGTTGATTTTTTTTTTTTTTTTTATTTTTTGGGATGAGAGAGAGAGAGAAAAAAAAAAAAAAAAAAACTTAAATGGTGTTGTGCGCACTAGTAGTGCCTAACAGGCGCATGTAACAGTAGTTTTTTTTTTTTTTTTTTTTTTTTTAAATTTAAAATTTCTCTATTTTTTTTTTTAAATTTAAAATTTCTCTATTTTTTTCTTCCATATTGATATCAGCATCTGCACTTTTCCATCTGGTCATTACTACATTGATGGATTGATGTAGAGGTGGGGGCTTCATTGGTGAGAGTTAATTTTGTAATTGTCATGCATGTGCATTAATGATAGTCATAATTATATGATTAGATACATATAACCTTATCCGTATGGAAGGACCAGGGTAAACATATAATTATATGATTAGATACATATAACCTTATCCGTATGGAAGGACCAGGGTAAACATAGACTTAGGGATGTTTGGTTCATGAAAAATGTTTTCCTTTGGAAAAAGTGAAGGAAAATGTTATTTTCTAGTGTTTGGTTCATGGAATTCATTTTCCAATGAATTTCTCAAATTTGAGGAAAACAAAATCCTTAGTTGGACCAAGGATTTTGTTTTCCATGGAAGATGGGAAGAAAAAGTGATTAGATTGCCTATTTTACCCTTGCTTTCTTTTTTAATTATATTACTTTTATTAATTTGTAGGGGCATATAGGTCTTTATACTCATTATTTCTTACAATTCCAAATCTAACCAAACAATATAATTAGTATTCCTAGTAATTCTTTTTCCACCAACCAAACAATGAAATTCATCTTTCTAGTAATTGTTTTTCCATGGAATTTCAATTCCACTTCCCTTAAAATATTTTCCGCGAACCAAACGAGCCTTTATAGTGGGGTATATTAAGATACCCAGCAACCGTGGAAGGCTAGGGTAAACATAGAATTGTAGAGGGGTACATTAAGATACCCAACAGCCCATTAGGTGGAAGGATCAGGGTCTGGTGCCCACAAAGAACCACCTCACGAGGATGAAACTCTCACATTACGACTGTTAGCCTTGATCTTGCGTTATTGCCCACTATCTGTCGCCCAGGAACTAATTGAGCTACACGTGCGGACTAGATACATATGACATATTCAATTTTGGGTGTAGAACTCCTAAAGAGCAAATGATGGAAGGTGGGGTTAAGAGGTTAAAGCATGGTGTTTTTGGAGCAAATTAGAAGCAGCTAAGATGTGAGATGATGATTACTGGTTGAATAGCTGACTTTTAATTTTGAGACAAAAAGAAAAAGGAGATATAGTAATTATGAAAATTGATCATTGATCAGGTGAAATCTGATTTGAAGGAATAGTAGTAGTTAGAGATTTCTACAGGTCCAGGCCAATTTGAGAATTTATCAAACCAAGATTTTGTTGCTTGCATTTTCCTGGTTGTTCGCTACTGAATAGAGCAAGAGTAATGGGCTATTCAAATTGCATCATATCCCTCACCCTATTCGCTTTTTTGGTTTGATCTGATCAATTATGAGTAACCTAGACTGATCGAGTAAGTTGATTTATCTTCTTGTGATCCTTTGTCGACTAGAATCACAAGACGACGATATTTACCCAGTACACATCGTGTAGTAGCTATTGGTTTCCCTCGTCACTCAAGAAAAAAAAATATTGCATCCCTCACTAGCTATCCTATGTTGTTTTGTAGGTTTTGCTTTACAAGCAGGTAAACAAACTGTTGCTGCAACTGTAACCCGCCTTGTGACTTTAACCGACAAAGAACCACTAAACCAGCCTAGTTTGCCGGGACTCAAACCAAGAAGCATAACAATAGTAAAGAGATTAAATGACAATAATATTCATAGTTGTTACATTCTTTTCATCAATACATAAAGAAGACAACAATTTCCAATATGTTATATTTTAAAACACATATGAAAACATGATAATTGTTACAGCCAGTAG
Organism: Ipomoea nil; assembly: GCF_001879475.1. Classification (NCBI taxonomy): domain Eukaryota; kingdom Viridiplantae; phylum Streptophyta; class Magnoliopsida; order Solanales; family Convolvulaceae; genus Ipomoea; species Ipomoea nil. The sequence goes on along the minus strand of NW_017618262.1, from coordinate 2,452,348 downwards.
CTACCTGTTAGTTGTGATTGGTAGTAGAAACCTATTATTCATGGCTGGAAGTTGCAACCAGCAAGTCCATTGTCACTTTCTTGATGCAATATACAGAGTAAATTAAAGAGTCAATATTGGTGCAACCAATATGCAGAGGGAGGAAGTATTTATTCCATTGAGTTACCGTGATTTACATCTTCTCACATGCTCTATCGGGTCGGAGTGTGGGGATTAACCTTTATTCCCATTGTCGTGAGAATTAGACTACAAATTAGTCTTATGATTATGGCTTCCAAGAGTTTCCACTGTTTGCTAAAGTCCACATTGATAATGTAGAAAGCATGTAAAGGTGCATGAGCAGCATAAAAGAAGGGGACAGTCAACAAGAAAAGCATACCTTTCTCGGCCTTTTGGCTAAGATCAAGTGTAGTATCTGTTCTTATCAGTTTAATATCTGATACGTGGGCCATTGTCTCACACGATATTAATTAAATTTTTTTTAGGGAAAGGCCCATCAAGGTAGCTTGCTACTTTTGGGTCTTTGAGTGTCGCCTTGGTATTGCACCATTGCCTTGGCCTGGCATACCCCACCAATTTCATTCCAACATTTTATAATATATTTGCTTTGTTTGTGTCAGTTTGGCTATTTTTGGTCCTAATTAGTAATTACTCAAAAAGTCTGTCATGCAACTGCTGTTTTAATCTGTCTGATTCTAATACTTGATGGGTTATGGTGCTTATTAAAACGTATGTTCTGCACCCTTCAAGCAAGCAAAGGGGACAAAAATGACAGTCTTTGCATACCACACTACTAGCTATCTTGAAAGAATCAAGTTTAAGAGCAAATCCTTCTTGCATTGATTGAGTAATAAGAACAAAAATAGGTTGTGTGCTCCAGAAACACCACTTGACATCAATACCAAGCAAAAAGGTCAATCACCATAATTTTTTTTTTTTTTTGGGTTAGACCACTAGGTGTGCCCGTACCATACTCAGACTAATCACCGTTCGCACCGGACCGACTCAACTAAGGGCAAAGTGTTGGTCATATTGGTTTTTCCATATATATAAGAGGTGGTTTTGAACTCCCAACCTCTCTTAAGAGATGAGAGAGCATGACCACTTATGCCAACCAAGTTGGTTAACACCATAAATTTATGAATGAATAAAAGGAAGCATACCCCAAAGTAAAACATAAAAGTATACCTTTCAAGATTTTAGATAGGAGGTCAATAAGAGGTATCTACCAATTCAGGGGTGAACAAGTCATCTCTTGATACTCTATTAGAACACACAACACAGATAAGATGAATACGTACGAATCAATGTTGTGGATTTTTTTTTTTTTTTTTGATAAACCATGCCCCTCAAAAACAATCAGATGTATTTTATCTAGCATCTCCATTACAGGTTAATTTCCACAATATTTTTTCTCATATGTATATGCACACAGGCTTATCAAATTTAATTGATTGAAATGCAGTCTTTCAAACTTGTGTTTGCATGTGCACAAAGTAACTTTGTCAAACTATTTGCTGAAGTCCCACATTGAAAATGTAGGAAGCATATGGTTCTGCAGAGCAATATAAAAGAAAGGGGCTGTCAACAAAGAAAAACATACCTTTCTCGGCCTTTTGGCTAAGATCAAGTGTAGTATCTGTTCTTATCAGTTTAATATCTGATACGTGAGTCATTGGCTCACATGATATTAACTCAATTTTTCTAGGGGAAGGCCCATCAAGGTAGCTTGCTACCTCGGTCCTCGAGTGTTGCTTTGGTATTGCACTATTGCCTTGGCTTGGCACACCCCACCAATTTAATTCCAATGTCTTATGATATGATAATATATCTGGTTTTTTTTTTTTTTTTTCGTTTCAGTTACTCAGAAAGTGTCATACAACTGCTCTTTTATTCTCTGACATTGCAGCAGATATATTTTGGTAAGGTCTCGGGCTCCTGATTCTTAAAACATGTGTTCTGCACAGATCCTGTAGGGAGGATGTGAAGGGAAATTAGCTATAAAAGAAGATTTTATGGGTATCTTTGAATCAAAGCAGATTTTTACCATAAGTTTTAGAGAGAAAATTCTACAAAGGGATCAAAATGACAGTCTTTCTCCAAGTAATCTAACTTTACAGCCACCTTTCTTGCAATTACTGCAGTTAAATCCGTACGTCACCTGCAGACAGAGTGAATAGAAGAATTAATATAGGTGCAACCAGATATGCGGCTGGACCGGGAGAAAATATTTATTCCCCACAAACACAAGGAAACAATTTTGGATATAGCAAATGCAGAAAAATTGCATCTTTGTGAGAATTAAACTACCAAATAGCCTTTGAGTCATCTTCAAGACTTTGCTGCATAGCTTCCAAGACTTTGCCCAACTATTTTTCCGTAATTTTCTTAACATACTAGAAATTTAAAATACACTAATCGGCACTAGAAATTAATATTGTCCCACTGTTGCTCAAGTCCCACATTGACAAATAATGTAGAAACACTGTGAAGATGCATGAACAGTATAAAAGAAGTGGGCAATCGATGGAGAAAAGCATACCTTTCTCGGCCTTTTGGCTAAGATCAAGTTTAGTATCTGTTTTTATCAGTTTAATATCTGATACGTGGGTCATTGGCTCACATGATATTAACTCAATTTGTTTAGGGGGAAGACTCATTAAAGTAGCTTGCTACTCGGACCTTAAATTGTCAACTTGGGCCTTAAATTGTCGCCTTGGTATTGCACTATTACCTTGGCCTGGCACACCCCACCAATATTATTCCATCATCTTACGATATCAGCATTGTCTCTGCATGTTTGGCTATTGATTTTTACCATAATAGGTTTAATAAGAGAGAAGATTCTGTGAAAGGATAAAAATAAATTGAACACATCTCCTTACACTTACCAACACCTGCAAAGTGAATAGACAAGTTAATATAGCTGCAACCAGATATGCGATGGGAGAAAATAGTTATAGTTATTCCCTACAAACACAAGGAAACAATTTTGGGTATAGCAAATGCAAACAAATTGCATCTTTTAGAGAATTAGACTACCATATAGCCTTGGAGTCATCTTCAAGACTTTGGTGCATGCATACTCATAGCTTCGAAGAGTTTGGCTAACTAATTTTCCGTAATTTTCTTAACATATTAGAAATTTAGAACAATAATCAGCACTACAAATTAATATTGTCCCACATTGATAATGAAGAAAGAATGTGAAGACTGAAGATGCACGAGCAATATAAAAGAAGTGGGTTGTCAGTGGAGGAAAGCATACCTTTCTCGGCCTTTTGGCTAAGATCAAGTGTAGTATCTGTTCTTATCAGTTTAATATTTGATACGTGGGCCATCGGCTCACATGATATTAACTCAATTTTTCTCGAGGAAAGGTCCATCAAGGTAGCTTGCTACTTGGGTCTTTGAGTTTCGCCTTGGTATTGCACCATTGCCTTGGCACACCCCACCAATTTCATTCTAACATTTTATAATATTTGAGTTGTTTGTGCAAGTTTGGCTATTTTTTGTCCTAATTACTCGAAAAGTCTCTCATGCAACTGCTCGTTTAATCTGTCTGATTCTAATACTTAATGGTTGTGGTTCTGCACCCTTCAAGCAAGCAAAGGGACAAAAATGACAGTCTTTACATACCACACTACTAGCTATCTTGAAAGAATCAAGTTTAAAGCAAATCCTTCTTGCATTGATTGAGTAATAATAACAATAATAGGTTGTGTGCTCCAGAAACACCACTTGACATCAATACCAAGCAAAAAGGTCAATCACCATAAAAAAAAATTTTGTCCGTACCATACTCAGACTAATCGATCACCGTTCGCACCGGATCGACTCAACTAAGGGGCAAAGTGCTGGTCTCCCACCCTCTCTGAAGGGATGAGAGTGCACAACCACTTATGCCAGTGCGAATCAATGTTGTGGGTGTTTTTTTTTTTTTTTTGATAAACCATGCCCCTAAACAACAATTAGATGTATTTTATCTAGGATCTCCGTAACAGGTTAATTTCCCACAATATTTTTTCTCAGATGTATATCCACACAGGCTTATCAAATTTAATTGATTGAAATGCAATCTTTCAAACGTGTGTTTGCATGTATACAAATTAACATTGTCAAACTGTTTGCTAAGTCCCACATTGAAAATGTAGGAAGCATGTGGTTATGCCGAGCGATATAAAGGAAGGGGGCTGTCAACGATGAAAGGCATACCTTTCTCCGCTTTTTGGCTAAGATCAAGTGTAGTATCTGTTCTTATTAGTTTAATATCTGATATGTGGGCCATTGGCTCACACGATATTAACTCAATTTTTTAAGGGGAAAGGCCTATTTAGGTAGCTTGCTGCCTTGGCCTTTGAGTGTCGCCTTGGTGTTGCATTGTTACCTTGGCCTGGCACACCCTATCAATTCTAGTCTAACCTCTTAAGCAAGCATTTTTGTAAATTTGACTTACCAGAATTTGAGTGAGATCCGATGATATTGGTCTACAGGTGCCAAGTTGTTCTGTCAAAATGAGAACTACACAAATAATCTCTTTCAACTCACAGCCCACGTTACATGAGATTTGCTCTTGAAGAAAGTCTTTCTCTTTCAAGTTATAGCTTTTGATTACATTGTTCATGTGTCTTTGCGTGTTTCCTTCACATTCATAGAGGAATAACATAACCTGGTGGGTGTGGTTGAGTGGAAGGGTCTCATCCATCCTTAACCAAAGGTCAAGGGTTCAATCATTGACTTTGGGTATGGAGCAGCCTTAAATTTCCAGGCCAGCTATCTCACCCAAAAGAGGTGCCTACAAATCAGCGAGTGGATCAATCATTGTGTCCGACGGTGGAAACCCTGGTTACACCCAAAAAAAAAATAGAGGAATAACCTAGATTCAGAAGCAAGTTAGATTAGCATTTCTCATTATTGATTTCAAACGTTTTATTTCCATGTGGAAGGATTTTTTTTGTAAGAAAAAAAAAAACTTTTTCTGCTAATTAATATATGAATATGTAAATTGTATGTGCTTATTTCTGTATATCAACAATATATTATATATCACTAAAAAAAGTAATAAAATAAATTGAACATATCTCTTTGCACATATCAGCATTGTACATACCAGCCTGCAATTTTGAAGTAATCAAACTTTACAGCCACCTTTCTTGCATTTACTGGTGTTGGAATAGAAGAGAGTAAATTTAGGTGCAAACAGATATGCAGTGGGAGAAAATATTTATTCCCCACAAACACAAGCAAACAAATTGCATCTTTGTGAGAATTAGACTACCAAATAGCCTTGGAATCATCTTCAAGACTTTGGTGCATAGCTTCCATAGCTTCCAAGACTTTGCCTAACTATTTTTGTGTAATTTTATTAACATATTAGTAATTTAGAATACACTAATCAGCACTACAAATTAATATTGTCCCACCGGTAGCTCAAGTCCCACATTGATAATGTAGCAAGACTGTGAAGATGCATGAGCAATATAAAAGAAGTGGGCAATCGATGGACAAAAGCATACCTTTCTTGGCCTTTTGGCTAAGATCAAGGGTAGTATCTGTTTTTATCAGTTTAATATCTAATACATAGCAATTGGCTCACACGATATTAACTCAATTTTATTTCTAACGGGGGGAAGATGAACAATTAACTAGTGAGAACAAAAGGCATGTTACAATAAACAATGATGATATGTGTAGTATAACAACCAATGAGTGGTCTAAAATAAAGCAATGGAAAAAAATAAAAAGAAAATGAAGAAGGACCAACCTGCTCAATCGTTTGTTCGTCTTCAGATGTACTAATTCAGAACATCAAAAAGGGTTGAAGTGGCTCATGGACTCTGGAGGAATGTCTGGTTCATTTTCATCTTCGATATCCATATGCAAATACAAGACAGGCTCAATAAATTTGGTTAATAGAAATGCAGCATTCTAAATTTATGTTAGCATGTGCAGAAACATAGAAGGGATAAATACATGTGAATCAATGGGTAGATAATCCCTGCAAGAAATCAAGAAAAAAAATAAACCTTTTTTGCAAAGTCATAATATCATTGCCCATCATTGACTAGAAACATTCTTTCGAGGTAGAGGACATTTTCTTTTTTTCTGCAGACTAATATGAATATGTAGATGATATATGGTATATATATATACACTAATAGGCACTACAAACTAGTATTGTCTCACTGTTTGCTCAAGCCCCAGTGTCCCACATTGATAATGTAGAAAGAATGTGAAGATACACGAGCATTATAAAAATAGTGGGTTGTCAATGGTATTAAGCATACCTTTCTCGGCCTTTTGGCTAAGATCAAGTGTAGTATCTGTTCTTATCAGTTTAATATCTGATACGTGAGCCAATGGTTCACACGATATTAACTTAATTTTTCTAGAGGAAAGGCCCATCAAAGTAGCTTGCTACTTGGGTCTTTGATTGTCGCCTTGGTACTGCACTATTACCTTGGCCTGGCACACTCCACCAATTTCATTCAAAATCTTATTATATATTTTCATTTTCTATTCATGTTTGGCTATTTTTGGTCTTAATTACAGTGTCTCTGTGGAAATATTAGAATTGATATGTGAAAATATTAGATTGATATGCATATATTCTTAGGATCAGTAATTAGTGATATGATTTTATTCTTTCCCTAGTTTAGTGATCTTTTTATTTACTTTTTTATTCTTTCCCTAGTTTAGTGATCTTTTTATTTACTTTCCTTGATTATAGGATTCAGAATTTCTAACATGGTATCAGAGCCTGACTCTAAACCCCTAGCTCTTCTCTATCCTCCCTCACCAAATCTCTCCAGCAACTATGTCTAAACCTATTGAAACCCTTCCAGTTGATTCCTCACCTTTAGATGGGTCATCACATCCTTCTCACTCGACTGTCACAAATCATCCTAACCTTCCTCAAGTCCTTGATAGTTCTCCTCTCCCAATCACCTCTCATAAGCTCAACGGCCACAACTACCTGCCTGCTGATTGGAAACCCAAACCCCGTACTGATCAATCCCGTGCTAATGTGGCTGCAACCTCTGAAACATCACCAAATGAAGTCAGTCCTTTCTCAAAAATTCAGCTTGAGGCGCTACAAAAGCTTTTTGGGCAGATATCTGTTGCACAACAGTCAATCCCACCTTCCGCTGAAGCACATGTTAGTATGATGAGTCATCAAGGTACCACTTCTCACGCATTTGCTACAAATTCCAATAACACAAGTCCTTGGATTGTGGATTCCGGGGCATCCGACCATATGTCAGGTGATTTAAAGGTTTTTCATACATTCAAACCTTGTACCAATCCCACCACGATCAGAATTGCTGATGGATCCCTCTCTAACGTGATAGGAACAGGATCCGTCAAATTAACTGATGAACTTTTTCTTTCATCTGTTCTCTTTGTTCCTAAATTAAGTTGCAACCTTCTTTCCATCAGTAAACTCACTAGAGACATGAATTGTGTAACTAAATTCTATCCTAAGCTTTGTGAATTTCAGGTTGTGGGCTCGGAGAAGGTGATTGGCAATGCTGAAATTTGCGATGGTCTCTATATTCTAAAAAACACTCCTGAAAATAAACATTTCCCCAAGTCAAATTATGGTTTCAATTCTGTTTATGTCTCCAATGAGAGTCTAGTCATGTTGTGGCATTTTCGCCTTGGACATCCAAATTTTGTTTATCTTGAAAAACTATTTCCTGGTTTATTTATCAATAAAAAACCCAAGTTTTTTCATTGCGAAGTGTGTCAACTTGCAAAACATACTCGAAGTATTTATTCAAGCAATCCTTACAAACCTTCTCAACCTTTTTCGTTGATACATAGTGACATTTGGGGGCCTTCAAGGGTGAAAAATGTTAATGGTTCTAGATGGTTTGTATCCTTCATTGATGACCACACTAGGACCACATGGACTTTCCTCATGAAAGAAAAATCAGAAACTGCATCAATTTTTAAAGCTTTTCATTCCATGATTCAAAATCAGTTCAAACAAAAAGTTAAAGTTTTGAAAACTGATAATGGGACAGAATACTACAACTCAATTCTTGGTCCATACTTGTTAGATCAGGGAATTGTCCATATTAGTTCCTGTGTCAACACCCCTCAGCAAAATGGAGTGGCTGAGAGAAAAAATAGGCACCTCCTTGAAGTCTCTCGGTCCATCATGTTTTTAAATCATGTGCCTAAACACTTTTGGGGGGAAGCTGTACTTACTGCCACTTACCTCATAAACCGTATGCCTAGTAGTGTCTTAAAGTTCAAGACACCACGCTCCTTGTTACTACAAGCATTCCCTCACCTCTCAGTTTTTTCCTCGGAATTGCCACTCAAAATTTTTGGTTGTACTGCTTTTGTCCATATCTATGATCACAAAAGAACAAAACTTGACCCCAAATCACACAAATGCATGTTCATTGGGTATTCTAATACTCAAAAGGGGTACAAATGTTACTCTCCAATCACAAAAAGAGTTTATTATACTTTGGATGTCACCTTTTTTGAACACCAATCATTCTTTCCCAAATCTGGTATTCAGGGGGAGCATTTGAGCAAATATCAACTTTGGGAAACACTTCAAGATAATCAGGCTACCTTTCCTTCACCTAATGTCCTACCATACCAGCATCAACCTACTCCAACTCAACCTGATTTATCACCTACATCATCCAGTTCTCTATTACCTCTTTCATCAGATGTGACTCCAGAAAACATGGTCAATCAGCCGTCATCCTCTCTTCCTACAATCAACCCATCTTCGCCTCTAATAAACAACCATCCATCCTCAGAAAACACTCTACCAAATTCACCTCCTCAAGCACCAGAACTCCGTGTTTATAGAAGGAGAAAACTTCAAAATATAGAGGCTAACATGCAAAGCCAGGACTGTTCAAACACACATTCGAGCTTACGTGACCTTGAAAATCATGAAGGTAAGGACTCTATGACCCATGAGTTGGTATCTACTGCTATTGATGATCTTGATTTGCCTATTGCTCAACGAAAGGGTGTTAGAACATGCACTAGTCACCCAATAGAAAGGTATGTTGCTTATGGGAAATTAACTCCTATGTATCGAGCCTTTGTTGCCTCTCTTGATCTTGTCCAGATTCCCACAAACATCTACGAGGCACTAAGAGATCCCAAATGGAAGGTTGCTGTCAATGAGGAAATAAATGCTCTTGAGAAGAATGGTACATGACGTCTTGTTGAGTTACCTCAAGGAAAACATGCAGTTGGATGTAAGTGGATTTTCACTGTCAAGTATAATTCAGATGGGAGTATCAACAGATTCAAGGCTCGGTTGGTTGCCAAGGGGTTCACTCAATCATATGGTGTTGACTATCAAGAGACCTTTGCTCCTGTTGCCAAACTCAATACAATAAGAGTTCTGTTATCACTTGCTGTGAATTGTGATTGGCCTTTATATCAGCTGGATGTAAAAAATGCATTCTTAAATGGAGAATTGGAAGAAGAAGTTTATATGGAAATTCCACCAGGTTTGAAAAAGAACTCCAATGGACGACTGGTATGCAAACTACAAAAATCTCTCTATGGCTTGAAACAATCACCTCGGGCATGGTTTGATAGGTTTGCAAAGTCAATTGTAAAATTTGGATACACTCAGTGTCAAGCTGATCATACCCTGTTTGTTAAAATCTCTTCAACAGGAAAGCTAGCAATTCTCATTGTCTATGTGGATGACATAATCCTAACGGGAGATGATTTAGGTGAGATTTCAAACCTCAAGAAGTTTCTTGCATCAGAATTTGAGATCAAAGATCTAGGATTCCTCAAATACTTTCTTGGGATGGAGGTAGCTCGATCTAAGGAAGGGATTGTTATATCTCAGCGAAAGTACATCCTAGATCTTCTAAACGAAACTGGAATGCTTGGAAGTAAGCCAGCAGACACTCCAATGGACCCTAACTTAAAAACAAATCGGAGTGGGGAACCAATTCCAGTAGAGAGGGGGAGCTATCAAAGATTAGTGGGAAAACTAATTTATCTCTCCCACACCAGACCTGATATTGCTTTCTCTGTTAGTGTTGTAAGTCAACATATGCATAACCCTAATGAGGAGCATTTGGAAGCTGTTTATCGTATTCTAAGGTATCTCAAAATGACACCAGGTCTTGGTTTGCACTTCAGAAAACATGACAACCGAGACCTAGAAGTCTACACGGATTCTAGTTGGGCTGGAGAGTTGACTGATAGACGATCGATTAGTGGTTACTGTACCTATGTATGGGGAAATCTAGTCACTTGGCGCAGCAAAAAACAGTCAGTTGTCTCTCGGAGTAGTGCAGAATCAGAATATCGTGCTCTGGCATTAGGTATATGTGAGGGGATGTGGATTAAAAGGTTGTTGAATGAGTTGAAAATTGAAGCTCCTACATCTTTCAAAATGTACAGTGATAGTCAAGCTGCCATCAGCATTGCTAAGAACCCGGTTCATCACGATAGAACAAAGCACGTTGAAATAGACATGCACTTCATTTATGAGAAGGTGAATTCGAGGATCATTGAACTCAACTACATTCCTACAAAGAAACAGATTGCCGACATCCTTACGAAGGCTCTACCTAGAAGGAGCTTTGAAGAATTCAATTCCAAGCTGGGCTTGTATAATATATACAACTCAGCTTGAGGGGGAGTGTGGAAATATTAGAATTGATATGTGGAAATATTAGAATTGATATGTGAAATTATTAGATTGATATGCATATATTCTTAGGATCTGTAATTAGTGATATGATTTTATTCTTTCCCTAGTTTAGTGATCTTTTTATTTACTTTCCTTGATTATAGGATTCTCTTCCCTATAATCAATCCTCTTCTTTGTATAAATTAGGGCTTGTATTTTTCAATTGAAAAAAAAAAAAAAACAATTCAGAATTTCTAACACTCTGACTTAGCTTAGCAATGATCATTGAATCAAAGTCAAAATGACAGTCTCTATATACCACACTAGATATCTTGAAAGAAGTTTAAGAGCAAATACTTCTTGTACAGTCTCTATATACCACACTAGATATCTTGAAAGAAGTTTAAGAGCAAATACTTCTTGTATTGATTAATACGAAAAAAAAAAAAAAAAAAGGTTGTGGCCTCCAGAAACACCACTTGACATCAATACCAAGCAAAAAGGTCAAACACCATAAAGATGAATAAGAAGAAGCATTACCCAAAAGAAAAACATATTCTTAGAGGAATAGCCCATTGTTGATTTCAAACATTTTCATTCCAGGTGGAAGGATTTTTTTTTTTTTAAAGAAAAACTTTTTCTGCTAATTAATATGAATATGTAAATTGTATGAGCTTATTTTTGCATATCGACAATATATTATATATCACTAAAAAAGTAATAAAATAAATTGAATATATCTCTTTACACATACCAGCCCTGCAATTTTGAAGTAATCAAACTTTACACCCACCTTTCTTGCATTTACTGGTGTTAAATCTATCCTCAAATGCAGAAAAAAAAAAAAAAAAAAAAAAAAAAAGAATAGAAGAGTTAATTTAGGTGCAACCAGATATGCAATGGGAGAAAATATTTATTCCCCACAAAAACAAGGAAACAAATTGCATCTTTGTGAGAATTAGACTACCATATAGCCTTGGAGTCATCTTCAAGACTTTGGTGCATGCATACTCGTAGCTTCGAAGAGTTTGGCTAACTAATTTTCCGTAATTTTCTTAAGATATTAGAAATTTAGAACAATAATCAGCACTACAAATTAATATTGTCCCACATTGATAATGAAGAAAGAATGTGAAGATTGAAGATGCACCAACAATATAAAAAAAGTGGACTGTCAGTGGAGGAAAGCATACCTTTCTCGGCCTTTTGGCTAAGATCAAGTGTAGTATATGTTCTTATCAGTTTAATATCTGATACGTGGGCCATTGACTCACATGATATTAACTCAATATTTTTTGGGGAAAGGTCCATCAAGGTAGCTTGCTACTTGGGTCTTTGAGTGTCACCTTGGTATTGTACTATTGCCTTGGCCTGGCACACCCCACCAATTTACTCATAAAGTCTCTCATGCAACTGCTCGTTTAATCTGTCTGAATCTAATACTTGATGGTTGTGGTTCTGCACCCTTCAAGCAAGCAAAGGGACAAAAATGACAGTCTTTAAATACCACACTACTAGCTATTTTGAAAGAATCAAGTTTAAAGCAAATCCTTCTTGGCATTGATTGAGTAATAAGAACAAAAATAGATTGTGTGCTGCAGAATCACCACTTGACATCAATACCAAGCAAAAAGGTCAATCACCATAATATATTTTTTTTGGTCCGTACCATACTCAGACTAATCACCGTTCGCACCAGGCCGAGTCAACTAAAACGCAAAGTGCTGGTCTCCCACCCTCTCTTAAGGGATGAGAGTCCACAACCACTTATGCCAGTGCGAATCAATGATGTGGATTTTTTTTTTTGTTGATAAACCATGACCCTAAAAAACAATCAGATGTATTTTATCTAGGATCTCCGTAAAAGGTTAATTTCCCACAATATTTTTTCTCAGATGTATATGCACACAGGCTTATCAAATTTAATTGATTGAAATGCATGCAGTCTTTCAAATGTGTGTTTGCATGTGTACAAATTAACACTGTCAAACTGTTTGCTAAGTCCCACATTGAAAATGTAGGAAGCATGTGGTTCTGCAGAGCAATATAAAAGAAGGGGGCTGTCGACAATGAAAAGCATACCTTTCTCGGCCTTTTGGCTAAGATCAAGTGTAGTATCTGTTCTTATCAGTTTAATATCTGATACGTGAGCCATTGGCCCACACGATATTAACTCAATTTTTATAGGGGAAAGGCCCATTTAGGTAGCTTGCTGCCTGGGCCTTTTGGTGTCGCCTTGGTGTTGCACTATTACCTTGGCCTGGCACACCCCATCAATTTTAGTCTAACTTCTTAAACAAGCATTTATGTAAATTTGACCTACCAGAATTCTATTGAGATCAGATGATATTGGAGTGGACAGGCAGTGACTTCCCAATTTACAGTTGGCATATTGTTCTGTCAAGACGAAAAACTACACAAATAATCTCCTTCAACTCACAGCCCACATTACATGAGATTTGCTCTTGAAGAAAGTCTTTCTCTTTCACGTTACAGCTTTTGATTACATTGTTCATGTGTCTTTGTGTGTTTCCTTCACATTGGCTTTTATTTCTAACGGGGGGAGACGAACAATTAAATTTGGTTCATTTTTATCTTTGATATCCATATGCAAAGAAAAAACAGACTCATCAAATTTAGTTAATAGAAATGCAGCATTCTAAATTTATGTTAGCATGTGCAGAAACATAGACAGGATAAATACATGTGAATCAATGGGTAGATAATCCCCGCAAGAAATCAAGAAGAGAAAATAAATCTTTTTTGCAAAGTCATAGTATCATTGCCCATCATTGACTAGAAACATTTTCTTTTTTCTGCAGACTAATATGAATATGTAGATGATATGTGGTATATATACACACTAATAAGCACTACAAATTAGTATTGTCTCAGTGTTTGCTCAAGACCCAGTGTCCCACATTGATAATGCAGAAAGAATGTGAAGATACACGAGCAATATAAAATAAGTGGACTGTCAACGAAAGAAAACATACCTTTCTCGGCCTTTTGGCTAAGATCAAGTGTAGTATCTGTTCTTATGAGTTTAATATCTGATACGTGAGTCATTGGCTCACACGATATTAACTTAATTTTTTTAGGGGAAAGGTCCATTGGCTCACACGATATTAACTTAATTTTTTTAGGGGAAAGGTCCATTTAAGTAGCTTGCTGCTTGGGCCTTTGAGTGTCGCCTTGGTGTTGCACTTTTACCTTGGCTTGGTACACCCCACCAATTTCATTCCAACATCTTATAATATAATATAATAATAATAATAATAATAATATATTTTTGTTGTTTATTCAAGTTTGGCTATTTTTGGTCTTAATTACAGTTTCTTTCTGACTTAGCGAAGCAGCGGATTAATTAGCAATGATCATTGAATCAAAGTCATAATGAAGTCTTTATATACCACACTAGATATCCAGAAACACCACTTGACATCAATACCAAGCAAAAAGGTCAAACACCATAAATTTATGAATGAATAAGAGCAAGCATACCTAAAAGAAAAACATATAAGAATACCTTTCAAGATTTTAGATAGGAGCTCAATAAGAGGTATCTGCCAAATTCAGGATGAACAAGTTGCCTTTGTCACCTCTAGAACTCTGTTAGAACACACAAAATAGATGAGATGAAGACGTGTGAGTCAATGTTGAGGATTTTTTATTTTTATTTTTTCATAAACCATGCCCCTCAAAAATGTCTTTTATCTGGGATCTGCCTAACATGTTAATTTCCCACAACGTTTTTCTCAGATGTTTCACCAAAATGAGTATTTAAGCGCTTCCATAAATCAATGGAAAAAAAAAAAAAACTTATTGCATAGTAATATAGGAATAACAGTGATTCAAAAGCAAGTTATAATAGAGCATTACCCATTATTGATTTCAAACATTTTCATTCCCGGTGGAGGGATTAAAAGGAAAAAAAAACTTGTTCTGAATATTAATATGAATATGTAAATCGTATGTGCTTATTCTTTGTATTATCCACAATATATCACCGAAAAGCATAAAAATAAATTGATTATATATTCCCCGCATACAAAAGGAACAATTCAGGATATAGCAAATGCAAACAAATTGCATCTTTGTGAGAATTAGACTACATATTAGTCTTATGGTTACCTTCAAGACTTTGATTAACTAATTTTTGCATAAGTTTCTTAACTTATTAGAATACAATAATCAGCAATACAAATTAACATTGTCCCACAGTTTCCTTAAGTCCCACACTGAAAATGTATAAACCATGTGGTTGTGCATGAGCAATATAAAAGAAGTGGGCTGTCAATGGAAAAAGCATACCTTTCTCGGCCTTTTGGCTAAGATCAAGTGTAGTATCTGTTCTTATTAGTTTAATATCTGATATGTGAGCCATTGGCTCACACGATATGAACTTAATTTCTCTAGGGGAAAGGTCCATCAAGGTAGCTTGCTACTTGCGTCTTTGAGTGTCGCCTTGGTACCGCACTATTACCTTGGCCTGGCACACCCCACTAATTTCATTCCAACATCTTATAATATATTTTTGGTCTCTATTCAAATTTGGCTATTTTTGCTCTTAATTAGTGTTTGTCTGACTTAGTGAAGCAGTAGATAAATTAGCAATGATCATTGGATCAAAGTCAAAATGACAGTCTTTATATACCACACAATACTTCTTGTATTGATTAATACGAAAAAAGAAGGTTGTGGCCTCCAGAAACACCACTCGACATCAATACCAAGCAAAAAGATAAATTTATGAATGAATAAGAGCAAGCATACGCAAAAGAAAAACATAAAAGAATACCTTTCAAGATTTTAGAGAGAAAATTCTACGAAGGGATCAAAATGACAGTCTTTCTCCAAGTAAGTAATTTCCAGCGTACTGCAAGCTGTTTCAGGAGCTTTTATTCGTATCTTTCACCAAAATGAGTATTTGTACTGCCATAAATAGATCGACAATGGGAAAAAAAAAATCTTATTCGCATAGTCGTTGAGGAATAACCTAGAATCCAAAGCAAGTTAGAACCAAAATCTTATTCGTATGTCACCTGCAGACAGAGTGAATAGAAGAGTTAATATAGGCGCAACCAGATATGCGGCTGGACCGGGAGAAAATATTTATTCCCCACAAACACAAGGTAACAATTTTGGATATAGCAAATGCAGAAGAATTGCATCTTTGTGAGAATTAGACTACCAAATAGCCTTGGAGTCATCTTCAAGACTTTGCTGCATAGCTTCCAAGACTTTGCCCAACTATTTTTTCGTAATTTTCTTAGCATATTAGAAATTTAGAATACACCAATCAGCATTACAAATGAATATTGTCCCAATTTTTGCTCAAGTCCCACATCAATAATGTAGAAAGACTGTGAAGATGCATGAGCAATATAAAAGAAGTGGGCAATCGATGGACTAAAGCATACCTTTCTCGGCCTTTTGGCTAAGATCAAGTGTAGTATCTGTTCTTATCAGTTTAATATCTGATACGTGAGCTATTGGCTCACACGATATTAACTCAATTTTTTTTAGGGGAAAAGCCCATTTAGGTAGCTTGCTGCCTGTGCCTTTGAGTGTCGCCTTGGTTTTGCACTATTACCTTGGCCTGGCACACCCCATCAATTGTAGTCTAACCTTAAGCAAGCATTTTATGGGTATAAAAGGGATATCCATAAGTTAGCTATAAAAGAAGATTTCATGGGTATCTTTGAATTAAAGCACAGATTTTTACCATAAGTTTTAGAGAGAAAATTCTACAAAGGGATCATAATGACAGTCTTTCTCCAAGTAAGTAATATCCAGCGTACTGCAAGCTGTTTCAGGAGCTTTTATTCGTATCTGTCACCAAGATGAGTATTTAAGTACTGCAATAAATCAACAATGGAAAACATATATTATTCACATAGTCTAGTCATAGAGGAATAACCTAGAATGAAAAGCAAGTTAGATTAGCATTACCCGTTATTGATTTCAAACATTTTCATTCGTGAGGGATTTAAAAAATAAATAAAAAATAAAAAATAAAAAATCTACAAATTAACATGAATATGTAAATTGTATGTGCTTATTTTTTGTACATATCACTTAAAATGGATAAAAATAAATTGAATAAATCTCTTTACACATATCAGTAACTACGGTACATACCAGCCCTGCAATTTCAAAGTGTTCTAACTACAAATTAGTACTTTCTCCCTGTTTGCTCAAGCCCCAGTGTCCCACATTGATAATGTAGAACGAATGTGAAGATACACGAGCAATATAAAACAAGTTGAAATGCGATGGGAATAATTGAAGCATTGAGTATCCATTGTGAGTGGTGGAATGCTGTTATTTATTAGTTGCGCCCGAGTTAATGTTTGGTGTGTGGAGCATGACTTTTTACTCGGTTGTTTGTACGGACTTAATTAACTGATTCAGTAGGAATCACTGTAATTTACATCCTTCCAAATGCTTTGTTGGACCGGAGTGTGAGGGGTCTTGAGATTGGAGATTCAACCTTTTGAGAGAAGACTTTTACATACGACTTAAATAGAATACATGCTTCAATGTAGTATCAGAGCCAACCACATGTACAAAATTATAAGTTTGAATCTTTACGCCACGCGATATAAAAAAGATTATGGTCTATGTGTTGCTTGGAACTCATTAAAAGAAAAATAATTGGTCCGCACACATATTAGGACGTGTCAATTTTTAATTAGGATTGAGCACATTTTAATTTGATGTGAGCGACGGGATAAGAGGACACGCGTCGCGGTTGTGCAAGTGTAGGCTACATGGAATGTGGAAGCTCATATGAATATATGATCATACCATTCTGCAGTTACTCTAAACTTTGGGTTGAGTCATTTGAGATTACATTTTATAAACCAAAACACAATTTTGTAGAATGACCAAGTCTATAAGGTAATTCTTTTGAGCAAAATACGGTCGATGGGATGTTAAACGAGTTAGTTAGAGAAATTCTATTTTGTGACAAAAAATTGTGACATTATTACTTAAAAAAATTAATAAAAATTAAATTTTGTCTAACACACAAAACTATCACGATCTCTATTAATTATAAGTACGTCATCATTTTTATTTTTTGTAAATTTTTATAAGTCATTTTAACATCTATTTATTACAAAGTAGTATTTTTAAAGTGTAATTTTATTTTGCGTTCTTACATCTATTATAAGTTGGTATGTTAATAGCCATAGTTTATTTTTTTACAAAAAATTATTTATTAATATTGCTTAGTTTTTTTTTTTTTTTTTAAATGTTTGAAAACTATAAAAGTTTTAAGAAGTATTCTTAAAATTTTACACAACTACTATTATTCTTTCATTAGTTTATGAATGCAAAAGTAATGCCCAATTCTCTCTTATTATCAATAAATATGATAACAATTTCAATCAACTCTGTAAATATTCACCTGATTTCACAAAAATGATACATGATGTATTTAATTTAAACTTTTTTAGAATTTAAAGGTGTAATTGACTTTTTTATATAAACTTTAAAGATTTATTTGACAATTTTCTTTATATATTTTTAATTTACTCAAATATCTTATATTATTTAATTTGTGACACTTTTAAGTCTTTTTAGTATAGCTACAAATTGGGTGATGAAGATCACAATGAGTAGGTAAACCAACCTAGATTGTATCTGATTGATTCAAACTAATGAAGCCTATTGATGGGGTATGGACCCAGCGGGCCCAGGGCCCAAGAAGGGAAAAAGAAAGAAAGATTGGGGCCCAATAAAAGGAAAGCACAGGGATGAATACAGCAATCGTTATGCTGTGCATCCGTATGCACCATGCATGGTGCATACGGATGCCAAAACGACGTCGTTTTATTAAAAAACGCGCGTCTCCCCTTTAAAAAAAATTCAGGTTCGATTCCCAGCAACAACATTATATTGTTCATTCATTCTGGAATTTTAGTTCATAGATTATGGAATTATAGTTCATTGATTATGGAATTATAGTTCATCGATTATGGAATTGTAGTTCATCGATTCTGAAATTTTAGTTTATAGATTATGGAATTTTAGTTCATTCATTCTGGAATTTTTAGTTCATAGATTAGATTATGGAAATATAGTTCATCGATTATGGAAATATAGTTCATCTGTTGTTGCTGGGAATCGAACCTGATTTTTTTTTAAGGGGAGACGCGCGTTTTATTAAAACGACGTCGTTTTTGCATCCGTATGCACCATGCATGGTGCATACGGATGCACAGCATAATTTGCCTGAATACAGGCGTGCTTCTAGCTGGAAGTTGGCGCGAGTTGAAGGTCGGCGCGAGCACGGACTCGGCACGAGCTCATGAATGTGCAATAAGTATTTTACATACAAGATCAAAGAATGCAGCAATGATGGCTATTATTGAAATTTCTTTATTTTCTAGATTTGTCAAATTAATTGCAGCATTATTGTAGTCTCGACATCTTTTCAATGCGTCAAGTGTGTCACATTGTTCTATTATTCTACATTGACATTTTTAATAATGAGTTTTAAATGTAGCTACGTAAGATAGTGATCCAATAACCATTTGCATATTATTATCAACATAAAACATACATATCCTTTAGGTGTTCTTGTAGGGGTTCCATTTGGTTCAACCATTATTGTTGAATAAGTTCTTGTGAATACAGAAATTCAAGTTTTAAAAAATAAGATTAGATAAGGTAGTAAAAATTTAAACTTTTAAATCATCTTAATAAAGAAATACAATTTACCTAAACAACTATGATATTCTCCAAAGATATTACGGGATAGTTTTACACTTCAATTTATTGAGTTATTTGAATACTCTCTTTGTTAACAAAATCTTCCCAAATAGTTAATATGATTGGTTTCAAACTTTTTTTTTTTCTTTACCATGGTATGATATTAATAAATACTTGGTAAATAAATACATAACATTATTTTATATTATAACTTTGATATCTAATTACAGATAATGTAAAAAGAAGACAATGGACAATCATGTAGTGAATATAATCGATTAATTAATTTGGATGTAAGTAATATGTGTATTAGATAAAATAAAAAAATATAACTAATGAAATTATTTCTCTTATTTAATTTATTGATAATAAATTATTTTTTAATAACTAGTACATAGTAAGTCATTCACATGTGTTTAAAAGTGAAAAGGCGTCTATTTTACAACAGGTGTTATAGACGCTAAAAGTTCTGAATTTAGGCGTTTGTTCCTCATTGACACTTAAGGTCGTTGTAAGTTCTTCACATAGAGCAGACGTCTATAGTGTCAAAAAAAAAAAAAAAAAAAAAAAAAAACAAGAACATGCGTGTGTTCCTGGAATGGAACGGACGCCTATTCTTTTATTTATTTTTTTTTTTAAAAAAATTTTGCTCCACATGAACGCCTATTCCTTTATTTTTGGAATAAGGGTCAAATAAGCCATCCAACTGCACATGATAATACAATTAGGCCACTGAACCCAAAAAACCAACAATTGAGTCCCTAAACTAACAAATTCCTAACAATTCATCTAACTTGAAGGTTTCTAACAGGTCAACAACCAAATTAATTATTTTTTAAAAAATAAAATTTTAAAATTAAAATAATAATTTAAAAAAAAAAAAAAAAAACAGAAACGGCCGGAGACGAAGATTTCTTCGTCTCCGGCCATGTAGACGAAGAGTTTCTTCTTCTCCATGGCCGGAGACGAAGAAACTCTTCGTCTCCACGGCCGGAGACGAAGAAACTCTTCGTCTCCGGCCGTGGAGACGAAGAGTTTCTTCGTCTACGGCAATGGAGACGAAGAAAACTCTTCGTCTCCAGCCATGGAGAAGAAGAAACTCTTCGTTTCCATGGCCGGAGACGAAGAAAATCTTCGTCTCCGGCCGGGGAGACGAAGAAACTGGCCGGAGACGAAGAAGTTTCTTCGTCTCCGGCCGTTTCTGTTTTTTTTTTTTTTTTTTAAATTAATTAAATAATTAATTTTTAAATTTTATTTTTTAAAAAATAATTAATTTGGGAGGATGACCTGTTAACCTGTTGGAAACCTACAAATTGGAAGATTTGTTTGAAATTGGTTAGTTTAGGGATCCGATTATTGATTTTTTAGGTTCAGTGGCCTAATTGCATTATCTTGTGCAGTTCGATGGCCTATTTGACCCTTATTCCTTTATTTTTTAAAATAAATAATTTTTCTTCTTTCCCACTGCCATACATTTGATTTCAACCAGGAAAATATTACTTAACTATAACATACTCATAAAAATATATATACATGATAATAAAATTTATAGTTATGACAAATTTATTAAGACAGTTTCCATCAATCCACAAGTTAGAAACAATGATGGAATGCTAGAATCATGTAAAATTAAAATGATAGAAAGAAAATGAAAACTTAGATAGCCAACAACTCAACACAAACTAGACTAGGACTAAGACTTGGTTCAGTAGATTAATTCTATACAATGAATTCCCCATCATGAATCAAGAAGCCCCAATAAAGACAAAATAGCACCAATGATCACAACAAATTGTCCAGTCATTTTTTTTTTCCCAAACCTTGTGGAAAACAAAATCTCACCCTCTTTGCAAAGAATTCATTTTCCCCAACTTTGAAAAATTGATTTTTCAATTGGAAAATTAATTCCATTAACCAAACAATATAAAACTATATTTTCCTTAGTCTAGAGGTTTCTTCTCTACCCTCCTAACCACAATACCTGAGTTCAAACTCCTCAAGTAGTTTGTCTTAGGGGTTAGAGTCAAATGCCTAGTCTAACTTGATTTGGACCCTATAGGAAATGCCAATCTAACTAGACAAATACATAGTCAAATGTCACTTAAAAGACAACCTAATACTTTTGTGCGGTGGCACAGAGTTTCTCGTAAATTAAATAACAATGACAAATTTATTGAGGAGAGTAGATGAGAATGAGAAAAGTTGGTGAGACGATATTAGGTACATTGCGTTTATATTGTAATTTAGTACCTTTTCAGTGTGAAATTATTTTTATTTTTTTAGTTTTAAGTATTAAGATGACTCTGTTGTAACCCATTAGCTCAAACGTGATTGATCAAAAGAATTGCAGAAAGAGAAAGTAAGAGACATGCAAGAAGATCATCTTTTTATTCATCTGTATGTTCTCCATACAACCACAACACATCTATATATAATATACAAATATAACGAAAGGCATAATGCAACCATTAATCACCTAACCGTTACATAATCAATACTAATAATGACCACACTAAATATATTATTTATAACAGACTCCACCTATTTTTTTTAAGTGATTTATTTTCCTTCCAATCCACCTACCACCCTTTTCTTCAGAAAATATAAGAAAATAGTTGACCCCCACAAAATAAATAAATAAAAATTAGTTAATGCCTACATTATATTTTCTTTGCTTGACTCATGAAGTTGGTATTCACATTTAACTTTTATCGCCTATGGTGACATTTTTACATCAAATTTTAAGTTTTGTAGTACTACTAACTCTTACAATATAATATCTGTTCATAACTATTTTCTCAATCTATTGAAGCACAAAAAGTCAATATCGCCGCTATTGAGACTCAAACTCATTCGTGCCACTTAGATCACAAGGTCATTGGTTCAAATAAAAAATTGAGCAAATCATCCAAGTATTTTAAAATTTGCAAAAAATATGGCATTTCTAAAAAAGGTTTTCTGAGGTACTAGAAATAAGGAAAATATTTAATAAGGCAATTTAAATGGTGCCAAAAGAATGTCAGGATGTGAACTGTTTAAAATATTAACAAGTAATTAGCAAGCCTATTTCCTCTATATAAGTAGTTGAAATAGTTTACAATGTTCATCTTTAATCATCATTCACAATTTATTTCTTTCCCACAACACTGTGAAGTTCATGGAATCATTTTGATAGATGTATGGGATTCTGTGCTTGCCGGTCAAATGCTCTAATACACAAATCCTAGTTGACAGATTAAAAACAATATAAAAATTTCAAATTTTTAAGTTATATAAATATTTGATGTTAATAAAAGAGATTTCATACCATTTCAAAAACACTACTGGATCAAAAAACACCTGTCAAAAAACATAAGTTATAAGTTATCCGTTTTGAGCGTACAATATATCAATCTCTTCGTCTCACTACGAAGAACCCGGATTCACTTTGACCTGACCCAAATCGGAAGTGGACCCCACTGATAATTGTACCACAAAATAGCCACTTAACATGTCATTTTAAGCTATTTTTTCCAACATATAGAAAATGAAAACAAATTGTATTGTTGTGAGAATTAGACTACAAATTAGTCTCATGATTATCGCTTCCAAGACTTTGCTAAACAATTTTTTTATTTAAGTTTCTTAAATACAAAATAGTATTGCCCCACTGTTTGCTGAAGTCCCACATTGATAATGTAGAAAGCATGTAAAGGTGCATGAGCAGCATAAAAGAAAGGGACATACAAAGAAAATCATACATTTCTCGGCCTTTTGACTAAGATAAGATCAAGTGTCCCACTGTTTGCTGAAGTCCCACAGTGATAATGTAGAAAACATGTAAAGGTGCATGAGCATAGCATAAAAGAAGGGGACTGTCTACAAATCTTTCTCTCTGTTTTTATTAGTTTAATATTTGATTTTCTCTCTGTTTTTATTAGTTTAATATTTGATACGTGCTCTTTGTTTTTATTAGTTTAATATTTGATACGTGGGCCATCACACGATTCTTTAAATGAAATTCACACGATATTAACTCAATTTTTTAAATGGATTACTTTTTCAGACGTCAAAACATAAAAGTATACCTTTCAAGATTTTAGATAGGAGCTAAATAATAAGTATTTGCCACTTCGGGGGTGAACAAGTCATCTCTTGATACTCTATTAGAACACTTAGAACACACAACATAGATGAGATGAATACATGCGGAAGTATACATTTCTACATTTCTCGGGCCTTAGTATCTGTTCTTATCAATTTAATATCTGATATGTGAGTTATTGGCTCACATGATATTAATTAACTAATTAATTAACTCAATTTTTTTAGGGGGAAAGGCCCATCAAGGTAGCTTGCTACCTGGGTCTTTGAGTGTCGCTATGGTATTGCACTATTGCCTTGGCCTGGCACACCTCACCAATTTCATTCCAACATTTAATAATATTTCATTGTTTTGTGCAAGTAAATTTTGAAATATGGTCTACACTGTTTAAAAAAGAAAATTCTGCGAAAAAGAACATAAAGAAAATTCCCCACAATATGCACACGGGCTTATCCAATCTAATTGATTGAAATGCAGACTTTTTTACTTGTGTTTGCATGTGTACAAAGAAGACACTTTTTTGCTTACCTCAGCTCTTCATCCAAGTACGTAGTATCCAGCAAACTGCGAGCTTTTATTGGTATCTATAACCCAAAATGAGTATTTAAGCACTGCCATAAATCAATGAAAAAAAAAAAACCTTATTGCATAGTAATTAGAGGTAGCCATAGGCGGGTTTAGGACCGAACTAGCCCTAAATTGACCAGAAAAAATTGGGCTCAGGCTTCACTTGGTCTAGCCTGGGGCCAAGCACCGGACTGACACAAGTAATTCAAGACCGGTCCCAGTCTGTGCTAGCTTAGGCATGGGACCGGCTGAAGTTCGGACTTTGGCCACCTCTAATAGTAATAGAGGAATAACATAGATTCAGAAGCAAGTTATAATAGCATTACTCATAATTGATTTCAAACATTTTCATTCCCGGTGGATCAATTTAAAAAAAAAAAAAACTTGTTTTCTCTGCAACTTAATATGAATATGTAAATCATATGCGCTTATTTGTTGTATATCCACAATATATCACTAAAAAGCATAAAAAATAAATTGATTATATTCTCTTTATACATATACACACTGTGCAAACCTGCCGTGCAATTTTGAGGTAATCAAAATTTACAGCCACCTCTTTTTGCATTTTACTAGTGTTAAATCTGCCATCACCTGCAAAGAAGAGAACTAAAGAGTCAATATTGGTACAACCAGATATGCAGAGGGAGAAAATATGTATTCCCCCCGTAGAACAAGGAAATAATTCTGGATATACCAAAAGCAAACAAATTTTGCATGTTTGTGAGAATTAGACTGCATATTAGTCTTACAGTTATCTTCAAGACTTTGGTGCATCGCTTCCAAGACTTTACTTTACTTGACTAATTTTTGCATAAGTTTCTTAACTTATTAGAATATACAACCAGCACTACAAATCAACATTGTCCCGCTGTTTGCTGAAGTCCCACATTGAATGTAGAAAGCATGCGGTTGTGTATGAGCAATATAAATGAAGTGGTCTGTCAATGGAAAAAAACATACCTTTCTCGGCCTTTTGGCTAAGATCAAGTGTAGTATCTGTTCTTATTAGTTTAATATCTGATACGTGGGCTATCGGCTCACATGATATTAACTCAATTTGTTTAGGGGGAAGGCTCATTAAAGTAGCTTGCTACTAGGGTGTTAAATTGTCGCCTTGGTATTGCACTATTACCTTGGCCTGGCAAACCTCACCAATTTTAGTAAAACATGTTTCACCAATTAATGGATGAGTATATAATCACTAGAAGAAATTAAGAATGGAAATAAACCTGGTTTGCATAGTCTTATGATATCTGCATTGTCTCAGCAAGTTTGGCTATTGAGAGAAGATTTTGTAAATGGATAAAAATAAATTGAACATCCTTAACACTTATCAGTACCGTACATACCAGCCCTAAGTAATCAAACTTTACAACCACCTTTCTTGCATTTACTGGTGTTAAATCCATCGTCACCTGCAGAAAAAGTGAATAGAGGAGTTAATATAGCTGCAACCAGATATGCGACGACGGGAGAAAATATTTATTCCATACAAATGCAAGGAAACAATTTTGGGTATAGCAAATGCAAACAAATTGCATCTTTGAGAGAATTAGACTACCGTATAGCCTTGGAGTCATCTTCAAGACTTTGGTGCATGCATACTCATAGCTTCGAAGAGTTTGGCTAACTAATTTTCCGTAATTTTCTTAACATATTAGAAATTTAGAACAATAATCAGCACTACAAAATTAATATTGTCCCACATTGATAATGAAGAAAGAATGTGAAGACTGAAGATGCACGAGCAATATAAAAGAAGTGGGCTGTCAGTGGAGGAAAGCATACCTTTCTCGGCCTTTTGGCTAAGATCAAGTGTAGTATCTGTTCTTATCAGTTTAATATCTGATACGTGGGTCATCGGCTCACATGATATTAACTCAATTTTTCTTGGGGAAAGGTCCATCAAGGTAGCTTGCTACTTGGGTCTTTGAGTGTCGCCTTAGTATTGCACCATTGCCTTGGCCTGGCACACCCCACCAATTTCATTCCAACATTTTATAATATTTGAGTTGTTTGTGCAAGTTTGGCAATTTTTTGTCCTAATTACTCATAAAGTCTCTCATCTCGTTTAATCTGTCTGAATCTAATACTTGATGGTTGTGGTTCTGCACCCTTCAAGCAAGCAAAGGGACAAAAATGACAGTCTTTACATACCACACTACTAGCTATTTTGAAAGAATCAAGTTTAAAGCAAATCCTTCTTGGCATTGATTGAGTAATAAGAACAAAAATAGATTGTGTGCTGCAGAATCACCACTTGACATCAATACCAAGCAAAAAGGTCAATCACCATAATATTTTTTTTTTGGTCCGTACCATACTCAGACTAATCACCGTTCGCACCAGGCCGAGTCAACTAAAACGCAAAGTGCTGGTCTCCCACCCTCTCTTAAGGGATGAGAGTCCACAACCACTTATGCCAGTGCGAATCAATGATGTGGATTTTTTTTTTTTGTTGATAAACCATGACCCTAAAAAACAATCAGATGTATTTTATCTAGGATCTCCGTAAAAGGTTAATTTCCCACAATATTTTTTCTCAGATGTATATGCACACAGGCTTATCAAATTTAATTGATTGAAATGCATGCAGTCTTTCAAATGTGTGTTTGCATGTGTACAAATTAACACTGTCAAACTGTTTGCTAAGTCCCACATTGAAAATGTAGGAAGCATGTGGTTCTGCAGAGCAATATAAAAGAAGGGGGCTGTCAACGATAAAAAGCATACCTTTCTTGGCCTTTTGGCTAAGATCAAGTGTAGTATCTGTTCTTATGAGTTTAATATCTGATATGTGGGCCATTGACTCACACGATATTAACTCAATTTTTTTTAGGGGAAAGGCCTATTTAGGTAGCTTGCTGCCTTGGCCTTTGCGTGTCGCCTTGGTGTTGCATTGTTACCTTGGCCTGGCATACCCCATCAATTCTAGTCTAACCTCTTAAGCAAGCATTTTTGTAAATTTGACTTACCAGAATTCAAGTGAGATCTGATGATATTGGAGTGGACAGGCAGTTCCTTCCCAATCTACAGTTGCCAAGTTGTTCTGTCAAAATGAGAACTACACAAATAATCTCTTTCAACTCCACAGCCCGCGTTACATGAGATTTGCTCTTGAAGAAAGTCTTTCTCTTTCAAGTTACAGCTTTTGATTACATTGTTCACGTGTCTTTGCGTGTTTCCTTCACATTGGCTTTTATTTCTAACGGGGGAGACGAACAATAATCTAGTGAGAGCAAAAGGCATGTTACAATAAACGATGATGATATGTGTAGTATATGAACCAATCAGTGGTCTAAAATAAATCAATGGAAAAAAATAAAAAGAAAATGAAGGACCAACTTGTTCAATCGTTTGTTCGTCTTCAGAT
The DNA here is from genome assembly GCF_001879475.1 of Ipomoea nil. NCBI lineage: Eukaryota > Viridiplantae > Streptophyta > Magnoliopsida > Solanales > Convolvulaceae > Ipomoea > Ipomoea nil. The sequence goes on along the minus strand of NW_017618262.1, from coordinate 2,424,949 downwards.
GTACTAATTCAGAACATCAAAAAGGGTTGAAGTGGCTCATGTACTCTCGAGGAATGTGTGTACCGATGTGGATGTATCCCTTGAAAACTGTCGGTTCATTTTTATCTTCGATATCCATATGCAAAGACAAGACATGCTCATCAAATTTGGTTAATAGAAATGCAGCATTCTAAATTTATGTTAGAAGTGCAGAAACATAGACAGGATAAATACATGTGAATTAATCCCTGCAAGAAATCTAGAAGAGAAAATAAATCTTTTTTTGCGCAGTCATAATATCATTGCGCATCATTGACTAGAAACATTTTCTTTCGAGGTAGAGGATATTTTTTTTTTTTTTTTCTGCAGACTAATATGAATATGTAGATGATATGTGGTGTGTATATATATATATATATATATATATACACGCACACACTAGTAAGCACTACAAATTAGTATTCTCTCACTGTTTGCTCAAGCCCCAATGTCCCACATTGATAATGTAGAAAGAATGTGAAGATACACGAGCAATATAAAACAAGTGGGCTGTCAATGAGAAAAAGCATACCTTTCTCGGCCTTTTGGCTAAGATCAAGTGTAGTATCTGTTCTTATCAGTTTAATATCTGATATGTGAGTCATCGGCTCACACGATATTAATCCAATTTTTTTAGGGGAAAGGCTTATTAAGGTAGCTTGCTGCCTGGGCCTTTGAGTGTTGCCTTGGTTTTGCACTGTTACTTTGGCTTGGCACACCCCATCAATTCTAGTCTAATATCCAAAGTAAGAATTTAAGTGAATTACTTTGGCCTGGCACACCCCATCAATTCTAGTCTAATATCCAAAGTAAGAATTTAAGTGAATTTGATTTGACTTACTGTAATTTTATCAATATTGCAGGGCAAATTATTCTTTGGATCCAAGTCCACCTTCCTAGGTGGACCTGGGTCCAAAGATACACAATTTACATACGAAATGTTTAAAATTTACCTATGTATTGTATTCTATATGTTCACAATTTTAATACTAAAAATACACAATTTAGGATCAGAGTCCACTTGCAAGTTTGATCCCGGTCTATGGTATAACAACTGAGCATATCCTACCTAGTAAACTCCGAAATTTTAACTACATTCTGTATGATCCTTGTTGTTTTGCCTAATCAGAATGTCACTTTCATAAACAAAATACCGAACAGGGGAGATGATGAAATGAAAGATAAACAGTACAGTGATGATATTTATGTGCAGTATAAGAACTGATGAATAGTGTAAAATAAAAAGAAAATTAAAAAGGCGGAACCTGTTCAATCTTCTGTTCTTTGATGGGCTTTGGGTGTTCTTCAGTTTTGTTCAAATTGAAGAAATCTGCATGCGCTGGGAATAACTGAAACATTGGCCGACTATCCATTTGTGAGGAGTGGAATGCTGCTATTAATTAGTTGCACGAGGTAATGTCCGGTGTGTTGGGCATATAACATACACACATCTATTTATCATTTTAGACTTTTAGTTGAGACATGCTCACACGGATTTAACTCACTGGTTCATTATGAAGTAGTTGGGAGAAGAGATCAATGTTCAATGCTTTGTCAGGCCGGAGTGTGAGGAGCCATTGGGGTTGAGATTCAACCTTTTGGGAGAAGACTTTTAGTTGAGACTTAAATGAAACACATGTTTTAATTTGGTATCAAAGTCAACCCGTGCAAGAGATCGTGAGTTCAAATATCTACGTCACTCGATAATATATATACATATATCGTACTCTCGGGAATTTGATCCGGTGCATTTGTGGAGAGCATGTTAAGCAGTGGGATTTTGCTTTGTCACAAGCTGAATTTGCATACAATAGCTCTGTTCATATGTCCATTGGGCGTTCTCCATTCTCTGTTGTGTATACAAACACTCCCCGCCATGCTGTAGACCTTCTTCACTTACCGAAGGTTGATGGGATACACAAATCTGCCTCAAACATGGTTGAACAAGTCAAGAATGTCCAAGAAGAAGTTAAGGCAAAGTTGAGCGCTTCAAATGCCAAATATAAAGTTGCAGTCGATAAAAAGCGCAGACAACAAGTGTTTCAAGTTGGAGAACATGTGTTAATATACTTACGCAAGGAGAGGTATCTTGCAGGCACTTTTCACAAACTCAGTCCAAAGAAATATGGCCCATTTGAGATTCTACGAAAGATCAATGGCAATGCCTATGTCGTGAACATAACAGATGAATGGAAGATTTCGAAAACCTTCAACGTTGCGGATATCTTCAAGTTTTATCCTGGCCAAGAGTTGTATCTTGATGAAGCTAACTCGGGGACGAGTTTTTCACAGGTAGGGGAGTATGATGGGGTTCACACTAGCAACACAACACAAGGAACCTGAGTAATATCTGTTTGGAGGCTCAAGAATCTTTTCCCTAGATTATATTAAATGTATTTTCATTTTCCATGTGTCTTTTACAATTCCTAGAATTTGAATGTTACGTTGCTTTGTTTTATGCCTATATATTAGGCCATTTTGTAACCAGAAGGGCAGACTAGAAAATTATTATGAATGTACTTCCTGTTTTGTTTGAATGAATCATTAGAACTCTTTGTTCAGCTAATGTGTTCTGCATCAAAAAATAATAATAAAAAGAAAATGAAGAAGGACCAACCTGTTCAATCGTTTGTTCGTCTTAAGATGTACTAATTCAAAACATCAAAAAGGGTTGAAGTGGCTCATGGACTCGGGATGAATGTGACGGAAGCGGAGCGGTTACATGTTGAAGCTATGAAGAGGGATGAAAATGCAGAAAATGTTATTGTTGTTACTTAGCTTTGGTGGTTTACAAGCTGGGAGATGGAGATGTATATATACATGAGTTGGAAGGGAGATCTAACAGAATGCTCTACCATTATTTTCATGCTCTAACAGAATGTATGTACCGATGTGGATGTATCCCTCAAAAACTGTCTAGTTCATTTTTATCTTCGTAAGACAAGACAGGCTCATCAAATTTAGTTAATAGAAATGCAGCATTCTAAATTTATGTTAGCATGTGTAGAAAGTCAGAAACATAGACGGGATAAATACATGTGAATTAATCCCTGCAAGAAATCAAGAAGAGAAAACTTTTTTTTCTGGAGACTAATATGAATATGTAGATGATATATGGTATATATATACACTAATAGGCACTACAAATTAGTATTGTTTCACTGTTTGCTCAAGCCCCAATGTCCCACATTGATAATATAGAAGGAATGTGAAGATGCACGAGCAATATAAAAGAAGTGGGCAATCGATGAACAAAAGCATACCTTTCTCGGCCTTTTGGCTAAGATCAAGTGTAGTATCTGTTCTTATCAGTTTAATATCTGATACGTGAGCCATTGGCTCACACGATATTAACTCAATTTTCATAGGGGAAGGGCCCATTTAGGTAGCTTGCTGCCTGGGCCTTTGAGTGTTGCATTGTTACCTTGGCTTGGCACACCCCATCAATTAGTCTAACCTCTTAAGCAAGCATTTAAGGGAAAATTGTAAAAAATACCCCTCTATAATATGCCAATTATCAATGTCGCCCTTGAATTATGAGTGGTGTAAATGTTGCCATTCAATTATTAAAATGGTGCACATATAGCCCCTCACATAATGGACCTGTGGTTTCCCACCGCTGTCCATCGCTGGTACTCCGAATCGAGGGAGGGGAAAAACAACTAACTTAAATATTTACTCCGACTTAACGGTGTCGTACACTAATGGGGAACCACATGCCTGTTACGAGAGGGACTATTACACCACTCATAATTCAGGGGTGACATTAATAATTGGCATATATAGGGGCATTTTTTACAATTTTCCCTTTAAGTAAATTTGACTTACCAGAATTCTAGTGAGATATGATGATATTGGAGTGGACAGGCAGTTTGTTTCCCAATCTACAGAATAAAATTTTGGAAAATTTTGATTTGGCAAGTTGGTCTGTCAAAACAAAAACTACACAAATAATCTCCTTCAAGTTAACTCAATATCTCACAGCCCACATTACATGAGATTTGCGTTACAGCTTTTGATTACATTGTTCATGTGTCTTTGGGTGTTTTCTTGACATTGGCTTTTATTTCTAACGGGGGGACAATTAACTAGTGAGAGCGAAAGGCATGTTACAATAAACAATGATGATATGTGTAGTATAAGAACCAATGAGTGGTCTTAAATAAATCAATGGAAAAAATATAAAGAGAATGAAGAAGGACCAACCTGTTCAATCGTTTGTTCGTCTTCAGATATACTAATTCAGAACATCAAAAAGGGTTGAAGTGGATCATGGATCGGGATGAATATGTGTACTGATGTGGATGTATCCCTCGAAAACTGTCTGGTTCATTTTTATTTTCGATATCCATATGCAAAGACAAGACATGCTCATCTTTGACTAGAAACATTTAGTTAATAGAAATGCAGCATTCTAAGTTTATGTTAGCATGTGCAGAAACATAGACGGGATAAATACATGTGAATCCATGGGTAGATAATCCCTACAAGAAATCAAGAAGAGAAAATAATTTTTTTTTGCAAAGTCATAATATCATTGCCCATCTTTGACTAGAAACATTTTCTTTTTTTCTGCAGACTAATATGAATATGTAGATGATACGTGGTATATATATACACTAATGAGCACTACAAATTAGTATTGTCTCACTGTTTGCTCAAGCCCTAGTGTCCCACATTGATAATGTAAAAAGAATGTGAAGATACACAGCAATATAAAAGAAGTGGGTTGTCAATGCAAAAAAGCATACCTTTCTCGGCCTTTTGGCTAAGATCAAGTGTAGTATCTGTTCTTATCAGTTTAATATCTGATATGTGAGTCATTGGCTCACATGATATTAACTCAATTTTTTTAAGGGGAAAGGCCCATTTAGGTAGCTTGCTGCCGGGGCCTTTGAGTGTCGCCTTGGTTTTGCACTATTACCTTGGCCTGGCACACCCCATCAATTATAGTCTAACAAGGAAGAATTTTGCTGAATTTGACTTACTATAATTCTATCAATAATGCGAGGGCAAATTATTCTATGTGATGACCCTGTATTGTATTTTCAAAATTTCGAAACAACATTTATATTCTAGATATTTACGATTTAGGATCAGGGTCCACCTTGCAAGTTTGACCCTGGTCCATGGTATAACAACTAAGCATATCTTACTTAGTAAACTCAGAAAGAAATCTAGGTTATTTTAATTTTAACTACATTCTGTATGATCCTTGTTGTTTTGCCTAATCAGAATGGAACTTTCATAAACAAAATACCTAACAGGGGAGATGAATGATGAAATGAAAGATAAATAGCACAGTGATGATATTTATGTGCAGTATAAGAAGTGATGAATGGTGTAAAATAAAAAGAAAATGAAAAAGGAGGAACCAGTTCAATCTTATGTTCTTTGATGGGCTTTGGGTGTTCTTCAGTTTTGTTCAAATTGAAGAAAGCTGCATGCGCTGAGAATAATTGAAGCACTGAGTATCCATTGTGAGGGGTGGAATGCTGTTATTAATTAGTTGCGCCGAGTTAATGTCTTATATGTGGAGCAAATAATCTCCTTCAACTCACGGCCCACGTTACATGAGATTTGGTCTTGAAGAAAGTCTTTCTCTTTCAAGTTACAGCTTTTGATTAAATTGTTCATGTGTCTTTGCGTGTTTCCTTCACATTGGCTTTTATTTCTAACCGGGAGGAGACGAACAATTAACTAGTGAGAGCAAAAGGCATGTTACAATAAACAATGATGATATGTGTAGTATAACAACCAACGAGTGGTCTAAAATAAATCAATGGAAAAAAATAAAAAGAAAATGAAGGACCAACCTGTTCAATCGTTTGTTCGTCTTCAGATGTACTAATTCAGAACATCAAAAAGGGTTGAAGTGGCTCATGGACTCGGGAGGAATGTGTGTACCAATGTGGATGTATCCCTTGAAAACTGTCGGTTCATTTTTATCTTCGATATCCATATGCAAAGACAAGACATGCTCATCAAATTTGGTTAATAGAAATGCAGCATTCTAAATTTATGTTAGCATGTGCAGAAACATAGACTGGATAAATACATGTGAATCAAGAGTTTTTGACTGAAATAGGAATGGACTTATGGTGATTGACAATAATATGAATGAGATTTGTTTTGGACAATAAAAGGAAAATCGAGTTTGGGAAACGCGGTTTGGTTGAAAACCGCATTTCCCAAACTCGGTTGAGCTTAATGGCCACGCCAATATCAGCCGCATTTGAGAAATGCGGCTGTAGTATAATATACAACAACCGCGTTTCCCGAATGCGGTTGTAGTATACACAAATACGCATTCGGAAAGTGCGTTCCTTGTATAATATGAACACCGCATGTTTCCGCCTTTCTGCCCGAGCCGAAGATAAACTATGGAGACCAAGGAAATCACTTCAACCCAGCTATCAAAATTTCTACCATCATCTTCTTCTTGCTTTTCTCTGCGCCAAACAAATTTCCCGTTAGAAAAACTATCACTCTAGGATTTCGAGAAATCAGTTTTTTTTTTTTAAAAATCAACAGAAATGCAATACCTTTCGAGTGTGTTGTGCACGATTGTGCTGAGATCGTGTGCTTTCTGAGAGCCCCTGTAGCTGCTGGGAATCGAGAGAATTCCGAAAGCGAGGAGCATTAAAACGACCAAATAGAGAATTACAAACATGGTGAAAGTAGTGGTCGCCGACGACGTCGTTTTCTGTGGGAGTCCTCGGCCGTATTTCCCCTTCGCCATTGTTACAGCATAAGGCGGAAAGGCGGAAGCATATCCACATTTTCCAGTATAATATACGACAACTGCGTTTCTCAAATGCAGTTGTAGTATAGACAAATACGCATTTGGAAAACGCGATTGTCGTATATTATACTACAGCCGCATTTTCCAAATGCGGCTAATATTGCCGTGGCCATTAAGCTCAATCGAGTTTGGGAAATGCGGTTTTCAGCCCAACCGCGTTTCCCAAACTCGATTTTCCCTTTATTGTTCAAAAAAAATCTCGTTCCTATTATTGTCAATCACCATAGGCCCATTCCTATTTTAGTCAAAAACCCGTGAATCAATGGGTAGATAATCCCTGCAAGAAATCAAGAAGAGAAAATAAATCCTTTTTGCAAAGTCATAACATCATTGACTAAAAACATTTTTTTTCGAGGTAGAAGACATTTTTTTTTTTCTGCAGACTAATAAACACTACAAATTAGAAAGAATATGAAGATACACGAGTAATATAAAATAAGTGGGTTGTCAATGAAAAAAAGCATACATTTCTCGGCCTTTTGGCTAAGATCACGCAAATTATGTCCTGGAAATTAACGTGTTCACCATGAATGGTGAACATGGGTTCAAACGGTGTTATTTTTACGAAAAAATAAATTTTTAGTTAATGTGGTATTAACGGCGCGCGTTTGTTCAGATTATGAATTTTCTGTTATGAGATTATGAATGTACTGTAAATTCATAATCGCATAAAAGAAAACATTTATTAAATTATGAATTTTCTGTTATGAGATTATTATGAATTTACAGTTATCTAATTATGAATTTTCTGTAAATTCATAATTTCATAACAGAAAATTCATAATTTATAACAGAAAATTTATAATCGCATACCAGAAAATTCATAATCTCATAACAGAAAATTCTTAATTTCATAACAGAAAATTCATAATCTCAAAAAAGAAAATTCATAATTTCATAACTGCACATTCATAAATCCATGCATGCACATTCATAATTTATGAATGTTGAATAAACTTGCGCGAAGAGGAAGTGAAATCGCGAAATGTGAAAATGAAGAAGAAAAGTCGCGCGGTTAATTTAAAAAAAAAAAAACAAAAAAACAAAAAACGGTGCACCGTTACCATTGGAACCGTGAACACAGTTCCATGGCATAACGATTGCTAAGATCAAGTGTAGTATCTGTTCTTATCAGTTTAATATATGATATGTGAGCCCTTGGCTCACATGATATTAACTTAATTTTTCTAGGGAAAGGCCCATCAAGATAGCTTATAGCTTACTGGCAAATTATGCTGTGCATCCGTATGCACCATGCATGGTGCATACGGATGCAAAAACGACGTCGTTTTAATAAAACGCGCGTCTCTCCTTAAAAAAAAAAATCAGGTTCTATTCCCAACAACAACATATGAACTAAAATTCCATAATCGATGAACTATAATTCCATAATCAATGAACTATAATTCCATAATCTAATCTATGAACTAAAAATTCCAGAATGAATGAACTAAAATTCCATAATCTATAAACTAAAATTTCATAATCGATGAACTACAATTACATAATTGATGAACTATAATTCCATAATCAATGAACTATAATTCCATAATCTATGAACTAAAATTCCAGAATGAATGAACAAAAAAATGTTGTTGCTGGGAATCGAACCTAAATTTTTTTTAAAGGGAGACGCGCGTTTTTTAATAAAACGACGTCGTTTTGGCATCCGTATGCACCATGCATGGTGCATACGAATGCACAGCATAACGATTGTGGCTTACTACCCGTGTCTTAATTTTTCTAGGGGAAAGGCCCATCAAGATAGCTTGCAGACGTTATGCCATGGAACCGTGTTCACCATTCATGGTGAACACGGTTCCATCGGTGTTAGTACACCGTTATCTTTTTTTTTTTTTTTTTTTAATTAATTGCGTGACTTTTCTTCTTTATTTTCACATTTTGTGGTTTCACTTTAATTTGAGGTGAACAAAGATTTCGGACATTCATAAATTATGAATTCATGCCTGCACATTCACTTTGGAACCATGCCTACACATTCCCGTCCGAAATCACGGAAATTCATAAATTATGAATCCATGCCTGCACATTCACTTTGGAACCATGCCTACACATTCACTTTGGAACCATGACTACACATTCACTTTGGAACCATGAGATTATGAATTTTCTGTTATAAGATTATGAATTTTCTGTTATGAGATTATGAATTTTCAGTTATGAGATTATGAATTTTCTGTTATGCGATTATGAATTTTCTATTATGAGATTATGAATTTTCATTACATTCATAATTTCGGAGTTTCGGACATTCATAAATTATGAATTCATGCATGCACATTCACTTTGGAACCATGCCTACATATTCCCGTCCGGAATCACGGACATTCATAAATTATGAATCCATGCCTGCACATTCACTTTGGAACCATGCCTACACATTCACTTTGGAACCATGAGATTATGAATTTTCTGTTATAAGATTATGAATTTTCTGTTATGAGATTATGAATTTTCAGTTGTGAGATTATGAATTTTCTGTTATGCGATTATGAATTTTCTATTATGCGATTATGAATTTTTTGTTATGAGATTATGAATTTTCATAAAATTCATAATCTCATAACAGAAAATTCATAATTTGATCAAACGGCGCTGTTAACTCCACATCCGCGAAATTTTTTTTTTTTTGCCTAAAAACGACGTCGTTTTGCCTTGTGTTCACCATTCTCGGTGAACACGATTCCATGACATAATTTGCGGATAGCTTGTTACCTGTGTCTTTGAGTGTTGCCTTGGTACTGCACTATTACCTTGGCCCGGCATGCCCCACCAATTTCATTCCAACATCTCATAATATATTTTTGTTGTATTGGTTAATACGAAAAAAGAAGGTTGTGCGGGTGTATTCCTGGAATGGAACGGACGCCTTTTCTTTTATTTATTTATTTTTTTAAAAAAAAAAAAAAAATTGCTCCACATGAACGCTATTCCTTTATTTTTTAAAATAAATAATTTTTCTTCTTTCCCACTGCCATACATTTGATTTCAACCAGGAAAATATTACTTAACTATAACATACTCATCTTATAAAGATATATATACATGAGAATAATCTATAGTCAAGACAAATTTATTAAGACGGTTTCCATCAATCCACAAGTTAGAAACAATGATGGAATGCTAGAATCATGTAAAATTAAAATGATAGAAAGAAAATGAAAACTTAGATAGCCAACAACTCAAGTCCTCAACACAAACTAGACTAGGACTAAGACTTGGTTCAGTAGATTAATTCTATACAATGAATTCCCCATCTTGAATCAAGAAGCCCCAATAAAGACAAAATAGCACCAATGACCACAACAAATTGTCCAGTCATATTATTTTTTTTCCCAAGCCTTGTGGAAAACAAAATCTCACCCTCTTTGCAAAGAATTCATTTTCCTCAACTTTGAGAAATTGATTTTCCAATTGAAAAATTAATTCCATTAACCAAACAATATAAAACTATATTTTCCTTAGTCTAGAGGTTTATTCTCTACCCTCCTAACCACAGTACCTGAGTTCAAACTCCTCAAGTAGTTTGTCTTAGGGGTTAGAGTCAAATGCCTAGTCTAACTTGATTTGGACCCTATAGGAAATGCCAATCTAACTAGACAAATACATAGTCAAATGTCAGTTAAAAGACAACATAATACTTTTTGCGGTGGCACAAAGTTTCTCGTAAATTAAATAACAATGACAAATTTATTGAGGAGATCAGAGTATATGAGAATGAGAAAAGTTGGTGAGTCGATATTAGGTACATTGCATTTATATTGTAATTTAGTACCTTTTTAGTGTGAAATCATTTTTATTTTTTTAGTTTTAAATATTAAGATGACTCTACCTATTTTTTTTAAGTGATTTATTTTCCTTCCACTACTGGAAATTTCGCTATTTCCGTCCAACAATAATATTGGTCGGTAATTTGTAATAAATCACAACATTCCGTTGCAAATAGAAGTGGACGGAACGTTGGATGGAAATTCCGTCTAACTGTAGCACATTGGACGGAAGTTCCTACGGCCTCAAAATGTTGGACGGCACTTCCGTCTAACAGTTGCGCGTTGGACGAAAAATCGAATTGACTGGTAGGTGAAATGCAAACTGGTAGGTATTTTTAATTACCGACGGAAAATTGAATATTAAAGCTTCCACTGCGTATTTCAGCTCATTTTCTTCAACTTTCCTCCATTTTTTTCTCTCTTCTCCATTGTAAAATTTGCTTCTTTGTTCGAAATTAGCATGGGTAACAACATATAGAGTTATTTTCAACAAAATACATTTTAAATCTAGGTATGAGTTAAAAATAATACTCCGTAGCTTTTAATTTGTATTTGTGTTTATGGATAATATATATAGACATACAATTGCAATGTTATTATATAAAATCATTTATTGTGGTTTTGATATATATATATATATATATATATATATATATATATATATATATATAATTAATTTTTTGTGATTTTGAGATATTTGTATTTTTATAATAGGCATATATGGATAGTATACCAGAACATCGAAAATGGATGTATAATCGATTGTTGCCTGGAAAGAGAGATACACTGATGAATTTTTAGCTGGTGTTGAGGAATTTGTTAATTATGCATGCACACTTCCAGTATACGAGTCGACAAATACAGTTAGGTGTCTATGTAGTAAATGCAAGAATAGAGTACATTTATCTGCTGATGAAGTCCGTGTTCACTTGTATAAGAAAGGATTTGAACCGTATTATTGGGTATGGACGTGTCACGGTGAGCCGATTCCCACGGTAAATGAACAATTTCCAGAGACACGTAACGAAATTAATCAGTATGAAACAATGGTGTTTGATGTAGGTGGTTCATCATTTATTCCATTTAATGTGCAAAATGACCAAGAAGAAGATCCACATACAAGTGCAAAAAACTTTTATGATTTATTAAGCACTGCTAGGCAACCTTTATCCCCTACTTGTGCTGAGGAAACAGAGTTGTCATATGCGCTTAAGATGATGAATATAAAGGCAACCTATAACATTCCGCAACTAGAAATGGATGAAATATTTGAGTACAATAAGCATATAATGGGTCAAGATAATCGAGTACCGTCTAGGTATTACGATTCAGAGAAATTGATCTCAAAGCTTGGTCTTGCTCATGAGAAGATTGATTGTTGTGTTAATAGCTGCATGTTATACTATAAGTCTGAGATCAATGATAGACATTGTAAGTTTTGTGGTGAGCCTCGGTTTAAACCACGTCCACCTAATTGTACTCGTGGGAAAGAAGTGCCCCAGAAAAGGATGCATTACTTGCCTCTCATCCCTAGATTGCAGCGATTGTATGCATCACCTAGTTCTGTTGAGCACATGAGATGGCATTATGAAAATCGTCGCCAACCAGGTGTTATGTGTCATCCTTCAGATGGTGAGGCATGGAAACACTTTGATAGTCAATATCCTGACTTTGCAGCAGATCCTCGTAATGTCAGACTTGGTTTGTGTTCTGATGGGTTTTCTCCATTTGGTTTAAATGCTAAATCATATTCTTGTTGGCCAGTTATGGTTGTTCCATATAATCTTCCACCTTCAATGTGCATGACTCCCCCATATACATTCTTAACTTGTATTATTCCTGGGGAGCACAACCCAAAGGCCAATATTGATGTGTATCTACAACCTTTAATCGATGAGCTTCAATTGTTATGGGAGATAGGAGTTTTAACTTATGATGTCTCATTAAAGCAAAACTTTATGATGCGAGCTATGTTGATGTGGACCATCAATGACTTTCCTACTAACGGTATGTTATCTGGTTGGCAAACCGCAGGAAAACTAGCATGTTCTTATTGCAATCATTGTACTAAATCTTTTTATTTAAAGAATGGGCGCAAGACATGTTGGTTTGATTGTCATCGACAATTTCTTCCAATGGATCATCCGTTTAGAAAAAATCGTGTAAAGGGAAAGCAAACTGTTTTCATAGATGGTTAAAAAGAAGAGGAAAATAATATGTCAATTGTCAAATGCTGTAGATAAATGAAGCCTAAAGGAGACTGTAATTTAACATATAGCTTTCTCTTTCTGGGTTTCTGACCTTGTTAGATTTAAATTGGATGATCGAATAAATGTTTTTCATTTTAAAAGACACCTTATTTTAATAATTAAATGAGTAGGCTTGGTGTTTCCATTCACATTTTAAGTCAACTCTCAGAGCATATCTTGTAATTTATCAATACTTCAAGTTTTAGTATTTCCATTTTCAGTTTTTGTCCTTCTGATAGTAGAATCAATAGACTGTTTTGGTAGGAATATAATGCTGGGAATTGCTGTGAATATAATGCTGGCAAAAGACAAATAATCCCCTGGAGAGTGATATATGCATGTGTACCAATTTGCTGGCCAATTTCATTGTTTGCATGTGAACCACATATAGCTTTCCCTATGTTTGACAAATTGACATTAAAAACTTCAACAATCTTGACCATAATCCTTTCATCATAAATCTGCAACTGATCTTGATCTGGTTGGCATATGTATATTTAATTTTAACCATTTAATATTGTATTTTTTTAATTGCATTTGACTATCATCCTGTGGTGCTATATAGATGTCTCAACATAAAAGAAATAGAGGGAGTAAAAGGAAGACATGTACAAGTACTCAGTCACAGCTTCACTTGTCACGACCGCCATCATTGCATCCAATAATTAATGGTTCGGAAGAAGAAAATAGAGTGACAACAGAAAGCAATGAATTCAGAAGGCATTTGCATGACACTGATTCTGAGCGTACTGCCTCAGCTTCCAGGGAGAGTGAGCATACTGTTGAAGCAGCGACTGAGCATACTTCTCAACCGACTTCTGAGCCATCAGATGTTCCACCAAACATGATTCCAAATGACCGTAGGACTCTGATTCACCCAATTGGCGGAAGAGCGTAAGTACTATACATTTTCACATATATTATATAAATAAATGCCATAAAACCTAACATTGCATTATAATTCAGATTTGAGCCTCATTCAGCATATCGTGGGATCATCGATTGCATACAAAAGGCATACACGCAGGCTATAAAATCATTTAAGGTTGCTCCTCAATATCTGAAGGACGTGTGGTTTAATGAGTTTAAGGTAAGCATTTTAGAAGAGTTTGTAATTGCATTAAACAACTGGACATATGTATATTAATTTGGTAGAGAAACTATATTAATTCCCATGCACTCATCTATTATTTCTTGTTACTTATCAAAATATATAATTTACCTAATGACCAGCTTATCTTTTATCTCTGCTTCTGTTGTTTATACTAGTATATTAGCTGGACTTCTTCTGCAATTTTATAGGCCTCTCTTATTTATACTTTATACTAGTATATCTACTAAAACTTTGTCTGAGTTAGCACCTCATGTTATTTATTTTTGAAGTGTATCTTTATACTAGTATATCTACTAAAACTGACTCATAGAATTGAAAGATGAATCTGACTCAATAAAACATTACTTGTCTTTGCTAATTTAGAATTTTGATGATTATAGAAACATTATAGATGGGATCCACTAGAGGAGAATACTGTACGCCGCATCTTTGAGAAAAGAGGTGCAAAGCTCCTTACAGACCATCTGACAGTGGTTCGTGTGGGCTTGACAAAAAACAAAACCAAACCACATTGGATTCCTAATGATGTGCTAGATGACTTGGTCCGCATTTGGGAGAGTGATGATTTCAAAAAGCTCTCGGAGAAAAACAAGATTAATAGAAATTCAAATTCTGGAGGACTAGGTGCATCACTTCATAGTTGTGGTTCTATTCCTATGACTGAACATCGCCGAAGATTGGTAAGTTTGAAGAAAAAAAAACTTAAAATAGCTTATCTTATAAAATTATACTAAATATGTTGTATTATTCTTGAATAGAAAGAAAAACTTGGAAAAGATCCAAGTATTGTAGAATTATATCAACACACTCATAAACTGAAGAATGGAGATGGAGCATATGTTTGTCCAAAAGCTCAAAAAGTTGTGGTAAGAATCTTTGTAATATAACCTCTATTTAAAGTGTGACATTGAATTATTTTAGTAGATAAAAATACTTTGTTTTACTTTATAGGATACAATGGATGAACTGCGACAGACTCAAACTGATGCATCAGATGTAGAGCTGTGGTTGGAGGCCACCGGTGGTGTAAAGAGGGGAGGGAACGTATATGGCTTAGGATCGGATACGCCATACTATTTTCCTGAAGCTTCAAAGAAATCAAAATCTCAAGCTGGAGCATCATCTTCAAATACAACTTTGATGGCAGAAATTCAACAAATGAGGGAAGAAAACAAAATGTTTCGGGAAGAAAACAAGATTATCCAAGAAGAACTTGAAAAGATGGGTACTATATTTGCACAATTCAGTGCAAATCCTGAGTTGTTAAGTTCTTTAAACTTGAACAACTCCAGCTCACTAAATGATGAAACACAAGCTGCTTCCGATGAAGATTAAGTACTTGATGTTATTATGACTTTTTTTTTTGGTGTGTATGGCAATAGTACACTGCTTAAATATTTATGCACACGATACTCTCTTTTGGTTGTAAATAATTTTGATATTTTTAAGTATTTTCATTTTGAATTTAGATAGTGTGTAATTACTTTGTTTATGATATATAATCTATTGACAACAGGTAAAAAAATATTATAGCAAGATCAAAATAAAAAAAAAAAAAAAACAATAATTTATATAAATTGATATTTTCCTGCCAAAATCAATAGTCACAATTTCCATCCAACGGTTCAAAGTTGGATGGAAATTCTCATTTTAGAATGAGAGTTACCATCCGGATTTTCCGTCCAACGGGTCAAAGTTAGTCACAATTGTTGACCAACCTGTTGGTCGGAATTTCTATCCAACAGGTCAAAGTTGGACGGAAGTTTCCATTAGGGGTGTAAATGAGTCGAGCCGAGCCCAAGCATGGGTAGGCTCATGCTCGTGCTCGTTAATGATAGCACTGCTCGAGCTCGAGCTCGAGCTCATTCGAGCTTGTGAACTGATGCTCGAGCTCGAGCTCGGCAATTGTCGAGCTGCTCGAGCTCGAGCTCGAATTCGAGCCTGAACTTGAGCTCGAGTTCAGGCTCGAATTCGAGCTCGAGTTTAGGCTCGAATTTGAGCTCAATTTTGATCTGGAATTTGACCTGTTTGATTTAAAATTTAAACTACTTTGTTTTATGACTTTTATCCATACATAATTATTAAAATATTTTAATTTCTCTCCGCTAATTATTATTTTTATATACTAATTATAATATAATTATATTATATATTATATATTATATAATATATTATGAGGCTCGCGAGCGGCTCGTCGAGCCGCGAGCTTACAATACCTAAGCTCGGCTCGTGCTCGTTTAATCCATGAGCTGCTCGAGTTCGAGCCGAGCTCAATTTTGACCGAGTTCGAGCCGAGCGTTGACCGAACTGCTCATGAGCGACTCGCGAGCGGCTCGGCTCATTTACACCCCTAGTTTCCATCCTAAAATAGTGGATTGCCATCCAGAATTTCCGTCCAACGGGTCAAAGTTGAACGGAAATTCCCATCCTAAAAATGGTGGGTTACCATCCGGATTTTTCGTACAACTTTGACCTATTGGACGTAACTTCTGACCGACATCTGATGTTGGACAGAATTACCAGTGTTCAATTTTCCGAGGTCTCATTTTGGACAGAATGTTGGACGGAAACTTGTTTTCCGACCAATAAACCCCGTTTTCCGTCCAATTTTCGTTGGACGGAAATAACAGAATTTCCAGCAGTGTTCCAATCCAATGTAATCACACCTACCACCCTTTTCTTCAGAAAATATAAGAAATAGTTTACCCCCACAAAGTAAATAAATAAAAATTAGTTAATGCCTACATTATATTTTCTTTGCTTATTCACATTTAACTTTTATCGCCTATGGTGACATTTTTACATCAAATCCTAATTTTTTTTTTTTTAGTATTACTAGCTCTTACAATATAATATTTGTTTATAACTATTTTCTCAATCTATTGAAACACAAAAAGTCAATATTGCTCTCACTGAGACTCGATCTCATTCGTATCACTAGATCACAAGGTCATTGATTCAAATAAAAAATTGAGCAAATCATCCAAGTATTTTAAAATATGCAACAATATGGCATTTCTAAAAAAGGTTTGCTGAGGTACTAGAAATAAGGAAAATATTTAATAAGGCAATTTAAATGGTGCCAAAAGAATGTCAGGATGTGAACTGTTTAAAATATTAACAAGTAATTAGCAAGCCTATTTCCTCTATATAAGTACTTGAAATAGTTTACAATGTTCATCCTTAATCATCATTCAAAATTTATTTCTTTCCAACAACACTATGAAGTTCATGGAATCATTTTGATAGATATATGGGATTCTGTGTGCTTAGCTGGTCAAATGCTCTAACACACAAATCCTAGTTGACAGGTTAAAAACAATATAAAAATTCAATTTTTTAAGTTATATAAATATTTAATGTTAATAAAAGAGATTTCATACATTCCAAAAACACTGTTGGATCAGCAAACACAATATAAATTAGGTTGTGCCAAATTCAATATCTTTCATGATCAGCAAATATCTGTCAAAAAACATAAGTTATAAGTTATCCGTTTTGAGCGTACAATATATCAATCTCTTCGTCTCACTACGAAGAACCCGAATCCACTTTGACTCGACCCAAATCGAAAGTGGACCACACTGATAATTATACTACAAAATAGCCACTTAACATGTCATTTTAAGCTATTTTTTCCAACATATAAAAAATGCAAACAAATTGTATTGTCGTGACAATTAGACTACAAATTAGTCTCATGATTATCGCTTCCAAGACTTTGCTAAACAATTTTTTTATTTAAGTTTCTTAAATACAAAATAAGTATTGCCCCACTGTTTGCTGAAGTCCCACATTGATAAAAAACAGTGGGGCAAATAACAAATACTATTTGATACAGTGGTGCATAGCAGAAGTGGACTGTCTACAAAAAAAAAAAAAAAAAAAAAAAAAAAAAATACCTTTCTCGACCTTTTGGCTAATAACAAATAACAAATACTATTTGATACGTAGCCATTGGCTCACACGATATTAACTCAAATTTTATAGGGTAAAGGCCCGTTTATGTAGCTAATTTTATAGGGTAAAGGCCCGTTGATGTAGCTTGCTGCCTGGGCCTCTGAGTGTCGCCCCAATGTTTTTGCTGCTTACTGTACACCACTATAGATTTTTACCGTACACCACTATAGATTTTTACTGTTAGGGAATGTTTTTACCGTACACCACAGCATTTTATAGGGTAAAGGCCCGTTTATGTAGCTAATTTTATAGGGTAAAGGCCCGTTTATGTAGCTTGCTGCCTGGGCCTCTAAGTGTCGCCCCAATCTTTTTGCTGCTTACTGTACACCACTATAGATTTTTACCGTTAGGGAATGTTTTTACCGTACACCACTACAGATTTTTACCGTTAGGGAATGTTCTTTGGTCTCCATAATCACTGCAAGAAAAGAAATCAAGAAGAGGAAACGAAAATCTTATTTGCACTCATAATATCGTTGCCCATTATTGACTGGAAATGTTTTCTACATATGTGGTCATTAGATCATATATACTAATAAGTACTAGAAACTAGTATTGTCTCACCATTTGCTCAAGTTTCGAATTTGCATGAGCAACATAAAAGAAGGGGTTGTCTACTAAGAAAAGCATACCTTTATTGGCCTTTTGGATAAGATCATATCAAGTGTAGTATCTGTTCTTATCAGTTTAATATCTGATCGGCCTTTTGGCTAAGATCATATCAAGTGTAGTATTTGTTCTTATCAGTTTAATATCTGATACAGGGATTGTCTACTAAGAAAAACATACCTTTCTCGGCCTTTTGGCTAAGATCAAGTGTAGTATCTGTTCTTATCAGTTTAATATATGATACGTAAGCTATTAGCTCACATGATATTAACTCATTTTGTTTAAGGGGAAGGCTCATAGTGCTCATTAAAGTAGCTTGCTACTTGGGCCTTAATTTGTCGCCTTGGTATTGCACTATTACCTTGGCCTGGCAAACCTCACCAATTTTAGTAAAACATGTTTCACCAATTAATGGATGAGTATATAATCACTAGAAGAAATTAAGAATGGAAATAAACCTGGTTTGGATAGTCTTACAATATTTGCAAAGGATAAAAATAAGTTGAACATATCTCCTTAACACTTATCAGCATACATACCAGCCCTAAGTAATCAAACTTTACAGCCACCTTTCTTACATTTACTAGTGTTAAATCCATCGTCACCTACAGAAAAAGTGAATAGACGAGTTCATATAGCTGCAACCAGATATGGACGACATGAGAAAATATTTATTCCCTACAAACGCAAGGAAGCAATTTTGGGTATAGCAAATGCAAACAAATTGCATCTTTGAGAGAATTAGACTACCATATAGCCTTGGAGTCATCTTCAATACTTTGGTGCATACTCATAGCATCAAAGAGTTTGGCTAACTATTTTTCCGTAATTTTCTTAACATATTAGAAATTTAGAATAATAATCAGCACTAAAAATTAATATTGTCCCACTTTGCTTACGGCCCACATTGATAATGTAGAAAGAATGTGAAGATGCACGAGCAATATAAAAGAAGTGGGCTGTCAATTGAGAAAAGCATACCTTTCTCGGCCTTTTGGCTAAGATCAAGTGTAGTATCTGTTCTTATCAGTTTAATATCTGATACGTGAGTCATTGGCTCACACGATATTAACTTAATTTTTTCTAGGGGAAAGGCCCATCAAGGTAGCTTGCTATCTGGGCCTTTAAGTGTCGCCATGGTATTGCACTATTGCCTTGGCCTAGCACACCTCACCAATTTTGTTCCAACATTTTATAATATATTTCATTGTTTGTTTAAGTAAATTTAGAAATACCACTATAGTATGTTCTAAACTGTTAAAGAAAGAAAATTCTGCAAAAAAGAACATGAAGAATACAACATAGATGAGATGAATCAGTGTTGTGGATGTTTTTCTTCATAAACCATGCTCCTCAAAAACGGTTAGATGTGTTTTATCAGATGTATGCACACGGGCTTATCCAATCTAATTGATTGAAATGCAGACTTTTAAACTTGTGTTTGCATGTGTACAAAGAACATATTTTTTGCTTACCTCAGCTCTTCATCCAAGTACGTAACATCCAGCGAACTGCCATAAATCAATGGGAAAAAAAAAAAAACAAACCTTTCTCGGCCTTTTCGCTAAGATCCACTAAACCAGCCTAGTTTGCCTGGGCTAAAACCAAGAAGCATAACAATAGTTAAGAGATTAAATGATAATAATAGTCATAATCGTTCCATTCTTTTCATCGATCCATAAAGAAGACAAAACAATTTTCAATGTGTTATGTTTTAAAACACGGATGAAAACATGCTAATTGTTACAGCCAGTAGCTGCCTGTTAGTTGTGATTGGTAGTAGAAACCTATTAGTCATGGCTGGAAGTTGCAACCAGACAGTCCATTGTCACTTTCTTGCTGCAATCTACAGAGTAAATTCTTTTCCGTTTTAGTGTTTGATGATGATTGCATTTATAAAGAATAAACTCAAGTATTTGAACATAAGCTGCTAAAATTCTCCGAACTTATTAAAACGCATGTTCGGTATTGATCCTGTAGGGATTACCTTTCAAGAATTTAGCGAGGAGCTCAATAAGAGGCACCAGCATTCGCGGGTGTTAAATCTGCTGTCACCTGCAGAAAAGAATACTTGACATCAATACCAAGAGCAAATCCTTCTTGCATTGATTGAGTAATGTTGGAAAATGGTGAATAAATCGATACACAAAATATATATAAATATATATATTTGTCCCGAAAGATGGAATTTAATTTGTACAAAATTAATTCCAACCAATTTTGGTACGAAACCAAAATTACATATATATACCTCGTATATATATTAACTAACTAGGGATTTATTTTATCAAAATAATCCCACCACAACTAGTACGAAACTAGAACACGGGACTTAATTTCCAAGAAATTAATCCCACCACAACTAGTACGAAACTAGTACAGGGATTTAATCTATCCGAGATTAATCCCACCACTTGGTCCGAAACCAAGAACAAAATAAAAGCAAGAATGGGTTTCTAACCTGAGGTTTAACCCAACGTGAAGAAGAAGAAGAAGAAGAAGAAGAAGAAGAAGATGATGATGAAGCCCGAGTCGTGTGTACACACACTCTCCTTAAAACCGATTCGCCACCTCCCGAGGGTGCTAGGATCGTTGTGGCGTCAGTCTCCCAGGATAAAACGGACTACGACTTTGGCGTTCGAGCACTCCAACCCAAAGCCCGGCGAACTAGAACACAAGCTGAGCACTCCGATGTTTTACGGAAGATGTTCGGCAGAATTTCTTTTCTTTTGTAAACTAGATGAGAGTTGAGAGAAAACAAAAGAATTTTGATTGATTCAAAGCTCGCAGCAAAACATTCTGCCAACCACCAAGCTATTTGTAGGAGAAGGGAATTAAAGCATATTCATGGCCATTAACCAACATAAATTCAAAATTTAATAATTGGATAATAACGTTTGAAACGGTCGTAATTATTATCGTAATAATTCCAACGGTCACGAACTTAATACGCGATTAATTCGTACCGACCACAACGACCTGTTTCAAAATATCTGAGTGACCAAGAAGTCTGTACAAACCCGAAGGTTTAACGAATTGGGACCGAAAACCACACCCGAGTGGTCCACACGCACCGAAACGGTGCAGCACGAATCAATGCATATAGCATTGACTCGTGCTCAGCACGAAAGTAGCTCACGAAAGGAGAGCACGAAAGGAGCTCACAACTCCAACTTTCAGCATGAAACTAAAGCTTATAATTAAGCTTTCAATTTTGCATGCACTTTCGTCCAGCATGAAAGCATAGCACGAAAGGTGCTAAAAATCCCAATTCACTAATTAAGCAACCAAAGCTTAATTACACTTAAGCTCTACAACTTTCGTGCAGTGCAACGAAAGTTATTAAAATGCTTATTTCTAATTAGCATTTAAACTTAAGTTTTTGACTTCTCTCCAATAGGTCCACTTTGAGAATCAATTTCTCATTCACCTATTACCCATTTTGAGCGTACATTATATCAAATTCTTCGTCTCACTACGAAGAACCCGAATCCACTTTGACCCGACCCAAATCGGAAGTGCCGAAGTGGATCCCACATATATTTGTACCACAAAATAATCACTCAAAATGCCATTCTTAGCTAAAAATTCCAACAAGTAATAAGAACAAAAATAGGTTGTGTGCTCCAGAAACACCACTTGACATCAATACCAAGCAAAAATGTCAATCATCATAATATATATATATATATATATATATATATATATCGTTCCATACTCAGACTAATCACCGTTCGCACCAGACCAACTCAACTATGGGGTAAAGTGTTGGACATATTGGTTTTTCTATACAAGAGGGGGTTTTGAACTCCCAACTTCTCTTAACGGATGAGAGTGGACGGCCACTTATGCCAACCAAGCTAGTTAACACCATAATTTTATGAATGAATAAAGTAGCTTGCTACTTCGGCCTTAAATTGTCATATGTTTCACCAATTAATGGATGAGTGTATAATCACTAGAAGAAATAAAGAATGGAAATATACCTAGTTTGCATAGTCTTACGATATCTGCATTGTCTCTGCAAGTTTGGCTAAAGGAAACAATTTTGGGTATAGCAAATGCAAACAAATTGCATCTTTGAGAGAATTAGACTACCGTATAGCCTTGGAGTCATCTTCAAGACTTTGGTGCATGCATACTCATTGCTTCAAAGAGTTTGGCTAACTAATTTTCCGTAATTTTCTTAACATATTAGAAATTTAGAACAATAATCAGCACTACAAATTAATATTATCCCACATTGATAATGAACAAAGAATGTGAAGCACGAGCAATATAAAAGAAGTGGGCTGTCATTGAAGAAAAACATACCTTTCTCGGCCTTTTGGCTAAGATCAAGTGTAGTATCTGTTCTTATCAGTTTAATATCTGATATGTGAGCCATTGGCTCACACGATATTAACTCAATTTTTATAGGGTAAAGGCCTGTTTAGGTAGCTTGCTACTTGGGCCTTTGAGTGTCGCCTTGGTGTTGCACTATTACCTTGGCCTGGCACAACCCATCAATTTTATTCCAATGTCTTATGATATATATGTGTGTATTATCTTTGCATTGTCTGTGTTTTTTTTTAGTTTTAGTTAATCAGAAAGTGTGTCATACAACTGCTCTTTTAGTTTCTCTGACTTAGTGCTGCAGATATATTTTGGTGGGGTCAAGAACAAATCCTGTAGGCAAGGATGTGAAGGCAAATTAGATATAAAAGAAGATTTAATGGGTACTTTGAATCAAAGCAGATTTTTACCATAATTTTTAGAGAGAAAATTCTACAAAGGGATCAAAATGACAGTCTTTCTCCAAGTAAGTAATATCCAGCATACTGCAAGCTATTTCAGGAGCTTTTATTCATATCTGTCACCAAAATGAGTATTTAAGTACCGCCATAAATCAACAATGGGAAATAAAAATAAAAAATCTTATTCGCATAGTCATAGAGGAATAACCTAGAATCAAAAGCAAGTTAGATTAGCATTAACCGTTATTGATTTCAAACATTTTCATTCCTGACGGGGGGATTTTAATATCTGATACGTGGGCCATCGGCTCACATGATATTAACTCAATTTTTCTCGAGGAAAGGTCCATCAAGGTAGCTTGCTACTTGGGTCTTTGAGTGTCGCCTTGGTATTGCACCATTGCCTTGGCCTGGCACACCCCACCAATTTCATTCCAACATTTTATAATATCCTGCTCGTTGAATCTGTCTGAATCTAATACTTGATGGTTGTGGTTCTGCACCCTTCAAGCAAGCAAAGGGACAAAAATGACAGTCTTTACATACCACACTACTAGCTACCTTGAAAGAATCAAGTTTAAAGCAAATCCTTCTTGGCATTGATTGAGTAATAAGAACAAAAATAGGTTGTGTGCTCCAGAATCACCACTTGACATCAATACCAAGCAAAAAGGTCAATCACCATAAAAAGGTCAATCTCCCACCCGACTCTTAAGGGATGAGAGTGCACAACCACTTATGCCAATACGAATCAATGATGTGGATGTTTTTTTTTTTTTTGATAAACCATTCCCCTAAAAAACAATCAGATGTATTTTATCTACGATCTCTGTAACAGGATAATTTCCCACAATATTTTTTCTCAGATGTATATGCACACAGGCTTATCAAATTTAATTGATTGAAATGCAGTATTAACATTGTCAAACTGTTTGCTAAGTCCCACATTGAAAATGTAGAAGCATCTGGTTATGCAGAGCAATATAAAAGAAGGGGGCTGTCGACGACGAAGAAAAGCATACCTTTCTCGGCCTTTTGGCTAAGATCAAGTGTAGTATTTGTGGCAAATTATGCTGTGCATCCGTATGCACCATGCATGGTGCATACGGATGAAAAACGGTGTCATTTTAATAAAACGCGTGTCTCTCCTTAAGAAAAAAAAAATCAGGTTTGATTCTCAGCAACAACATATGAACTAAAATTCCATAATCGATGAACTATAATTTCATAATCTAATTTATGAACTAAAAATTTCAGAATGAATGAACTAAAATTCCATAATCTATAAACTAAAATTTCAGAATCGATGAACTACAATTCCATAATCGATGAACTATAATTCCATAATCAATGAACTATAATTCCAGAATGAATGAATAATATAATGTTGTTGCTGGGAATCGAATCTGAATTTTTTTAAAGGAGAGACGCGCGTTTTTTAATAAAACGACGTCGTTTTTGCATCCGTATGCACCATGCATGGTGCATACGGATGCACAGCATAACGATTGAGTATCTGTTCTTATCAGTTTAATATCTGATATATGTGGGCCATTGGCTCACACGATATTAACTCAATTTTTTTAGGGGAAAGGCCTAATTAGGTAGCTTGCTACCTTGGCCTTTGAGTGTCGCCTTGGTGTTGCATTGTTACCTTGGCCTGGCACGCCCCATCAATTCTAGTCTAAAAAATAAGCAAGCATTTTTGTAAATTTGACTTACCAGAATTCAAGTGAGATCTGATGATATTGGAGTGGACAGGCAGTTCCTTCCCAATCTACAGTTGCCAAGTTGTTCTGTCAAAATGAAAACTACACATAATCCCTTTCAACTCACAGCCCACGTTACATGAGATTTTCTCTTGAAGAAAGTCTTTCTCTTTCAAGTTACAGCTTTTGATTACATTGTTCATGTGTCTTTGCGTGTTTCCTTCACATTGGCTTTTATTTCTAACAGGGGGAGACGAACAATAATCTAGTGAGAGCAAACGGCATGTTACAATAAACAATGATGATATGTGTAGTATAAGAACCAATCAGTGGCCTAAAATAAATCAATGGAAAAAAATAAAAAGAAAATGAAGGACCAACTTGTTCAATCGTTTGTTCGTCTTCAGATGTACTAATTCAGAACATCGAAAAGGGTTGAAGTGGCTCATGGACTCGGGATGAATGTGTGTACCGATGTGGATGTATCTCTTGAAAACTGTCGGTTCATTTTTATCTTCGATATCCATATGCAAAGACAAGACATGCTCATCAAATTTGGTTAATAGAAATGCAGCATTCTAAATTTATGTTAGAATGTGCAGAAACATAGACGGGATAAATGCATGTGAATTAATCCCTACAAGAAATCAAGAAGAGAAAATAAATCTTTTTTCCAAAGTCATAGTATCATTGCCCATCATTGACTAGAAACATTTTCTTTCGAGGTAGAGGACATTTTTCTTTTTTTTCTGCAGACTAATATTAATATGTAGATGATATGTGGTGTAAATATATATATACACACACACTAATAAGCACTACAAATTAGTATTGCCCACTGTTTGCTCAAGCCCCAGTGTCCCACATTGATAATGTAGAAAGAATGTGGAGATACACGAGCAATATAAAAATAGTGCGCTGTCAATGGGAAAAACCATACCTTTCTCGGCCTTTTGGCTAAGATCAAGTGTAGTATCTGTTCTTATCAGTTTAATATCTGATACGTGAGCCATTGGCTCTCACGATATTAACTCAATTTTTTTTTGGGAAAGGCCCATTTAGGTAGCTTGCTGCCTGGGCCTTTGAGTGTCGCCTTGGTTTTCCACTATTACCTTGGCCTGGCACACCCCACCAATTTTATCCAAACATCTTATGATTTATTTACATTGTCTCTAAAGATTTTACTATTTTTTGGTCTTTATAACTCAGAAAGTGTGTCTTGAAACTGCTCTTTTAGTCTCTGACGTAGAGCAGCCAGATATTTTGGTGAGGTCTAAACCTGTCAATTGAATAGGAGCTGCAAAATCCAGCAGGAGCTTTTATTGGGGTATCTGTCACCTAAATGACAAAAAAATCTTATTGGCATATTCATAGAGGAATGACCTAACCTGGAGGGTGTGGTTGAGTGGAAGGGTCTCATCCATCCTTAACCAAAGGTCAAGGGTTCAATCATTGGCTTTGGGTATGGAGCAGCCTTAAATTTCCGGGACGGTGGAAACCCTGGTTACACCCAAAAAAAAAATAGAGGAATAACCTAGATTCAGAAGCAAGTTAGATTAGCATTTCTCATTATTGATTTCAAACATTTTATTTCCAGGTGGAAGGATTTTTTTTTTTTTTTGTAAGAAAAAAAAACTTTTTCTGCTAATTAATATATGAATATGTAAATTGTATGTGCTTATTTTTGTATATCAACAATATATTATATATCACTAAAAGAGTAATAAAATAAATTGAATATATCTCTTTACACATATCAGCATTGTACATACCAGCCTGCAATTTTGAAGTAATCAAACTTTACAGCCACATTTTCTTGCATTTACTGGTGTTAAATCTATCCTCAAATGCAGGAAGAAAAAAAAAAAGAAGAAGGAATAGAAGAGTTAATTTAGGTGCAAACAGATATGCGGTGGGAGAAAATATTTATTCCGCACAAACACATGGAAACAAATTGCATCTTTGTGAGAATTAGACTACCAAATAGCCTTGGAATCATATTCCACACTTTGGTGCATAGCTTCCAAGACTTTGCCTAACTATTTTTCCGTAATTTTCTTAACATATTAGTAATTTAGAATACACTAATCAACACTACAAATTAATATTGTCCCACTGGTAGCTCAAGTCCCACATTGATAATGTAGAAAGACTGTGAAGATGCATGAGCAATATATAAGAAGTGGGAAAGCGATGGACAAAAGCATACCTTTCTCGGCCTTTTGGCTAAGATCAAGTGTAGTATCTGTTCTTATCAGTTTAATATCTGATACGTGAGCCATTGGCTCACACGATATTAACTCAATTTTTATAGGGGAAAGGTCCGTTTAGGTAGCTTGCTGCTTGGGCCTTTGAGTGTTGCCTTGGTGTTGCACTATTTCCTTGGCCTGGCACAGCCCACCAATTTTAGTCTAATCTTGAGCAAGCATTTATGTAAATTTGACTTACCAGAATTCTATTGAGATTAGATGATATTGGAGTGGTGGACAGTCAGTTCGTTCCCATCTATCTATAGAATAATAAAATTTTTGATTTTGATTTGCCAAGTCAGTCTGTCGAAACAAAAACTACACAAATAATCTCCTTACATTGTTCATGTGTCTTCGCGTGTTTCCTAAACCCCTCACATTGGCTTTTATTGCTAACGGGGGGAAGACGAACAATTAACTAGTGAGAGCAAAAGGCATGTTACAATTAACAATGATGATATGTGTAGTATAACAACCAATGAGAGGGTCTAAAATAAAGCAATGGAAAAAAATAAAAATAAAATGAAGAAGGACCAACCTGCTCAATTGTTTGTTCGTCTTCAGATGTACTAATTCAGAACATCAAAAAGGGTTGAAGTGGCTCATGGACTCTGGAGGAATGTCTGGTTCATTTTCTTCTTCGATATCCATATGCAAAGACAAGACAGGCTCAATAAATTTGGTTAATAGAAATGCAGCATTCTAAATTTATGTTAGCATGTGCAGAAACATAGACAGGATAAATACATGTGAATCAATGGGTAGATAATCCCCGCAAGAAATCAAGAAAAAAAAAAACCATTTTTGCAAAGTCATAATATCATTGCCCATCATTGACTAGAAACATTCTTTCGAGGTAGAAGACATTTTCTTTTTTCTGCAGACTAATATGAATATGTAGATAATATATGGTATATATATATACACAATAGGCACTACAAATTAGTATTGTCTCACTATTTGCTCAAGCCCCAGTGTCCCACATTGATAATGTAGAAAGAATGTGAAGATACACGAGCATTAAAAATAGTGGGTTGTCAATGGTATTAAGCATACCTTTCTCGGCCTTTTGGCTAAGATCAAGTGTAGTATCTGTTCTTATCAGTTTAATATTTGATACGTGAGCCATTGGCTCACTCGATATTAACTCAATTTTTATAGGGGAAAGGCCCATTTAGGTAGCTTGCTGCCTGGGCCTTTGGGTGTCGCCTTGGTGTTGCACTGTTACCTTGGCCTGGCACACCCCATCAATTCTAGTCTAACCTCTTAAGCAAGCATTTATATAAATTTGACTTACCAGAAATCTAGTGATCCGATGATATTGGAGAGATCAGGCAGTTTGTTTCCCAATCTATAGAATGAAATTTTGGAAAATTTTGATTTGCCAAGTCGGTCTGTCAGCCTTCAATTTAACTCAATATCTCACAGCCCACGTTACATGAGATTTGCTCTCGAAGAAAGTCTTTCTCTTTCAAGTTACAGCTTTTGATTACATTGTTCATGTGTCTTTGCGTGTTTCCTTCACATTGGCTTTTATTTCTAACAAGGGGAGACGAACAATTAAATTTGGTTCATTTTTATCTTCGATATCTATATGCAAAGACAAGACAGACTCATCAAATTTAGTTAATAGAAATGCAGCATTCTAAATTTATGTTAGCATGTGCAGAAACACAGACGTGATAAATACAGGTGAATTAATCCCTGCAAGAAATCAAGAAGAGAAAATAAATCTTTTTTGCAAAGTCATAGTATCATTGCCCATCATTGACTAGAAACATTTTCTTTTTTTCTGCAGACTAATATGAATATGTAGATGATATGTGGTATATATACACACTAATAAGCACTACAAATTAGTATGTGTCTCAGTGTTTGCTCAAGACCCAGTGTCCCACATTGATAATGTAGAAAGAATATGAAGATACACGAGTAATATAAAACAAGTGGGCTGTCAATAAGAAAAAGCATACCTTTCTCGGCCTTTTGGCTAAGATCAAGTGTAGTATCTGTTCTTATCAGTTTAATATCTGATACGTGAGTCATTGGCTCACACGATATTAACTCAATTTTTTTAGGGGAAAGGCCCATTTAGATAGCTTGCTGCCTGGGCCTTTGAGTGTCGTCTTGGTTTTGCACTATTACCTTGGCCTGGCACACCCCATCAATTTCATTCCAACATCTTATAATATAATAATAACATCTTATAATAATAATATATTTTTGTTGTCTATTTTTGGTCTTAATTACAGTTTCTTTCTGACTTGGTGAAGCAGCGGATTAATTAGCAATGATCATTGAATCAAAGTCATAATGAACTCTTTATATACCACACTAGATATCATGAAAGATAAGTTTAAGAGCAAATACTTCTTGTATTGATTAATACGAAAAAAGAAGGTTGTGGCCTCCAGAAACACCATTTGACATCAATACCAAACGAAAAGGTCAAACACCATAAATTTATGAATGAATAAGAGCAAGCATACCCAAAAGAAAAACATATAAGAATACCTTTCAAGATTTTAGATAGGAGCTCAATAAGAGGTATCTGCCAAATTCAGGATGAACAAGTTGCCTTTATCACCTCTTGAACTCTGTTAGAACACACAAAATAGATGATATGAAGACGTGTGAGTCAATGTTGAGGATTTTTTTTTATTTTTTTTATTTTTCAATAAACCATGCCCCTCAAAAATGTCTTTTATCTAGGATCTGCCTAACAGGTTAATTTCCCACAATGTTTTTCTCAGATGTGTCACCAAAATGAGTATTTAAGCGCTTCCATAAATCAACGGAAAAAAAAAAAAAAAAAACTTATTGCATAGTAATATAGGAATAACATTGATTCAGAGGCAAGTTATAATAGAGCATTACCCATTATTGATTTCAAACATTTTCATTCCCGGTGGAGGGATTAAAAGAAAAAAAAAAAAAACTTGTTCTGAATATTAATATGAATATGTAAATCGTATGTGCTTATTCTTTGTATTATCCACAATATATCACCGAAAAGCATAAAAATAAATTGATTATATATTCCCCACATACAAAAGGAACAATTCAGGATATAGCAAATGCAAACAAATTGCATCTTTGTGAGAATTAGACTACATATTAGTCTTATGGTTATCTTCAAGACTTTGCTTAACTAATTTTTGCATAAGTTTCTTAACTTATTAGAATACAATAATCAGCAATACAAATTAACACTGTCCCACTGTTCCTTAAGTCCCACACTGAAATAGTAGAAACCATGTGGTTGTGCATGAGCAATATAAAAGAAGTGGGTTGTCAATGGGAAAAAACATACCTTTCTCGGCCTTTTGGCTAAGATCAAGTGTAGTATCTGTTCTTATTAGTTTAATATCTGATACGTGAGCCATTGGCTCACACGATATTAACTTAATTTTTCTAGGGGAAAGGTCCATCAAGGTAGCTTGCTACTTGCGTCTTTGAGTGTCGCCTTGGTACTGCACTATTACTTTGGCCTGGCACACCCCACTAATTTAACTCCAACCTTGTAATATATTTTGTTGTCTATTCAAGTTTGGCTATTTTTGGGCTTACTTAGTGTCTCTCTGACTTAGTGAAGTAGTAGATAAATTAGCAATGATCATTGAATCAAAGTCAAAATGACAGTCTTTATATACCACACTGGATATCTTGAAAGAATAAGTTTAAGAGCAAATACTTCTTGTATTGATTAATACGAAAAAAGAAGGTTGTGGCCTCCAGAAACACCATTTGACATCAATACCAGGCAAAGAATAAGAGCAAGTATACGCAAAAGAAAAACATAAAAGAATACCTTAATTCTACAAAGGGATCAAAATGACAGTCTTTCTCCAAGTAAGTAATTTCCAGCGTACTGCAAGCTGTTTCAGGAGCTTTTATTCATATCTTTCACCAAAATGAGTATTTAAGTACTGCCATAAATAGACAATGGGAAAAAAAAAATCTTATTCGCATAGTCGTTGAGAAATAACCTAGAATCCAAAGCAAGTTAGAACCAAAAATCTTATTCGTATGTCACCTGCAGACAGAGTGAATAGAAGAGTTAATATAGGCGCAACCAGATATGCGGCTGGACCGGGAGAAAATATTTATTCCCCACAAACACAAGGAAACAATTTTGGATATAGCAAATGCAGACAAATTGCATCTTTGTGAGAATTAGACTACCAAATAGCCATGGAGTCATCTTCAAGACTTTGCTGCATAGCTTCCAAGACTTTGCCCAACTATTTTTCCGTAATTTTCTTAGCATATTAGAAATTTAGAATACACTAATCAGCACTACAAATGAATATTGTCCCAATTTTTGCTCAAGTCCCACATCGATAATGTAGAAAGACTGTGAAGATGCTTGAGCAATATAAAAGAAGTGGGCAATTGATGGACTAAAGCATACCTTTCTCGGCCTTTTGGCTAAGATCAAGTGTAGTATCTGTTCTTATCAGTTTAATATCTGATACGTGAGCCATTGGCTCACATGATATTAACTCAATTTTTATAGGGTAAAGGCCCGTTTAGGTAGCTTGCTGCCTGGGCCTTTGAGTGTCGCCTTGGTGTTGCACTATTACCTTGGCCTGGCACACCCCATCAATTCTAGTCTAACCTCTTAAGCAAGCATTTTATGGGTATAAAAGGGATATCCATAAGTTAGCTATAAAAGAAGATTTCATGGGTATCTTTTAATTAAAGCACAGATTTTTACCATAAGTTTTAGAGAGAAAATTCTACAAAGGGATCATAATGACAGTCTTTCTCTAAGTAATATCCAGCGTACTGCAAGCTGTTTTAGGAGCTTTTATTATCAAAAGCAAGCTGTTTTAGGTAGCTTGCTGCCTATCAAGACTTTATGTGGTCTAATGGTACTCGGGTTGGACTTCCATTTGGAAGGTTATGAGTTAGAGCCTGTGGAGGCGTTATTGAAAAAAAAAAAAAAAAAAAAAAAAGGTAGCTTGCTGCCTGGGCCTTCATCTTAATCAAGAATTTAAATGAATTTGCCTTACTAATTTTGGCGTTATTGAAAAAAAAAAAAAAAAAAAAAAAGGTAGCTTGCTGCCTGGGCCTTCATCTTAATCAAGAATTTAAATGAATTTGCCTTACTAATTTTTTTTTTTGGGTGTACCCAGAGCTTTTACTGTTAGTGACTAATCCCCTCACTGAATTGTAAGTACCTCTTTTTAGTTGGACACTGGCCTGGAGATTTAAGGATCGAACCCTTGTCTTTTGGTTAAAGATTGATGAGTCCCTAACACTCAACCACACCCCTAAGTTGAATTTGACTTACTATAATTCTATTGATATAATGGAGGGTCTGTTGAAACAGACCTTTCAAGTTACAGCTTTTGATTACATTGTTCATGTGTGTTGTCTTGGACTAGCATATCCTACCTAGTAAACTCCGAAAGAAATCTAGGTTATTTTAATTTTGACTACATTTTGTATGATCCTTGTTGTTTTGCCTAATCAGAATGTAACTTTCATAAACAAAATACCTAACAGGGGAGATGATGAAATGAAAGATAAACAGTACAGTGATGATATTTATGTTCAGTATAAGAAGTGATGAATGGTGTAAAATAAAAAGAAAATGAAAGAGGAACCTGTTCAATCTTGTGTTCTTTGATGGACTTTGGGTGTTCTTCAGTTTTGTTCAAATTGAAATGCGCTGGGAATAATTGAAGCATTGAGTATCCATTGTGAGTGGTGGAATGCTGTTATTAATTAGTTGCGCCCGAGTTAATGTCTGGTGTGTGGAGCATATAACTATCGTCTAAGACTTTTACTTAGTTGTTCCTGCGGACTTAGCTCATTGATTCAGTAAGAGTCATTGCAATTTACATCCTTCTAAATGCTCTGTCAGATCGGCGTGTGAAGGACCCTTGGAGTTGGAGATTCAACCTTTTGAGATTGAGCACATTTTTAATTAGGATTGAGCACATTTTAATTCGATGTGAGCGACGAGAAAAGAGGACACGCGTCGCAGTTGTGCAAAGTGTAGGCCACATGGAGTGTGGAAGCTCATATGATCACACCACTCTGCAGTTACTCTAAACTTTGGGTTGAATCATTTGAGATTACATTTTCTAGACCAAAACACAATTTTGTAGAATGACCAAGTCTATAAGGTAATTTTTTTGAGCAAAATATGGTCAATGGGATTTTAAACGTGTAGTTAGAGAAAGTCTATTTTGTGACTACACAAATTGTGACATTATTACTTAAAGAATTAATATAAATTAAAATTTGTCTCACATACAAAACTATCACGGTTTATCGGTCTCTATTAATTATTAGTACGAACATGTTATTTATTACAAAGTAGTTTTTTTTTAAGTGTAATTTTATCTTACGTTCTTACATCTATTATAAGTTGGTATGTTAATAGCCATAGTTTTTTAATATATATATATATATATATATATATATATATATATATATATATATATATATATATAATGGAGGGGTATGCTTGAAGTCAAGAATGTCCTACGAGAAGGATGTAAGCGTAGTATAGGGAATGGTCTTGATACGTTAATACTTAATAGGGAAACATGCATGGCTACCTATACAGGATGAGTCGTATATCATCACTCCCTTGTGCGAAGCATATTATGAAGCACCGGTGGCTATTTTGTTTAATGCCCAAGGTACGGGTTGGGATGTTCATCGTATTATGAATATTTTTGATGTTCGAGATGCCAATTTGATTTTGAACATTCCGATTGCCGGAAGCTGGGGATAAGAGATGGACCGTCGGAGAAGAAAGAATAAACAAGTAAAATGACTAAAATACCTTCATTATTTTAACTGTTAAATTTTTTTGGTGAAATTTGGTCAGCAATTTGACCAGAGTGACCAAAATTGATAAAAATTACATAGTTAAGGTACTAAATTGACATTTTTAACTCGAATATTCTCTCTGCAAGGGTTTTCCCTCATCCTCCATTAATCGGCTGCCGACTTTGCTCGTTTTGCAGAGGCCGGCGCCGGCCTCCTCTCATTTATTCCCCTACTTCGACCGTTTCTCAATCGCCTGTCCTTCGGCCTCTCCTCCGTTGCCGACACCTCTTCCTACCTCTCTTCCACAGCCACAATCTCCTCCGGCCCTTCACCGACGTTTCTTCCTCCTTCACCACCGTCCCTCGCCATCTCCAACTCCAGATCCAAGCTTCTTTACATTTTTCAGCAGTTCAATAAATTTTATATATATATATATATATATATATATATATATATATAGAGGCACACACACACCAATATATGTGACCGAGTACTAGATTAGTATTATAGATATTTTATTTATTTATTGTAAAAATAAAGTATAAATTATATCAAAATTGTTTACATTATTAATAAAAAAAAATATATAAATTTTGTTCATCTCTATAGTTTTCAAATACGATGATTAAAATTTACTATTTCAAGGAATTCTGAAATATAATTTGAACTATAACTTGTAATTGTTTGCATTTATCAATTTTTTAATGTTGGGCATAAATTTTCACGCATCGCGCGTACAAAATGCTAGTATTATGTATAAATATTATAATAATTAATAATCTCAACTCCTCAAGTTCTCAAACCTCAACTCTAAGTCGTAAGTCCCAACATTTGGTGATTTAATAATTCTAATTTTTCAAATATTAACTATGTAGATAGATGATTCTTCATCTTGTAATCAACAAAACACTTCAAGTGGCACTCAAAGTGAGCCAACTGAACAATCGATCAGACAAAAAAATAAACGTTCAAATAGTGGACTTTCACCAAAACCGAACCGAACCGAACTCTATTGTTAAACCGAATGTTTTAGTTTTTTTAAAACCAAAAAAATCGAAACCGAAAAAACCGATCTGAGACTCGAAGTGCCCAGTCCTAGTCTAAACCAACTTAGATTGCATCTGGTTGATTAAAAATAAGAGTAACACATTTTTAACGGGGCGTTTTGTTGGAGGGAGGAATAAATAGTATAAAATTCAAAATGCACATATGTATTATTATTATTATTATTATTATTATTATTATTATTATTATTATTATTATTATTATTATTAAATGACAAGCATCTCTTAGACACATTTACATATTAAAAAAATATATTCAAATACCACTGATTTACGTGACATATTGTAATTAATTTTCATGCAATCGATAGGAAGATGTTAGATATTAAATTAAAAAAAGATAGAGGTAATGTTGTCCCAAAGTTATTTTTCTTCGTAATAATACGGGTATCCCCCTTCATTTTGACTTTAAAAAAAGTTATTATTATTATTATTATTTTAATTTATAAACCCAATTGAAATACCAATGAGAGTATGAGATTCTAATTCCATGAAAATGAAAGTTCCCTCAAACTAAGAAATTTACTTGCATTTGGAATTATATGAGAATGAATCAAACCAAACGCGCCGTAATAGCTAAACAAATAATTAATTTCAAATTTAAAAATTAAAAAGTTAATTGAGAGTTTAAAAAATTATATTTTGGTGACTTAATCACGCCCCCCCCCCCCCCCCCCCAAAAAAAAAAAAAAAAAGAAAAAAAAAAAAAGAAAGAAAGAGAGTCATACTTTGAGCTAAGTAGCAACTAGCAAGTACTAATAATCGAGCCGCCGATAACTCCAGCCATCTCTTTGCTCCGGCACAGACCAACTATATCTCCTAACCGCCCCATAATCCATATATATATACCCAGTAAACTCAAAAATTCAACCCCTTTCCTCTCTACTAAAACTACAAATCTTTAGCTTGACTGAAAAACCCTAGTTCAATGGAGGAGGAGGAAGCAGCTAATGGAAGCGGACCGTCGGCCGTGACGACGGAGACGAAGGTGGATGAGACAGACGACGGTTCAATTATTGGACCGGGCCCAGCACCCCGTGCGCGACCCAAGCGCCCTCTTCAATTCGAGCAGGCATATCTCGAATCCCTCCCCTCTGCAAACATGTAAGTATTTTGTAGTTGTGGCATCGGCATTTAGGGTTTCTACACTTGTCATTGCTAACATGAGTTTAAATAACTGAAAGATCATCACTTTGAGTAGCTTGCATATTGGAATTTGAGGTTTTAAGCTACAAAATAGAGCGGGAAAACCAGGATAGAATTCTAGGCACAGATAAAAAAAAAAAAAAAAAAAAAAAAAGCATTCCATGCTACATATGCTGGTACTAGAACGGAATGAAAGGCACCGGGGGATTATAAATTTTTGAATTTGAATGTGTTTATACCTTATATGAACAGAGCATTGTTTTGATGTGATTTCGGTATCTTAGTCGACACCTTCTCGGCATAGTTATTTTGGATCTTCCTGGTTCTGACAAGCTGCATTTTTTGTATTCAGAGTATCTAATAACTTAAAAGGTTTTTCTTTGTTTTGAGTATGGTACCAAAAACCATAAACTATTGATACAACCTTGTTCATGACAAGTGAAGTCATTAACTGTGATTACAAGTTTTTCTGACTTTATTATATTTAACAACATTCTCATTCATTGTTTAGTTGCCACAGTAGTTGTGTCGTCTCATTTCCTTGTTTATCTATCTATTAACTCTAGTGTTTGAAGAGGTTTCATTTATATCCTTGAATTTATTTGACTGACCACAAAAATATGTTTTGTTCTCTTGTTACAAATTCCTTAGTGGAGCCTAAACCCTTTTTTCCATCTTGCATGGTTTCCTGATGCCGTCTGAAGGAGGGATCATCTTTTGGTTTTCATAACATCTTTTATGCTGTTGGGTAATTCTTGATGTCACAATAGAACTGACTTCATAATCACACTCAATCCTTTGCAGGTATGAGAAAAGCTACATGCATCGAGATGTGGTTACACATGTTGCTGTGTCATCTGCAGATTTTTTTGTCACTGGGAGTGCTGATGGTAAGACGAAATGCATGTTGTACATATCAACAGAGACCATCTTACCTCTTTATTGAACTATTATTTGAGCCAGTCATAAATAATATAGTTCTGTGTCTCAGTATGGCACATTATGTTATACCCTTTCATCTTGTAACAATTTGACACATTATTTTCTTATTTGGTTGAGGCCTGAGGGGGCATTGATATTGTCTTTAGGTTTCATTTTTGTATTTTATTCTCTTTATTCTTCTCTTCAGGACACTTAAAGTTTTGGAAGAAAAAACCTGCTGGTGTTGAGTTTGCAAAACATTTTAGATCCCATCTTGGTCCAATTGAAGGCCTTGCTGTAAGTTCCTTTAAATGTGTGTATTTTTATCCATTCCTGATTGATATATTTTGTGTAATTGATTGTGGAATGACATTGTCAATGATCTTCCTCTTTTACATCTTATGTTCAATGTTCAATTTGTCACACCTCGCTTTTACCATTCTCTTTTAAGTTGTTCGGTGTGGCGGGGGGTTGAATTTGTTTATTTTATGCACTGATTTATAGCCTCTACACCGTTGAATGCTTCCCCCAACAACCCCACCCCTTGACTGCCCTCCAGCTAAAAGAAACAAGAAAGGAACTAGAATAGAATAAGCCTTAAAAAAAGTAAAGGGGTACAGCATGTCTGTGTTGATGTGGCTGACCTGAAGTTCAACCTAGTTTCTTTAGAAGTGTTTTGGCTTCAGTTGTCCATGTCCGTAAAAAATGTTAGTCTACATATGATTGACTGATGCCCTTGCCCTGAATTACATACTATGTGAAATCCTTCATCAGTACGAGTGTTAAGAGCACCTATCACCTTGGCATGTTTCTTCTATATAGGTAAGCACTGATGGAATGCTCTGTTGTACAATTTCAAATGATCGATCTGTAAAGATATATGATGTAGTCAACTATGACATGATGGCAATGATACGTCTTTCATTTGTACCTGGCTCTATAGAATGGGTTTACAAACAAGGGGATGTCAAAGCAAAGTTGGCTATTAGTGATCGTAACTCCCCTTTTGTGCACATATATGATGCACGATCTGGTTCAAATGATCCTATCCAATCTAGAGAGGTACTTCATTGCACGTGGAACATCAAATTACATGCTGTTAGTTCTTTTGTACTTCTATAATACTATGAAACATACTCTGATACTTCCATTTCTCATTTCTACTCAGATACACGTGGCCCCAGTTAAAGTCATGAAGTACAATCATATTTTTGATACTGTGATTTCTGCCGACGAGAAAGGAATCATTGAGTACTGGAGTCCTACTACACTTCAGTTTCCTGAAGAAGTGTATGTATTGTCATACTGATATCTGTTATATGTCTACTTGAGAGGCTGTAGTAAATCTGTGAATCATTAGTCAGCAGAACTACTATATCTAAGGGTCCTTAATTCTCTCTTTGAACGTGTGTGTGTGTGTGTGTACTTTCTTTCCTAGGAAAACTTAAAGATAGATATAGAGTAATATGTATTCGGAATAGTTCTTTAAATCTAATACTTGATTTTTTTTTTTTTATAAAAAAAAAAATAAAAATCTGTGGCACATAGATTGGCTGCAGCACCTTTCACTTGTGTTATCATTTAAACTATAAACATGTTTGGTTCAAGGAGGAAGGGGGGGGGGGGGGGGGGGTGGGACAAGGGATTCTGATGCTTCTCATTCCCCTTTTTGAAGCGTCTTACATCCTCCATATTGAAAGCGTTGCAAATGCTGTCCATTCCATTTCTGTTTCCCTTTACCAACTTCTTAGCCAAATAAGGTTGCTGAGCTCTATTCTTCTCATTTTCTACTTTTCCTGCAAAACATTGTCTAATAAAACATAATTATGATCCACCAATTGGTTGTATATTCTGTTTATTTTACCTAAAAAAAATTCTCGAACTAGTAAAGTGTAAGTTCTTAATTACCCATATCCGAGTCTGCATGATTCTTTACTTACCTTGCCCACTGGTGTCCTCACTGAAGCTTTCTTCTTTACATTATGCACAGGGTGAACTTCAAATTGAAAAGCGATACCAATCTTTTTGAATTTGTGAAATGCAAGACTAATATATCTTCCATTGAGGTAATATATGAACCTATATCTGATAGAATTTTATTTATTTATTTATCTATTTGTCTATGATTAATATTTTAACATGGTAGTTACATTGTATTATCATCAAATATTTATATATTTGTATCTGAAATAGTTAATTCTTAATTGATTTGGTTTAGAAACTTCATCATTTCTTTTAGGAGAATGTGGTTTCTTTTGCTGAATAACAGGAAATTATCTTTTATTGATTCACCTTGCTCTCTTCCTTTTTTTCTTATTGAAACATAGCATAGATATATATAGGCAAACAATGACCCTTAGTCTACCCCTATGGCCCTATGTAGATGACTCTTAAACTCATAGAACACTGAATGAGACTTACAAAACACGAAGGATGGAGGTTGAAACATATTCCAAGAATCCAAGATATTTCAACAACTTTCATACCACATTTAACCATCGTGTCTTTTATGATTTTCAGGTTAGCCCAGATGGTAAGCAATTTTCCATCACTTCACCTGATCGCAGAATCCGTGTATTTTGGTTTAGAACGGGTAAATTAAGGCGTGTTTATGATGAATCTCTTGAGGTAAACTTATCAACTTAAATACTTAATAACTTCTCTGTATAATGGTGTCAAACTATCAATTGTTATAACTTATAACTAAATTTTTTGCCTCTTCTAGGTAGCACAAGATCTCCAAAGAAGTGATGTACCTTTGTACCGACTGGAAGCTATTGATTTTGGACGAAGAATGGCTGTAGAGAGAGAATTTGAGAAAACTGAAAATGCACCACAACCTAATGCTGTTTTTGATGAAAGTTCGAACTTTATTATATATGCAACACTCCTTGGGATTAAAGTAAGACGCAAATGTGTTATTATTGGTGAATAAAGTATGCAATATTTACTAATGAGATTTTTTCTGGATGCTATTGTACTAATACTTGCATTAAATAAATTTAAAAAGTGATATACTTCTAATGATTGTTATTTAAGTCTCACCATTATCTTCAAATTGTATGGCAGATAGTAAATCTGCATACCAACAAGGTTGCTCGAATTCTTGGCAAGGTGGAGAGCAATGATAGATTTTTAAGAATTGCCTTGTATCAAGGTGATCGAAGTAGCAAAAAATTGCGAAAAATTCCTGCTGCAGCAGCAAATGCCAATGAAAACAAGGAGCCTCTGATGGATCCCACTCTCCTCTGCTGTGCTTTCAAGAAACACAGAATCTATTTGTTCAGGTATTGTAATCTTTAAGATGCTAAGTAAGAAGAATAATGATGTATTCTTTATTTTTGCTATTTGTATCAGCAAATATTTTGATCCTAAATATATTTGTGCTGTTCACAGTCGGAGAGAACCTGAAGAACCTGATGATGCAAGTAAAGGAAGAGATGTGTTTAATGAAAAGCCGCCTGCTGACGAACTTTTGGCTGTATCAGACATTGGAAAGTCTGTCACAACATCCCTTCCCGATAATGTGGTATGTAAATTTTCTTTGTTCCAATTTTCCATTTCCATTTTTTTGTGTGGGGGTGTGGGTAAGAGA
The DNA here is from genome assembly GCF_001879475.1 of Ipomoea nil. NCBI lineage: Eukaryota > Viridiplantae > Streptophyta > Magnoliopsida > Solanales > Convolvulaceae > Ipomoea > Ipomoea nil. The sequence goes on along the minus strand of NW_017618262.1, from coordinate 2,384,188 downwards.
TGTATAGATATTGAGCTAAAAGTTAACTGAATAAGCTGAAGTCTTGGTCTTACTCTGGTACTTCCTTTCTGTTTACTCTTGATCAATTATTTGATGAGTGAATGACTAGTTAATTATGAACTAGCACATAATTCAACCAAAATGGGAAACAAAGTGCTTTCTCCAGTGGGTGGAAGTTGGTGCCGGGATAGTTAAACATATCTGATTCCTCTGAACAGCTTTTTGTTAGAGTCATTCTTGTTACCATCTTTTGCACTAATGTATTGGTTCAAATATGTCAGTAGATGTTTTATCCGCTACAAGGCCATCATTTAGATAGTCATCTCACATGAGTTTTATATTATTTTATAACAGCCTTGAAAGGGTGTGCCTATTTATTTTTCAGTTCTTCATTATGCCTTTTGGTTCCCTGCGAGCCTTTTTTTGCCTGATCTGGTAGAAGTATTACTTGATAACTAATCCCCTATTTTCCCTTTTCTGCTTTATTCTTTTGTTGTGTCTTAGATCCTGCACACCACGATGGGTGACATTCATATGAAGCTATACCCTGAAGAATGCCCCAAAACAGTGGAGAACTTTACAACACATTGCAGGAATGGATATTATGACAATTTGATATTTCACCGGGTCATCAAAAACTTTATGGTACAAACTGGAGATCCACTAGGAGATGGCACTGGTGGACAATCAATTTGGGGAAGGGAGTTTGAAGATGAGTTTCACAAAAGGTTGGTCTTGACAATGCCACAAATTGCTACTTGTGGATGTATGTAGAGCATACACACTTTACTTCTGTGGAAAATGTTGTCATCAATATACTGCCAGCAAAGCCTACATTTCATCTTAAATCATTTAGTCCTTTAAAGACATCATTGTGCTTTTTCCCCCAAATGGCTATGGGCATTTTTATGATTAATATTGTTAATTTAGTTTTAAGCAATAATCACATTATGCACCCTCTTAATGTTTTACATACTCTGCACTATTCAACTGAAATTTCATATAAAAGCTATGAGTGATTTAATTTTAGAAATTCTATTAAAAATGCATTTAGATTCTCGGTGTGTCTGCATCCCCCTACCCCTCAAGAAGAATAAGTATGAAGGCATGATAATGGTTCTTATTCTCCTATACTATACTTTTGCTGGTTAATACATTTCTTTCTAAATGCTTTATTGATAGAAGTTACCCTAAACGAGCAATTCTTCTGGTCCCTGCAGCTTGCGACATGACAGGCCCTTCACAGTCTCAATGGCTAATGCTGGGCCAAACACCAATGGCTCTCAATTTTTCATTACTACAGTTGCCACTGCATGGTTGGACAATAAGCACACAGTTTTTGGCAGAGTTCTGAAAGGGATGGACGTTGTTCAGGTAACAGTTCAATACTGGCTAATAATGCTTATATTCTCAATTCATTTCATCTCTGCATCATATTGTTATGGATGGGTAGACTGGGTAGTCTATAAATGTTAAGTACCAACCAAAAAAAGTCATTGACCTTCTATCTTTATCATTAAAATCTTTCATCAAGGATATTGCTTGTGGAGACTTCACCTTAAGACATCTTTATTGTGATGTATTGCAGGCCATAGAGAAGGTGAAGGTGGACAAAAATGACAAGCCATATCAAGATGTTAAGATATTAAATGTGACTGTTCCAAAGTCTTAACATTAGTCCTAAACTGCAGCCATTTCATGACTACTGTCAGATGGGTTCTTGTTGCAACAACTTGTTTCTCCATATGCGAATTGTTGTCCTTGGTGAAGTGGCTTCAGAGCATATATACTAGCACTGATAATTCAATGTCATGGTATGCTTCTTTTGTTGTTGAAATTTACTTCCCTTTTTCAAGTTTCTATCTTTCCTATCATCTCACCACCTTTGCCTATTAGAAGTAGCCTTACGGTCATTTACATTTTACTTCATAAAGACATACACTGTTTCTCCATTTTTCTGCTTCATTCATCATCGTCGTCTATTTTTGGTCTCTCTTTAGGATTTGACGATTTGTTGGATCCAATCCCAACTTCTCTAGGGTTTGTAGGGATTACAAAAGGTTAACTCTTTGGTTTTTTATATAGCATATATCTGCTGAGTCTACTTATGTTTAGAAACAACAAAATCATACGAGTGATTATGACTTTTGGCAAATCTAAATTGGCTGCAATCTTGTAGTTAACCTCAAATGTTGCCACATCCAACATAGAAAGGAGGCTATGTATGCACATCGGAATCGATCTCCCCCTATTTGAATAGAACTTAATCTCCTCCCCTGTTACCTTCAAATCTTCTTCTTTTTGCTTCTGAGCGTTAGGTTTTGATGAGATATGTTTAATTCTGCATCCCGTCTTTGGGCGAGCAGTCCAACCATGTGCTCACTGTGGAATGATCTGTTTTCTGTTGCAGTAGTTTGTGATCAAGCTCATTCAGAAAATCGCCTCTGAGATGATGCATATGTTGTGATAGAAATGTGAGCCGAGAACTCATTAACAGTTTCGAGGAATTTGGATTCCTGGAGATTACTCTACTCTTTTGACTGTCTAATATGAACATTTCAAGCCTCATTACCATTATGAGATGTACAATGTGACAGGAGTAATTTATGGAGCTGATTATCTCTCCAACCCTTTTGTTTCTAATTGACTACCAGAATTGATTTTATGTTACTGGTAATTTGGTATGTGGCTATGTATTTGGTGCCTAACATAACAAAATTTGATAAATATATATTTGCCATTTCTTTGTTATTTACAACACTAACTTCTCTTGAAAGGAGCAAAACGAACCAACCTGTTGCATATACGGAGTATTACTTTTGTGAAAAATTTGTACTTTTCGTCTATAAATTATATGTTAATTATAAGATTTCGGCTGCACTTTTTGTCCCTATGTTATATAGTAATTATAGGATTTGCTTCTACTTATTAACTCATATCCAGTTAGATAAGAACAAATTTTACAATTATCATACAGAGTGTAATTTTTCTTACTTTTGTAGTGAATATTATTGCATTTTCATAAAATAATCCTATTATCTAAAAATACTCCGTATTACTTTCCATAATTTTTTTAAAAAAAATATTTTAATTTTGCTCTTTAAGATGTTAAAGTATAGGCTAAAGTGTCATTCCGCACCATGAATCATAAGCGATTCTTCATGTCGCAGTTTGCCCTTTCATAAGTGTTGATTTGATACACAAACTATAAATCTTTTTCTGCTTTAAGATTTTTTTACAGGTTACCTTCAAGTAATAGGTTATAACTTGCCTCCAAGATTCAACACCCCCTAATTCAGCCTTCATTCCCCTCATCCTCAGCTTGAACTTTACTCCTTCCTTTAGGCCCAGGTAAAGATAAAGCAACCACATCAGGCTCATCTACACCATGTTCAACATAAATCTCACACCTTTTATTCTCCCTAGCAATCTAAGCTAAGTGGAGACTACTAGCATCATTATGAAGTAGTTTTAAAGCTGTAAAGCGTTCAATGGTCAACTTATAAATCAGTGAGGCTATTTTCCTATATCTTTAGTCTGCTATATACTTCACTAAGTGGGATCACATATTAAGTCAAGGTCCACACGCACTTCTGTCTCACCATTTATATATTTGAACATATGCTTTTGCACGAAATTACCACCATGATGAATAATTAATTTCACACTATCATTCATCCTGACAACAGAAATTCAAGGCACGTTTAAACATAAAATGTAACACCACAGTGTATCACTTTATACACACAGCAACGATCAGAAATAAGACGAAAGAAATGCAGGATCACACTTTATACAAGCATATTCAAACAAAAATGCAGTATATCAGGACCTCACTACATCAAAATCAATACAAAATAAAAGCAAAAGCTACAGCAGCAGGACCACACCACATCATATTCAAAGCATATTCACAGCATATTCGCATATATTTTTCCATTAAGAAATTCCACACTATTCGCATATATATTGTTCTACATATATACAGTTCTACATACTTACGTCTTTTTTTTTTTTTCCATTAAGAAATCCCTACACTATTCGCATATAGATTGTTCTACATACCTTACTCATCTTTCGTATATAGACGCTCTGTTAGTTTTAATTGGATAGTTGAAACGTATGGATGCCGTCTCGATTTAAGAATTTAGGGTTTGAGTCGTCAAATTTTGGGAGACTTCAATTGCATACTTGGGTTTATTCATCGCAATTGTGATTTCCGATTTAGAGCAAATTGAAATTAGGATTTGCTTTCATATTTCAATTTTGGAGTTACTTGAACAAAAGTAATAAAATGGCTGCCACCTCTACACATCATAACACGTCAACAACTACCTCCACATCAACAAGTTATAACCTATTACTTGAAGGCAACTTGTAAAAAAATTTAGGCGAACAAAAAAACTATAGCTTATGCATCAAATCAACACTTATGAAAGGTTAGAATACAACTTAAAAAATCACTTAAGGTTCATGATGAAAAATGATACTTGAGCCTAAAATATACTTCATATAAGACAATATTACATTTCTATAATGTTGGAAATAACACAAAGAAATCAACATGATCTGAGAACCACATAGTAGAGCTTGGAAAAATGCAATTGATATAATAATATCTAAAATAGCAATCAGAAAAATTTCAAAGTTAACAAATACTGAATACCACCACGTATGTAAGCATCTTCAATTTGTTTTCTAAATTGAACTCAAAAGAAAACAGAATCCATATGGCGATCCTACAAGAAAATTCAAGGACAGACTCTTAAAATAAGAGAAACATTGCACCAAACTAATCAAAAAGACTGAAACCCATATCATCATCGGACTCCTCTTTCTCTTCAACTTTCTTCTCCTCTTTCTTCTCCTCAGCAGCTGGAGCAGCAGCACCACCACCGGAAGCAGGTGCAGCTACCGCCACACCACCACCACCAGAAGGTACTGAAGCCAGCTTTTCCCTTCCAGCTGCAATCAGCTCGGTGATGTCTTTTCCCTCCACTTGGGACAAGAGTAGGTCAATTCTATCGGCATCACAGTCAGCACCAACTGCAGACATTCAAGTAAAGATTTCAATAACACACAGATACCAAATGGGTAATGTGCAACACTAACCAGACATAAACTACATATAACCTTTTCTCAGTTGCATCAACTAAGTTATAAATTGACATTCAAGTGAAGATTTAATCAATATCCCACAGATACCAAATGAGTATATAATGCAACACTAACCAGACAAACTACATATAGCCTTTTTTCAGTTGCATCAACTCAGTTATAAGTTGTCATGTCCTCTAACATATGAACTATTAGTACACTTGAAATATTTTCCCTAAAACTTCATCTACAATACATACTACAAACACTTGAAACATAACTGAATAATAAGTTCAACACACTTCAAACAACTATCTTTAGATATGTACATTCCAATTGAAATCACAAGAGGACAAGTAGAGTTAATATTTGATCCCATCTACTTACAGTCCTACAACAATCATCTCATGAGTCATGAAATCAAATATTCCACTTTGGCTAAACTTACAGAGGAATTGTAAATCAGTTTATCACCTACTAGTACCTACAAGTAAAAATAAAAAATTATAGGCAAAGCTACATTCTTTAAGAAACTACCGACTTCAAAACACAAGAAAGAATGAAGATTTCCACATCTAATAAAACAAGCACACAAACCCTATAGCAAATCAATGAATACTAAAATGCGGAGAGGAGTGTACCTGATGAGAGGATGTGCTTGAGGTCATCAGCGGAGGGGCAAGCTTTGCCACCCAAGACGGCCAACAAGTAAGCGGCGATCACCTTCATTTCTTCCTTTCGCTGTTCCTGATTTCACAGAAATAAAACCGAAAAATTTTCAGATTCTCGCAATAAACCAGATATGTTATTCCTATGGATACAGATCCAACAAGATACATATATACGATCGGATAAAAAATTATGCGTATAGCAGAGAAAGGGAGGAAGAGAGCACCTCTGGAGGATGAGAGAAGCTCTGGGAATGGGAGGCCGCTCTTTACTGCTAGGGTTTCTCTGAAGACAAAATTGAGAATGCGAAGGTAACATATATATATACCTAGGGTTTAGCCCCAGCGCCACCTTGTTAAGAGATTTTATTAGTAAAATAAAATTATTTATATTTTCTTTTTATGTATTCAAATAAGGAAAATGTTTTCCTTCCTAATTTTTACCACCAAATTTATATTTTCTTTTTATGTATTCAAATAAGGAAAATGTTTTCCTTCCTAATTTTTACCACCAAATTTTTCTATCATGCTTTCATTTATTAGATGCCAATGGCTAATTCATAACTAACTAATAAATAAATTTAACTGAGGAGTTAAAATTTGTAAGAGAAATACATGAAGGGTTTGTAGCATTGTTTTTAAAATAATGTAACATGCTACACACCTTAATTTTACCATTCATAAATCAATCGCTTCAATTTTCAAAAAATAAAAAATCAATCGCTTCAAAATATAATAAAATCTTAGACATTAGTAAAGTGAAACTTTATTATTAAAAAAAAAAACAATGTTTAGATAAATTGTGTTGATTCTTATATATCCATTTAGATATATCAAAAATTGACGGTTGCTGAAAAAATAAAAAAAAAATATACGATTTAATTTTATAAATATTACAAATTTAAAAATTTATAACAATTTAGGCCATTTATTAATTATTAATTGCTTAAATCAAGACTAAATTTTGACCCAATTCATTAAATAAATAAAAAAAATGTATACAGTATAATCCTGGACTCTCTATTCCCTAATCCCTCCTTTTCTTCTCTTCTCTTTTTCCCTAGTGAACCACAATCGTTATATCGTGCACTAAGACACAAAATGCATTGTGCGTCTTGATACACAATATAATTTGTTACTGAACCATTGAGCTAAGTCCGTACGTGCTTTCCTAATCCCTACTACTACTAGTATTTGACACAAAATCATATTCCTACTCCTATTAGGATACTTTTTCATATTACACTAGATTTTAAAATTTCTTCCACCATTTCCCATTCTTTCCAATAGGCAATTAGCGACTAGTTAACCTACACCGTAGTACTGTCGCGAATTCATAACACGTAGTACTGCATTCTCAGCAAATGTTTCTTCTTGATCGCACAAACCCTCAAATTCTTCAATTCTCTTGACAAGTAATTAAAAGTACGTATTATTTCACAGTTCTTGTTTATTGACACAACTTAATAATTTTGAATAATATATGCAAGAATTTGTTTATTGATTAATTATTTATTCATAGTAGTTTTAAATAAATTCTTCTTTTTTTTTTTGTTCCTTAGGATTTTATAATTATGTTTTCGAGAATACTCATATAGGTCTGAGAAGCGTAAAAGGGAAAGAAGAATTAAGTAACTAACTCAATCTCAAAAGGGAGCTCTTGAAAAATTCATTACTGAAGAAATTCAAATAGATGAGCAAAAAGATGATGACAAATAAAAAATTGTTAAATGTTATATAGAAAATCCATGTGATTGTGAAACAGTTGTTTGGTGGATGCTTTTGCGTTTAAATGTGAAACGGCGCATATCATTTTTTAAGTGAATTTTTAGATGTATTTTTATATAATATATTTATATTTTGACACAACTTTTTTTGAACAACTTTTATTTATCTATATGAATTACTTGGAAAAAAGGCCCAAATTAATATATCGCACATGACTCCTATTTTGTTTCGTGGATGAAGCATTATTGACTAGACAACATGAATTGCTAGTATGATAGTTCTTGAATTTAACCAGATGCCAACTTGTAATTTTACACGGAGTATAAAGTAATAATGTTACACGCACTTTTTAAAATTTGTCTCCTAACATTTATATCTTGATGTAGCATTATTTGATTGCATTTTTTCTATTTGATTATTAAGTAGATTAACTTTTAACTTACGTGAGATTAACTAATTCATAGACACTGCACCCATTAAAAATAAAGAGTTTTAATTGTCTCATGTGAACTAGGAAAGAAAATAGTATTATTATTTTGTATATGTATTTTGTTGTCCTAATTTGGTAATTGACTTAGGTGGGTGTGCAATTGTTTCTCACTTGTATTATCCTTTTCTAAATTTCGTAATTGATATGCTTAATTTTGATGGAACTGGCCATGGTTTAGCTCGCCAATAACTAAAAAAGAAATGCACGCCCAGTGGGACTCGAACCCACAATCGCTTGATTAGAAGTCAAGCGCCTTATCCATTAGGCCATGGGCACTTATGTTATGTTTTTCCATTTTAACAATAATATTTGATGACGAGACACCTTTGTTTACCGTATATTTCTCATTTTTATCCCATTTGTATACGTCCTTTTTCTGTGAAGTGGAATGGACAGCTTCTACTGCCAACTTGTGTGGGAAGGATAGCTATGCACTTCTACTCTCTTTTGGAAGAGTCATAGTTATATTGCTCGACTATAAGGTTTTTAGTCATTTTTATGTATTTTTGTAAAAGCAATTTTATTTGTTGTAATTTTTTTGTGGTTTTTTGCAAGTCATGTAGGAGAGAGAAAGGAGTGAGAAGAGGAAAAAATTATGACAGATTAAAAAAAAAAAAACTAAAGGCTATTTACGCACTCTAAAAGTGCGTGCACTGCATGCGTCTTATGGGCACAAACATTGCTACACACAAGCTGCGCAACATTCCCCCCGTCTCTCCAAAAGTGAACCTCACTCAAAAATCACATTTGCAGAAGAAAACACTACTCTAAAAACCCTCTTTCTCATTAAATAAAAACCAACCACTAGTTTTTTTTTTTTTTTTTTTTTGGCTCAAAAACTGGGCAAAAATCCTTAGTGGGATTGCTCTAAGTGCAACCAACAACATAAATGTTTGTTTGACCAAAAAAAAAAAAGAACATTTGTAAGGAATATGGCAATTTGAAAGAAATATAATAAAAAAATTATAAGGAATATGACAAAAAATCAATAAGCTTCTCCCACCGAGAGTGGAACGTGTAATCTTGTAGTCGTTATGCTAAATAGTCTGACAAATTTAGCTAGAGTTGTTCCCATTTTACGAACTCTCTTGAAATATATATAGGTGGCAAAGTCCATCTATGGTATACTATAGTTTTGTAGGTTACAAATCTACAATCCTTGACATGGAACAACAATGGCTTGTAACTCAATATATGAAGGTATCTGCCATAGAACATTTGTTCATGAAGACAATACGTTGTGCCAAAACATAATTTCTGATACCTCTACCCACGTCTGTATTCGTCTCCACAGTCCCCGATCACTTTCTGAAGATCTCTTCCCTTCCTCGTGACATCTTGGATACGACCCACATCTTCTTCATCCAGGACGAGAGAGAAAACAGCGTTTGAATCCTTGACATGTTCCGACAGGCCAAGCCTAACGCCTACCATTGATCCTGCCACGGCTGGCTGCAATGGTAATGAAGAATTATAGGAACTTAAAGACGTAATGTAGTTTGTTGGGGAAGAGACTAAGAATCGGAATTGGAACCTGGTCTAGAATGTATTTCACAGCGAGCGTTGAAATGGAGACCCCGTGTTTGTTGGCTACTGCTTTCAGTGTCTGAAGCAGCTCTTGGAAGAGGCTCCATCCTCCCCAAGCATCAACCATCTGCAAAATTGTTCGATTTTATTGCTCCAGAAGCAAAGAAACTCGTTCAGATGTTCATAAAAGTCGAGAGAAAAAGAAACTTTTGCCTGCCAATTCCCCAAACAAACGATTTTTTGTTGTCGATTTTTCCAGTGAAAACGACAGGGAATGTTTAGTGAGGAGCAGTTCAAAACATAGCAATAAAACTATAAAAGGACAGTTTACGATTCCTTAGGCCAATTTACCGGCCCCTCCTTAATTCTTCCTATCAATATTTTGTTTTCGGTTATCCTGGTTGCTACCTAGCAATAAATTCCCTAAAACAGATATACCCTTTTGTACTTCTGCAGCGAGGGAGTGTTCAATGGAGGACCAGCGAATGGAATCATTAAGTTGGTATCAAGGAATTTCTCCGATAATAACCCTCCCATTACAGTTCCATACCTGCACGGATGGAAAGCTAAAGACGCGTAAGTAGGAAATGAAGTGGGACTAAATAATACAATCTAACACACGACAAGATTGACTAATAAGCAATAACAGTAGCTTGAGGTCAATCCAACATTCCAAAACATAACATCTCCTTGACCAACCAACCAAACAAGTCAACTGTTCGGCGTCCGCCGGGTTGGCCGAGTTTTGCCCCTGCTCGATTCGAGACGTGGCGCCATGGAGGGATGTGGTTCAACGGTTAATGTCCACATACTTATCACCAATTGGTTTTAAATAGGATATGACAACCAGATAACGAAAGAACTCTGTGGTTAAGCGTGCTTGACTTTCAGAGATCCATCATCAACCCCCCCCCCTCCAAAGCCCTCTTGTTCCTTATGTATCCCAGAATAAGGTTAAAATGCTCAATAAGAGCTGATGATATATCATTGTCGCAATTTTACAGAAAAACTAAGCACTTGCAGGCATGTTACACATTTTTTTAAAGGGATAGAAAGAGAGAGACGTACGTTATAAGTTTAACTCCAGATAGTTGACAAAGCTCTGCCATTTTCTGTTGAGGACGCATGTCAACAATAGAATGCTGAACCTAGAGAAATAACCAATATTACCCTGAGATAAGCAAGGGATGCCAAAATATTGAAAAAAAAAAAAAATGCTATGAAAAAGAAACCAATTGATATAATTTATATAACCTGATTGCTAACAATTGGGATGCCATTTTCCAAAATTATCTGTAACCTCTCCGTGTCAAAGTTAGTCAAAGCAACAGTCTTGATCTTACCTGTACACTAGAAAACTATCAAATCTAAGAATGGAAAAGCTCGAGTTCCGCAAGGCTATTAAACAGCTAACCTTCTTCTTTAAGATCAGTTAGATGCTTCAATGCATCTAGGTACCCGGGATTAGAGTAGTCCCACCTGGTACAAGTTGAATGAGCTAAAATTAAAATCTCAAACTAAATGGCCTGCTTATTACGAACTCTCTTGGATTAGACAAGACTGATAAAAGAAAGCTATTTGTTTCCTCAACCCTGATAACATATTAGGAAAACTGAAAAGAGAACATTTGTTATTAATGTATCGGGATTTAGTCACAGATACAAAGAAGAGTAAAAGTGTTCATTACCAATGAAACTGAAGCATGTCCAGAGATGCAACATCCATCCTTTTCCTCGAAACATCAATGTTCTGTCGGACAAAGCTGCCGGTCATCTTCACTGGTGGTGGCACCCATTTGGTAAGACTGAATCGCAGGATAAGAAGAGTGAATTCGAATTGCTTCCGTGAAAACATACAAGATTCTATATTCAATGCAAAGTACGTTTCTTTAACTCACCCTCTGACAGTTTCCAAATATTCTGGGGGTCGCTCTCGGCGTACTTTGTTGATGAAGATGCCATAAAGATCTTCTGCAGGTCCATCTGCAATACACATCATCATTACCAGAGTATTAGGCTATGTACCAAGAAACCATTGAACTTGCAGGCACCATTTAGAAGTAAACTCGATAGCCATTCATCTAGGTAAGATTAAACAAACAAAGGAAGCACAGCTGGAACTATGACATGAGTTCCAAATTTTAAAGATGTACATATATTGGGGCAACCCCAAGGTTCTAAGTTCGACTCCCAACGATCTATTGTCCTTCTTAGTTTCAGGCTTTCAGCAAGTCAAGCTATGCTGGTTTACCTCCTAAACTGGTTTCAGAAGGCCTATTGACCTTCTTGGTTTACTTCATTGTGATCCTTTGCCAGCTAGGGCCGCCACATGGCGGGGTTTACCTAGTGCACACCCTAAGGTTCTAAGTTCGACTCCCAACGGTCTATTGGCCTTCTTAGTTTTAGTAAGTCAGCTATAAGCAACCTAGGCTGGTTTACCTCCTAAACTGGTTTCAGAAGGCCTATTGACCTTCTTGGTTTAATCCTTTGCCAGCTAGGGCCACACGCCCCCTATGACGGTTTCCTTGTCACCAAAAACAACAAAGAAAAGAAAAGGATGTACATATATCAGCCAAGTCAAAAGTGTTGAGTCCAGCATCAGCATATTGAAGCATGGCATCAACTGCACTCTCTTGCTGGATTCTTCCCCACCCACCACTAGTTTGCCACATGCCATTGACAACCCTGCAGATGTCTAATGAATCTTTGCCATTCTTAACAACACTCCGCCGCTTATCCTCAGTCAACAAGCAACAAAACGCCCCTTCTGATGCCTTTCTTGCTTCTCTCAATCTAAAACACTTTGTCTTGACTGTGTTGAAAGTGAATTGGCTAAAGGGACAGTGCAAGCACTCGGCCATTGTTAAAAAGTTGTTCACTTCTAATTTCCATTTACGTGTAGTTTATATATCTTATCTTCTTCTCCGTCCCAGGTCCCCACGTGGGAGGATGTAAATTAGGGTAAATCGGGCTCAATAGACATGCCAAATGTCGTGTGCACGACGAATATGTCCACTTTAAACATAATTCTCGCATTACTAGTTAAATACTATCTACTGAACTAGTTAGCTAAGCTCGTACATATATATATATATATATTGAGAGGTGTAGGCTTGAAATGTCATGGCTATTTGACGATTTTGCCCCAGACTGATCCATTCGAAAATGTTTCAAAGAAAAAGGAAAAAAAAAAAAGAACAGAAATTGAATATGTAAAAATCCAGAGAGAAGAGTACAGTGGTCGGCCATGTCGAAAGTGGTGAGACCGGCGTCGGCGTGTTTGAGCATAGCCTCAACGGCGTCGTTTCGGTCGATTCTGCCCCAGCCACCGCTAGTCTGCCACATACCATTCAGGATTCTACATATATCCAGAGAATCGTTGCCGTTCTTCAGCGTCACCGTCCGGTTCTTCTCCTCCACCACCGCCGTGCAGCACCTCACCGCCACCGCTCCTCTCGGATTCTTCCATCCACCTGCCCGCCGCCGCAGCCCGCCATTTCTAGAGCAGTTCAAGGAGAAGTTATTGGGAGGAAGATTGGGAATTGAGTGCCGCAAAGAAAATCCAGTTGCTGCCATTTTACTTTTTTTTTATTATTTTTTTCTTTTTTAAATGTAAATAAATTGACAGAATCTTAAAGCTCTCAAGTCTCAACCACAATGCTCAGGTCACAGGTGAAGCTCCGAGTATTCGAGAATCGAGATGGATAGCGATTGTGAAATGACAATTCTAACCTCTGTATTAAGATTCAAGCAATAAAATGATAAGGAATAATGTTGAAATTAGTCCGTGAATATAACTTGAAGGTGTAATTAAATTACTGAATTAAAAAAATGTAATTAGACTACTGAATACTTTTTTTTTTGAAGGTCAATAAATGGGTTGTATTTATAGATAAACTGAAATAGAGTCTGTCCCAGTACATAGCCATAGTGGAATTAAAAGATGTAGTAACTAAAGTATGTGCTAGTATATTCTGTAATCTAGGAATAAAAGTGACTGAGCAAGAACTAAAAGCAGACATGTCAGTTTGCAATTATCAATAGCGTACCCAATGTACGATTGAGACGAGGTGTCTGGTGCGGATAGATAACATTGCAATGTTTGACAATCTGTGTGTAGTTGTATAGACTCTTCTCCACGCGCCCTTAGCCATGACAAGGCCTCATGCATGCAAACGCTTTGACCATAAAAGGGGAGAAGCAACTTGGGAGGGGGGCGCTGAAGGCCGAAATATAGCGGCTGTCAGCATCGAGGAGGACTGCTCCGACCGTAGCCGAATTTGTCTCATGATTATAACCTACATCGATATAACATTTTCTTGGCCTTGTTGGCATTTCGTGGGGCTGTCCAGGTTGCAGCAACAGTGGTGGCGGTGGCTGTTGGGCTGTATAGGCTGTGGCGTGGGCCGTGAGTTCGGCCGGCAGTGGCATATCGGCAGTAGAAATAGTGTTGGCTGCGGCGGTAGCGTGTTCGGCCGGCGTTAGAGCAGCTGTTCAGTGGTGGACACTTCCAAGCTTTCTGGTGGCAGTAGCGGTTGCAAGCAATTTCTTTGGCATCGGTAGACAGGCATCCCAATCAAACAGCTCCATTCCGCGCTCTCCAAATATGATATAAAATCGCAGCTGCGAACATAATTCCATTAGTGTCTAGAACATTCAAGATTGCACTAAACCATTCATGAAAAACATTTGTCACAATATTGGGGAGTGGAAGGTTGGATTGAGTCCATATGGAATTTGCATAGCCACACAAAACTAATGAGTGCATAGTGTCCTCATGAATGATTCCACACATGGCACACATTGGATCAACTTCTACCCTCTTTATAAGCAAGTTGTTGGTAGTGGGGAAGGATATCACTTATAATAGCTCTCCATAGAAAAGTTCTCCATTTGAGTGGTATTCTAATTTTTCATAGAGTGAGCCTGTAGCCATCCTTGACAGAGTAACAACCATTACGATCCCCATGCCAATACCATAAATCATCATATTCGGGGAAAACTGGTATTTTGAGGATTTTAGGTACATCACTTGGTTGAAAGATATCAGTAAGCAAATGATGGTCCCACGAGCCAGTATCCTGATCAATTAGCCCCACGACTTTGGCTCCAGCTAGCTACGGTGGCATTTCAGTTTGAATCATTGGATCTAGCTTATCTTGGAGCCAGGGATGTTCCTAGGTAGAATTTCCATTCCCAATACGTCGTCTTACACCACTACATATTAGCCCCTTAGCAGCCACTACACTGCGCCAACAATAGCTGGGATTATTTCCTAAGCATGCTTCATAAAATGACTCTTTATGATAGTATCTGACTTTATATACACGATACACCAATGAGTCAGTAGTAAGCAATCTCCATGCTTGCTTGCCCAACATTTCCAAATAACGGTTCATGAGTTGCTCAATAGCTGTGCATACAGATATAAGCAATAAAAAAACACTCATTGAAAAAGTAGGCATATCTTGGGCCACACTTTTCAACAAAATTTCTTTACCAGCATGTGATAATAATTTTTTGTTCCATGATCCAATCCTCTGTCTAATTTTATCCTCAATATAAGTAAACTGCATTTTTATTTCTTCCCACAAAATAGGGTAAACCTAAGTATTTTTCAAAATTCGGAGCTTGAGCCACTCCTAGGATCTGTGCCACCTCACCCTTGTCCTCTTGACATGTATTTTTGCTAATTTTTGCTATAGTATATGCTGGATTTGTGATAGTTGACTCCCTGTCCAGACAGCTTCTCATACATAGACAAACAATTTTTAACCTCAGTGGCCTCTTGCACATTTGCTTTGAAAAAAAGTAGGTTGTCATCTGCAAAAAAATAGATGGGAGATAGGTGGGGCACCCCTAGCAACCCTGCATCCATATATCAATCCCCTATTCTGTGCCTGCTATAATAACAAGGAAAAACCTTCCGCACAAATAATAAACAGATAGGGGATAAAGGGTCTCCCTGTCTTAGGCCACAGGTGGGTGTAATCGACCTGCTACGGGAACCATTAATCATAAAGCTATATGAGACAGTAGTCACACAACATAATTAGCTCTGCCCACCTGCCATCAAATCCCAGAGCCATCTGCAAAAAACAGATGGGAGATAGGTGGGGCACCCCTAGCAACCCTGCATCCATGTATCAATCCCCTATTCTGTGCCTGCTATAATAACAAGGAAAGACCTTCCACACAAATAATAAACAGATAGGGGATAAAGGGTCAACCTGTCTTAGGCCACGGGTGGGTGTAACCGACCTGCTATGGGAACCATTAATCATAAAGCTATATGAGACAGTAGTCACACATAACATAATTAGCTCTACCCACCTGCCATCAAATCCCAGGGCCACTAACATTACAGGAGGATAGGACCATTCCAGCAACTTAACCTATTTTTTAAAATAAAAGTTATTTAAAAAATGCAAACGCATCATCTACGTAAGTAGATAACCGAAAAAATGAGTGTATTTAGAGCATCCAGTAACTTAATTGTATTTTTTCATTTAGTGATCGAAGTGCACTTTCAGATTACGTTCAATGACTAATTTGAACCTTATTTCAAATGATAAATAAGATATATATACTATATGGAACGACGTCGCGGAAGGTAAACGGTTAGCAATTTAAATCTTCAATGTAATTACTAAAATGCCACCAGAGATTAGTATTATCGAACAGAGTATTCAAGCCAGATTCAAAGTGCATTTTAGCTGCCAGTTCCTTCTAGAATTTCATATACTCAGATTTTTTTTTTCTTTTTTCTGTTCTCTCATAATCTCTCTGCCGATTCTGTTTCTACTTGTTCAATCTTCATTTCTTCAATCTAATACTTTCCTAAATGACCCGAGGTTATGGCACCCTCTCTCTGCAAAAAGAGTTAATTTGATATATACTCTGTAGGATTGCGCTTCTCCGAGCTCTCGCTTTTGAAATCCAGCCATGGTATCGTGTCCCGTTTTGGCCGGCTCAAAGGTATTGCCTTTTGGTGTTTTCCTGCCGAACGGCAATTCAGTTTCTTTCAGACATTGTCACAAACACCTGGAAGGCACTTTTCCAGCGAAGAATTTACACTCCAATGCATGCTTCAAGCTCAGCAAGACCTATCTGAGTTCTTCTCTATCATTACGGAGACCCTCTGAACGTTTTTCTTTTCTGCCATTGAAATGCTCCGGTTCACACTCATCTGCAAAGTCTGATGATGGGAACGTGTTCGGGAATAGCCTGAGAAATCTCTCTGTGGAATCGATAAAATCAAACATTTCTGAGCTGACCCCGTTCTTGAATAGCATGAGAAATCACTCTGTGGAATCGATAAAATCGAGCTTTTCTCAGCTGGCCTTGTTCTTGGAAAGCCTGAAAAATCACTCTGGGGAATTGATAAAATCGAACTTTTCTCAGCTGACCCCTTTTGATTTGTGCAAGTGGTCTGTGGTGATTGCAATTGCAATTGCAGTGCCGAAGTGGATTGTGAGTGCAGTGTTCAACCCATTCTTCTGGATGTATTTTAGCTGGACTTGGCTGTTCTGGCCATGGATGGCGGCGATTGTGATTGCAGTGTATGGGTTTTATTGCCTTAACAAACATTTGCGCGGTGATGCCAATGTGTTTGAGCAACTTGCTATTGTTACTTCTGCGTTTACTTGGCTGACATTAGTCCCACCTGCTCACTTCAATGGATTCCTCGAAGGGTGGCCATTTGTGTTCTTTTTTGTGTACCATTACTTCTTTTTCTTCAATGTGAGTGTTCGGAAGCGTCTATATGGTGATTTCTTCCCCAGAGAGCACGATCCCAAGTGGGACATTAGCCTTCCTAATTGGCAGAAGCTGTTATTCGGTGCTGGGGTTACGGTTGGGCATTGGATTGCAGCATTCGAAGGACCAGAATTGCATCTCATTCCTGGTGGCTGGAGCAATGCTGGTGTCTGGGGTTTGATCATCATGACACTGTTCATGCAGTATCATTCAACATTGTACTTAGCCAATTATTCGGAAAAGGTTGTGGTGCCCACTGCAGTTGTGCAGTTTGGGCCTTATCGGTTTGTTCGCCATCCCATTTATGCGTCAACCATGCTCCTGTTTGCTACTTATTGCATCGCGTTGAGGGCACCTCTGAGCACTCTCTTCACCGTTGCAGTTTGCTTGGTGTACTATGGTCAAAAGGCCGAATTAGAGGAAGTGTTGATGGTAGAGACCTTTGGTGAGAGATATTTGGAGTACTCTAGGAAAGTTAAATATAGATTCCTCCCTTTTGTTTATTAGTTTGAGATGAAATTAGTATTGCAGGATGTCCTTTTATCTGCAAGTTGCTGAGAAATGGCATCAAATTGCTGAGAATTTTATGACCTTTGTAGTTCCAAGAAGATTGCAAGACTGAAAAGATGTTTGCTTTGTGCCTCTTTCATAATCTTTCTGTGAGTTTGGCTGAAAACTAATATCATTTGAATAGGATGGCATCTTTTGTATGTGCAATTTGCTTGTGTGTTTATCTGTACAAGGCTATAGTTGAATCTGTTGAATCCAAGCTCACTATATGACTAGATTATTAGATATCAATGCATATGCTGATAAATATGGAATGCCCTTAGCAGCTGATCGATTTAAACTAAGGATACTAATAGACAGCTCCCACGTTGACTAACTTGATTGGGATTGCTTCTAGTATACAAATAATTGCATTCTCTATCGTTTGTTATCTGATTTTTTGTTTATGCTATTAAAAACATTATTGTTTTAAAATGATGAAAGAAATATGTAATTACTATTTGAGGTTTGCACGGGATAATTTCTGCTTTGTGATCCTACTCATAACTAACATGCTTAAGTCAAGAAGGTCAATAGACAACTTCTAATGAGAGTCGAACATGTAACCTTGTCGATAAGTGTATTTTGGTAAAGTTGTTTCTATGAAGAGAAAAAATATTATTATTATGATGTCTAAATTGAAATTGAGAATAACCCGCTTGGTTAGCTATAATGGCTGTACACTCTTGCAAGAGAGGTTGGAAGTTCGAACCTCTATCTTGTATGGAAAAACCAGTATGACCAACACTTGTCCCTGGACTCGATGCGAATGGGAGTATGGGCAAAACAAATGCTTCGTGCATCCTGGTGCACGATATAACAAATGCTGAGTATGGTACTGGATTAAATGTGCTTCCTACCGTTAAGGTCAAGAAAAAAAATTGAAATGAAGAATCTAGGAAGGATGAAATAGACAAAAAATAATATTTATGGGACTAAAGTGGAAATCACTGTACTTGTGAGGGACTAATAAAGTAATTCGCTCTGTTTTAAAATTACTCTGTAGGAAAGTCACCGCCGCAGTGCCGCATCTCTTCAAGCTCGCCGCTAAACCCCACTCCGATTCGCCAAAACAGGCCGCTCCACCGCCGCAACTGCCATGAACACCTCCGGCGACAACCAAAGATGTAAGAAGAAGAAGAAGATTGTGACACCGGAGATGCAGTTCCGTTTGAGCCTCGACCAGTGCTCCAAAAACAAAGACCTCGCCGCTGCCATCTCCCTCTACGACTCCGCACACTCCTCAATCCGCCTAACCAACCAGCACTTCAACTCGTTACTCTACGTCTGCTCCAACGCCGTCTCCAACCCGGATACCAAGCAGGCCGCAATCGAATTCGGCCTCCGTGTATACGAAAAGATGGTTTCCGGCGATGCCGCCCCCAATGAGGCTACCGCCACCTCTGTTGCTCGGCTGGCTGCCGCTAATAACGATGGCGAGGCCGCGTTCAAGCTCGCAAGAGGGGTAGGGAACGCCGGAAGGCTCAGGACCTATGGGCCGGCCCTCTTTTGCTTTTGCCGGAATGGGGATGCTGATAAGGCCTATGAAGTGGAGGAGCATATGGTCTCTATTGGCCTGCAACTTGAGGAGCCTGAGCTTTCCGCTTTGTTAAAGGTGAGTATAGCGGTTTGCATTTTGGTATATTGTTGATGTTAGAGTATTGCCATATATCAAATTATCTATTTAAGTTGAGGTTAGTAACTAACCTCTTCTATGCACTGTTACAAAAAAAATTAATAATTCTGTCTTTATGTTGTTTGTTGTTAAAAATTGGTTGATACACTTGTTAATTGGTAGTTTTATGAGGTAATGTATGTAAGGTTATGGAGAAATTGTATTTATTAATGAAAGATCAGCAGACTATAAATAGTATACAAGTGAGGAGAAGTAGCAGGAAGTTATAACAAAGCTAGTCTAAGGAATACATTTAGAACAGATAAATAAATATATAAAATATCAGCCAATGTATGCTGTTGATCTTCTTATTATTATTTTTGTTTTGTTTATGTTATCCTTAAGGTGAGCTTGGAGAAAGGGAGGCAAGAGGATGTTTATAAATATTTGCACAAGTTGAGAATGGCTGTCAGGGGAGTCAGCAAGGCGACAGCAGAGATAATTGAGAGGTGGTTTGGAGGGGAAGAGGCATGTGAGGTGGGTTTACTAGACTGGGATGCAAGACAGGTGAAAGAAATGCTTTTGAGGAACGGGGGAGGGTGGCATGGACTTGGATGGCTTGGGAAGGGTAATTGGGTTGTGCAGAGGTCAAATATTGCTTCAGATGGGCTGTGCCACACTTGTTCAGAGCAGTTGGTTTGCGTTGACATTGACAAGGCAGAAACAGAAATGTTTTCGCAGTTGGTTGCATCCTTAGCCATGGAAAGGGAGTCACAGTCCAGCTTTAAAGAGTTTCAGGTGAGAGAAGCATCTTAATGTGCATTTTGGAGAAGAAATGCATATAGGTTTTCTGGAAAGAAATGATCGTTCTGTATTTTATGCCTCAGATGGTGCTCTCACTGGATCAGTTATGATGTTTTTGAATTCTATTACACATTTACTTGTCATGTTTTTCATCATTTTCCTGATGTTTTGTGAAGGATTGGCTGGAAAAACATTCTGACTACGAAGCTGTAGTGGATGGAGCAAATATTGGGCTTTATCAACAAAATTTTGCTGAGGGTGGCTTTAGTATTTCCCAGGTCATGAATCTTTGAATTGTCATTGCTTTGCGAATTTTTGTTCTATTTGATTTTAAAGTTATTACTAACTTTGTTCTATTCCTAATTTGCAATAGAGCAGCTTGTTGCAGTTGTTGAAGATTTGCATAATAGGAGTAAGAAATGGCCCCTTGTTATCTTGCACACGAAACGTGTTCGGGCACTTCTTGAGAATGCTAGCCATAGAGAGCTCGTTGAGAAATGGATAGACGAAGGAGTGCTTTATGCAACACCTTATGGATCGAATGATGATTGGTACTTCATTTTTGATCCATTGTCTTTTCATTCAATTGACTCAGTAGCTCCATATAGTGTAACTTTTGTCTTTGCACTCCATTTCTAAGTTCTACAGATTGTAGTTACATCTGTATTGTTTCCAATATTCCTTTCAATTTGATTGCTGACCTTTTATTTTAGAAACGACATCCTCTTTTGGCACATTTGTCTGCTGATGTAATTATAGAGCTATATACCTTAGCATTGGTTTTATATCTCTGTAATGATATGCTTATGGATATGGTCACTACAATTTAGGTACTGGCTTTTTGCTGCTGTGAAATCCAAGTGTTTGCTTGTGACAAATGACGAAATGAGAGATCACATTTTTGAGCTTTTGGGTAGCAATTTCTTTATCAGATGGAAAGAAAGACATCAGGTTGGCATATTTCTTTAAGTTCGTTTTCCTCTTCCACTGAACACTAGTGTTGAGATTTTCTGATTATTCCTTCTTTCCTGAAATGAACTGCCATAGTTGTGCTATAGCTTTATAGTGTTATGGACGATTTTTCTTAGTATAAATGAACTATGCTACTAATTATGAAGTATACTGGAACTTGCTTTTGTTGTGCCTTTTCTGAAGTGCACTAAAACAACATAATACTCTTGACTTGGTTGTGGTGAAACTATGGTCTAGGAAAGTCAAGGAAAACCAACTTAGTTATTCCTCTTATAGTTGTTGGATACTACTTGGATATTAATCTAATGTTGTTTCGTCCCTTTGATAAATGCATTCCTCTAAATAGGAAAAAAGAGCATGTTTAATGTAATCTTGGAACCTATTTTGTAGGTAAGGTACACCTTTGTGAAAGGTCACCTGGAGCTTTTGATGCCACCGTCATTTTCTGTTGTCATCCAGGTATTTTCATATTTATTCATCGTGGCTTTCATTTTTTTTTTTTTTTTTTTTTTTTTTTTTTCGATTCAATGTAGCTGGTTCATGCTTCAGGAAGGAGAAACATCTCTGTTCGTTAAAATAAATGATTGTTATCACCTGTGTTATGAAAAATGATAATTTTTGATAAATTACCAAATATAGATAACGTTCCATCTCGCTGTCCTATCTTTGTTTTACCAAATATATACTTCTGAGATTACCCATAAGAAAAACAGATCCTATAATGATTGCACACACTGAGGTTCCAAATCGTGACATAGCAGTGTCTTGTGTTTCAGGAATCAGAGAAAGGATCTTGGCATGTGCCCGTAGCAAGCGAAACTGATGACAAGTCTTCAAGTGCTTGGCTCTGCATCACGAGACCCGACTGCAAGGACTCGAATAAAGTACATGTAAGTCTAGAAACTTCTGAAACCAGTGAAATTCCTAGCAGTGATCAGTTCCCGAATTCAGATTCAAATATATTAAACAGGAGTTCTGATTCTTCTAGCAATGGTAGTAATAAGCCTGAATTATTAGCCCGTAAGAGAAAAGAAAGATCTTGATATTCACCTGTCTGCAACCTTAGACTCTTGTAATCTGATATTCACATGAAAAAACCTTAGATATGATGCTCACACAAGTAGATGTTTGTGTCAGTTTTTTATGTGTTTTCACATAATTTTTAATATTTTACATAGTTATATAATACGAGTAACACTCAATATATATTAATACAGTTTGGTAACATACAGAGGGTACAGTACAAGTGTAGAACAAAAAAACAGAATAGTATGCAAGTTAATTAAGAATACAGCTTCCCAGTACTAAGATTCATAGTAAATAATGATTGACTTAGGATTAATGTAAATCACTTGAAAACGTGTTTTACTAATCCAGGAATGTGGGTCTTCACGAAGTAATCATCCCAGCAGATTACTTTTGGGTCAAAGTAGAACAAATCAGTCTCGATGCCCCCTTCTTTTGCTGCTCTTCTCAATTTTTCTGTGTTCATATCATCATATCTGTGCACAAAATTCATTCCAGTTTAATTTTCTTGTGAAGAGTAATTAAAAAAAAAACATGATTAATTAAATTAAATGTTTAAGTACTTACAGTCCCTTGAAGAATAAGTAGGGTCGATATAGGTCTACCAGCTTCAACACAAACTTGATTTTCCTATCCATCTCATGGTATATACTCTGGAAATACTGACAACATGCAGTGTTCACTATCTCCAACCCCTGTAAAGTACAACCATGGATGCAAATCAAAGGAGGAAAATGATATATCGGTCCTTGAGTTATACCATAGTTATAGACTCGGTCACTCGATAAAAAAGCTTAAATGACAGGTTGAGGTTAGTATGAAATTTGATTTCCTTTTCATTCTTTTTGATACATTAAGGCCCTGTTTGGTAAAATAGTTAGCCTATCAGTCAATTTTGGCTTATTTGACCACTATTAGCTTTCTGACTTGGTTAAACAATCAATATGAGTTTTTGATTAATTAGTTTTTTGTAACAACTTATTGCTCCAAAATGCTAAAATTCAAAAAGCTGTTCAAATTAGCTTTTTCGATAAGCTTTTTGAGAAAGTCATTTTGTATGTAATCAGCTAACAACTAATAGCTAATTTACCAAACACTTTTCTACAATCAGCTAATGCTATCAACTAGTCAAACCCACTAACCCAATCAGCTAACAGTCATTTACCAAACACCCCCTAGATATCTTAGCTTATGGCAGACTAATCCAAGGAGGTAAATGACGAGTCATCTCATCAATCCTCAGGTTCTCACCCTTACCTGTACACTCGGTTGAACCAACTGAGCTAGCCCCATAAGGCTAGCTCAGTTGGTTTCTTTTCCTTATATGAGACTAGTGTCCCTAGTGTTTTATGAGTTTATTTAACAAACTTTGAGTTTCTATATAGGACTCTTACTTATAATTTGTCAAATAAATTCACTGAAATGTTGGGAACAATAGAATGTCTATCTCATAGGGGTTGACAATAAAGATAGTATGTCTCTCTCATAGGATTTGATTGCACATTAGTTGAAACTTAATGTGGTTACTGAAAGAAAGAAGAAAGAAAGAAGGAAAAACCTTCAAAGGGAGTAGATAATGAATGGCCATGTATGTTTGGAAGCTAGCCATGGTGCTTAACACAGTCACCTTCCCGACGATAACAGGCTTTCCATCCTTGCCTATCCATGGATGCTTGGAGAAGTGTCGGTACCCAAAATCCTGTATCCACGGGAGCTCCAATGGGTTAGATACCGACGATCCCACATGGTATATTCTCTCACACCCTCTTTCATCTGCATGCCCAACCATTGCTACTATCATTGCATTCACCACCATATCAGCTGGGATCTGTAATTTCAATATACTTATAAAGTTATATAATATATTATACTTGTTGATAACTGATAAGTTACCTTGATTTTAGTTTCTTTAGAAGTGAAAGTTTCATGCTTTATATTAGAGATAGGTCACTCACTCACCACATCTATAATGGTTTTAGGATCACCAAGGAAGCATGTTAGTCTTCCTTTACCATAAGCAACTGCTATGCTATCAATGGTTCTGCATATATTATATTTTGCAACAAAATAAATCAATTATGATGTCATAATAATAAGAAAAAAAAAAGTTGAACAGAGTGGATGATTGGGTACCTGATCCCTTCCACCCAACCAGGGAAGGGTTCTTTGTAAGTGCTGGTTATGATAGTAGGCCGTATAATAACAAGAGGCACATTATCTTTTAACTTCCCCAAAAGCATCTCTCCCATGGCCTTTGTGAATACATAAGTGTTTGGCCATCCATATGTCCTTGCTCTTTGGTATTCATTAGAGAAATGTAATTAGTGTCACAACCATCACAATTCTAGCAAAGTAGAATGAAAAATGGGTGGATATCAACATGGTTCGGTGATGTTTGGAGATTTTAGATCATATTTTTGAAATTTAATATTCGAACAAAATTTATATTTATATACATTATGGCCTTGTTTGATAAATGGTTGTTAGTTGATAGCTGTTAGCTGATTGAGTTTGTTAGAGGGTATAACTAATTGATAACATTAGCTGATTATAGAAAGGTTTTTGGTAAATTAGTTAGTTGATAGCTGTTTGGTATAAATTCCTTTTTCAAAAAGTTATTTGAAAAAGTTACTTTGGACAGTTTTTTTTTTTTTAATTTTAGCATTTTGGAGTTACAAAAAGCTAATTAACCAAACACTTAAAAAGTTAATAGTGGTCAAATAAGTCAAAATTGACTTATAGGTTAACTATTTTATCATACAGAATTTATATAATTTAAAATATTTAAATCAATAATTAATCAAATTTACTCAAAATTTTAAATTCAATTTGAATGAATCCTATAGAAAGACTTATCCCCTGACAAACAACTAATCCCCAAGTTATCCTGTACGGTAGGTTTTAGGTATCGCCATAAATACAGTGTGTAATTGTGGCCAACTTCATTAACGCCGGTTTGGTTTGTGAAAAAAAAAACAACAAAATTTTAGGAATATAATTTAAATTATGTGGAAAACAAATTATTTGAAATATTAATATTAATTTTATTCTTTGTCTTGTGGAAATATTAGTTTAAAGAATAATGTGTATTAAAACTACCATGCATTTACACAATAATAATTAACAAAAGATGTATAAAAGTATTTTTGTCTCATAATGTTACAATTTTCCGCAATGACTTTGGAATTGAAATACCAAAGGAAAGTGCATTTTTCACAAATTTAAAGAATTCAAATTTCATTGAAAAAAAAACTCCCAATAATCATGTTTCATCAAATTTTAGAAATTTTAATTATTCCGAATATTGTAAAATATATATTTTGGTAGCCATTATCTTATTTTTTTAGGATCATTGGATAGCGGTGATCTAATGAGAATTTTTTTCTGGAGTTCCGGTCTTCTTCTTCTCTCTTCTTTGTTGTATAATTAGAACGTATAATTATGCATATTCACACGAGGATATATAAATTTTTACAACACCGAGTTCTTTTTCAATCCAACCAAACACTCCATTTATGGGCAACAAAACATCAATAAATGTCACGCAACAACCATCATCATTAACCACAGTATCCTCAACAGTAGGGAATGATTCACTCTGCTTTTTTGTCTTTTGACTTTTCATTCATTCAATCAATGAGTCACATAACTAACCATTTGGCAGCTTTTTTTTTTTTTTTTTTTTTAAATTATATATATTGAAAGTGTGACCGTGCTCTATCTCAACTAAAAGGCTAAGTTGATAGTTGGATTGTACATTAACGGCAACAAAGATAACCTAAGTATGATAATATGTGATTGTACTGGATATTATTTATACTTCAAAAAAAGACAGTATAGTACCTTTGGATGCCCAGTTCTTTCATGGCTGAGGAAATGGATTTCTCAGAAGCATTCTCAGCTCTGAGGTTTTTCAGAGTTTCTTCAATCATCTTCTTCTCTCTCTCAATGTCCAACCCACATTTTCCATTCAGTGTTTCACCCATTTGGTATGGAGTCTCCTGTATCAACCCCTCCTTTTCACCAGACACGTAGGCTGAACATATTTAAATAATAATTAAAATTTACGTTACCCAATTCATCTCCAACATTATTAAATATTATGTGAATCATAGATAGTGAAATCTCTCTTGATGCAAAAAAAGAAATAACAAAGAGGTACTACTAACATGTGTGGTACATACCTACAGCTCACACCCAATTCACAAACCTGGTTCACCCAATAATTGACCCTAACTACTCTACAACATATTTAATAATAATAAAAAAAAAGATTAGATATTTGGGTCAATTACAGTGAAATTAGTCAGACTGTTGATTTAGTAACCATCGAGTTAAGAGTTTGACTTCTTATGAGAATGACCTATTGTCTTTTTTTTTGGTTTGAGTCGGTTAGTTATGGACAACATAGATTGACTTATTCATTGTGACTATTTGTCGGTTAGGGTCACAATGCAGAGTTTACCCAGTGCACATATACTCTCGGGTAGTGGTTGCGGGTTTCCATTGTCACCTAAAAAAGCAAATATTTGGGGCAAGTTAGTCTTTGCCGGCTAGGATCACGAGGTGAAGCTTACTCACTGCACACTCTCGGGTAGTGGTTGCGTGTTTTCATTGTCATCTAAAAAAGCAAATATTTGGGACAAGTTGGTCTTTGTCGGCTAGGGTCACAAGGCAGAATTTACCCATAAAATATCCTAAGTTGGTTACAAGTTTTTCTCATCACCTTAAAAAGTAGATATTTGGGGTAAATTGGTTGGACGGTTAACTCAATAACCGCAAGGTTTCATGTATAATTCCAATGAGAATAACCTATTGACCTTTTTGATTTTAGTCGAAACAGATATTGGTTTTACCTCCTTGTGATCGTCACAAATAGATAAAAAATTCTTGCAATTCCACAAAATATAGATAAAAAATTCTTGCAATTCCACAAAATAAAAATGTGCATGCATCTTGATTAGCACTAACCAGTGGATACGTGGAGAAGAATCCTTAAATTTTGACATTTCTTGGCGAAGTCTAGTATGTGTTTAGGTCCCATTGTATTAATCCCCATGGCAACATCGTATCTGTAAAACATTAATTAGGAAAGAAAACACTTTTTTTTAAAAAAAATAATTATTTATAAAAATGTTACAATATTTTGGGGATAATAAAAAATAAAAAATATGTTGGAACATACCTTTCATCAAAACTGGTAGTTGCAGCTAGGTTAACCACAACATCTACTTCCCTCCACATTTGGTCCAGCAAATTGGTGTCCTTTATGCCCAAATTTTGGTACGTAATGTCACCGCCCACAACAATTATTTTTGACGAAATTAGGGAATTCAGCTCTTCTTCTCCATACTTGTGTTTCACAACTTTAAACAAGTCTTTTGCCATTACCTGATCCACAACTTTAAGGTTATTTTCTTTTATAAATATTTAGAAGCAACTTTTTAAAGTGAAGGGCTCATTGTGTGCAGTGCACGTGCCCGCTGGGCACAAGTGTGACAAGATGACAGCTATTCGAGACTGTCACGATTGGTGCATTTCTGCTGTGGGTCCCACATTTCTGCAAAAATGATCTCTCACCCTCTTTCTCCCCCATGTTGACTCTTCTTTTCTTAAAAATCGAGCATAATCCACATATGTGGATACTCCTAGATGCTCTGTCGAGTCGGAGTGTGGGAGCTCTTGGAGTTGAGATTTAACCTTTGGAAAGAATAGAAAAAACCTCAACAATTGAGGTTGCTTTATTCAATGCGAATTGAATACTAGTAGGGTACGAAAAAACTTTACTTTATGAATTTGTAATTAATTACGGCGTATATATCTTGGATCAGTACGAGCAATCAATAAATGCAGGCATGGTACGTAGTATGTAGGTTGTTGATAAGTTTATGGTAAAAGACAATTGAAGAAATATTGGAAGGAGCATTGTATGAACGATGTATCTATTCTACAATTATTATACCATGGTGGGATGGCAACTGGGGCGGGGCCGGGAGTATACTCTCCGTCCTCGTTTCAAAAACTCCCTATTTTTGACGGAGAATTTAAAATAGTATCATTCGCGATCAAATTCTTAGTCAAAATATTAAATTAGTGTAATTTTTAATTTTAAAAACTAAAAATATAAGTCTTAATTTTTATAATTATATATATATATATATATATATATATATATATATATATATATATTTATTTATTTATAAAAATTATTTGGGGACTAGTGAGGCAGGAGGGATATTCTCGTCCCCGACGGGAAATTACTTACATTTCCGTCCCCATTCCCGTTTCCAAAAAATTTCTCCCATCTCGTCTCCGTCAAGGACGAGGTAAATTGTCATACTTAACCATGGACCATGATTTATTTTGCATTGTGAATCTTGGTTTAGAAATTATGTGTCTACATTGTCATATTCTATACTTACAGTTAATAGCTTATGTGCCTGTAATAAATTAAGAATAGATAACATATTAACTATAGATACATAATATGTTAAATGTAAATACATAATATGTTGTTAAAATATTATGTATTTAACATATTATGTGTCTACAGTTATTTACATGCACATAAACGGTTAACTACAGGTACATAATATGTGAAACTATAGACACATACTTTGAAGGTTATTCGGACAACAACCCACAATTAAAAATAAACCTTGGTCCATTGTATAATTTGCCTCTATTCTATAGGTGAGCTTGTTCACCTACAGGTGAGTAGGGGATTGTTGGGCGGAGACTTAAGGATCGAGTCTAGCACCTTAATTACCTCTTAAAAATGTGAAAATAAAATTGAATCTTCAGTATAATTTCTGACGCAGTGATAAACGCTTGATCGGACAGAACTAATGTAGGATGAGTGTGTACCTCGGAGTTGAAACGCTGTACGGCGGCGGCGGTATCTGCAGCTCTAAGGAGAAGATACAGTTTCTTCACATTTGGCTGAACTCTCAGTATTTTCTCCACAAAAACTGCATCCATATATATAACAAACAACAACGATATCATATCCGAAACTCTAAAAGGATCGGCATCGAAGACTCGGTCGCCGATCAACCGTACGTTGTTTGACAACAAATATATATATATATATATATATATATATATATATATATATATATATATATATATATATAGAGAGAGAGAGAGAGAGAGAGAGAGAGAGAAAGGGAGAGAGAGAGAGAGATTGGAGTTTAGATATATAGTGTACTATGTACTTTTTGCTAAGAAGCCAGTGGCGCCGGTGACAAGAATGGCTCTGTTGTCCAGAAAGTGAAGAGCACTGCCCAACTCCATTGTAGAAGTGGAAGGATCGGAGGAGAAAAGATGTGATGAGAGGAGAGAAAGGGAAGTATAAATAGCTGAAGATTTTGAAGCTGCGCTGATAGAGTAAATAATGCGTAGATAGTATGCTGTGGCGTGTTGCAGATAAGAGAAATTTCAAATATGGATAGATGGTGTTATGTTGGGGGCATTTAAGTAAGAGCAATAACACAACAGTACAGTTTGTGATTTTTTTTATTTATTTATTTTTGGAAAAAGGGTCAAATAGGCCCTCGAACTTTAGCTTAAAAGTCAATTAGACACCTAAACTTTTTAAATGTGCAATTACACATATCAACAATTCATTTATGTGCAATGAAGCCCAAAAACAAGTTAATGACCTGCTATCACAGGTCATTAGGGTTCAGGCCACCTTCCGGCAAAAAAAAAAGTGACCGGCGACCGACGAATGGTCGCCGCCGGTCACTTTTTTGCCGAAAATTTCGCCGGTCACTTTTTTTTTTTTTTTTTTTTTTTCCAGAAATTTTGCCGGAAGGTGGCTTGAACCTTAATGACCTGTGATAGCAGGTCATTAACTTGTTTTTGGGCTTCATTGCACCTAAATGAATTGTTGATGGGTGTAATTGCACCTTTAAAAAGTTTAGGGGCCTAAGTGATTTTTAAGTTAAAGTTCGAAGGCCTATTTGACCATTTTCCCTTTATTTTTATACTTAAGTGATCCAGTTTCTCTGCCCACATGACCTCGCCCAAGGGTTAGTCATGAGTTGAGCCGAACTTGACTCAACTCAAGTCGAATTTTGATTCGACCGAGCGGCTCGGTCCATCTATATCCCTAACTAGTAACCCCGCTCTTAGAGTCAATGTAAAGGTAAATTTAAAGTTGCTCAATCAGACCTTTTTTTTTTTTTTTTTTTTTTTTTTTTTTTTAGTGAAATTCGAACTCTCACATTGTCGCATTCAGTCGTGAAATCAAGCAACAAACTACACTACACTAAGTTTCGGGGCAATTTTTTTGTCAAATTTTTTTTCTTACCAAGTGAAAGAGAGAGATAGATGGAAAAGTGGGAAAATAAAGAAAAAAAATTCCAATTAAATGCGCCTAGCCAGCGCATACAATCCACACACACTGAATAAGGTTTTGTTTTGTTTTGTTTTTGTTTTTTGTTTTTTGTTTTTATTTTTGTTTTTGTTTTTGTTTTTTCTTAAAAAAACACACATTTGCAAGGCAATCTCTCCTGTTCTCTCTCCACTATATACCTAAAAACCTCTAAAAACCACTATTTTGGTTGTCCTAACTATAGCTTCATGATGCACTAATTAAAACATAATAATTCTTTCTAAAGTTTAATTATAACATAGTTAATGATTAAAAGTAAAAATATCATTAATGAATTGTAGAAGTAAAACAGAATGGGGTGTTTAGAAAATAGTTTATCAGTCAAAGTTTGGCTTGTTTGATCAATTTTAACTATTTTAGTTAGTTAAATAACTAAAACGAGTATTTGATAAATATTTTTTTGGCTTGACTTGATGCCTTTAAGCAGAGAATAAAAAAAAAAAACTACTTTGATTAACTTATTGATACAACTTATTGCATTTTTAGTTTTAAAAGTTTAATTACCCTTAACAGTTACTAGTTATTGTAGTGTTTATATTTATACCACGTTACATTTTTTAATATCATCATAATTCACTTAGAATCTGACATATAAATTAACTATTGGCTAAATTGCTAAAGACACTTTATATATATATATATATATATATATATATATATATATATATATATATATAGGGTCTTGTTCCTGTGCAGACGTGTGGTCATGCACCATCAAGTATGCAAGAATGCAACATCATGTGTTTAGAAATACACTAGGTTGTGGTGCATTTGTGCATTTCACCTTGGTGCATTTCTGAACACATGGTGATGCATTTATTCATACCTGGTGGTGCATGACCGCGTGTCCCAGGATGTGTTGCATTTATGCATTTCACCTTAACACATTTCTGAACACTTTGTGGTGCATTTATGCGTAACTAATGGTGCATGACTGTACGTCCGCACGAGAAGACCTGTCTGCATTTGATCATATATATATATATATATATATATATATATATATATATATATATATATATATATAACCTGTAATGTTGAAGTATTATTAACAACTTATAGTTATTCTACTTTTATTTGGATTTATATTTTTAATATTGAATTATTATTAATTACGAAGTATTTCTTTATAGTTATAACATTATTAATAATAAAACAAAAAATAATAGTTAAAAATAATTAATTACAACAACAATATCAAATGGTAAAGTTAAAGTAATTTAAAAGTTGTCAATGACCTTGTGGTCTAGTGGCATGAAGTGACTTTCCCGAATAGGAGACCATGGATTCGATTCCTGGTAGAGTCATGGGTTTAATTCTCGGTATGGGCGGTATTAACTCAAAAAAAAAAAATGTAATGTAAAAGTTAAGTAAATAGCACATTATATTGAAACCCTTATAAGTTTATTTTACATAAAACTAACTAATTTAGCAAACACTTTTCTATAATCAGCTAATTCTATCAATCAAAACAGTATACAATCGGCTATTAGTTAATTGTCAAAATCTCCTTTTAACTTCTTAAAAATTCATACATCCTAGTATAATTGAATCCCCATACTCCGACCCGACAAAGCATTTAGGAGTGTATAAATTCCTACACTGTAGCTGTCAAGGTTCAAACCTTAGTCTCTTCTATCAAATATATATTGCCTACTATACCAGTGAACTAAGCCCGTGCGAGCTATAAACAATATAATTTTACATTCCATTGAAGGAACGAAAATAACAAATAATTTTCGATTTTAAACAATCATTGATTGGTGGAGGCTGGTTAAGTTGGATCTTCTTTTGAATTTCCAACATTGTGTGAGGTCGTCACTGGTCACCTAAGTATTCCTATGTATTAAAGTATTGGGCGTACCTGCCCTAAATTAAGAAGGTATAGTAGCTTTATTAATTAAGACGGTCCGTCAAACCCAACTTCCCTTTTTGAAACTGTTTTCAAATTAAAAAACAGTTTACTTTTAAAATCAAAATAATACTTAGTTTGTTGTTGTACTTGTATACTAAATTTCAGTTGAAATATATTTTGAATGTATTATTATTGTTCGGACGGATGATCAATTAGTGCAACAATGAAGTCGTACACGCAACTAATTGTGTTCCAACGACAGCTAACGTATGTACTTGGCGTGCATCCATTCACTATTGCAACTTTTCGATTTTGTTTAATTTTTTTCAACGGAAACCCTCAAAAATAATGTGATCGTTTAAGTAGATTTCGACCGATCATTTTCATGTGATTTGTGCATAGTATTAGGCAATCAAACTTCAAGCAACCCCATTGCTCCATTAGTAAATTTTTTCAAGGAGATTTTCGTGTTATCTTAGAAGAAAGAGAATGTAAAACAACTTAGTTTTCATTTTTTAATTTATTTAATAAATTTAAGTAGATTATCATACAAGTGACAAGTACTCAGAACACTCAATTGGCAGTTCAAAGTGGTCGCCAACTGACAACTACTCTTTATTATTATTACAACCACCACCCCAACGTAGATTAAATTACCATAAGTTGGCGATAATCATATATACATATTAAGTGAGAACGTGAGAATCAATATGAATGCACATATTCTACTTGATGGTAGGTTGTGTGCCTGGAATATTAGACTATGTGCATTCATGTACAAGTTCGCATGTTCTCACGAGAGGAAGGGTTATCATTGGAACATCGACACACACACACACACACACACACACACACACACACACACACACACACATATATATATATATATATATATATATATATATATATATATATATATATATATATATAGGGTGCTCAGGTGCGGTTGTGCGGTTTAATCTGGGTCATTCATCCCGCTTAAATCAACGTCCAGGATTATCAAAATTTAAAAAAAATGCGGTGGCAATTTTGTAATTTTTGCATTTAGGTCAAATTAATGTGAGCGGTTCTGTGATTAATGTGCGTGAGTTTTGTATATAAGATGCGTGAGTCTTGTGCATAAGGTGAGTGAGTTTTGTGCTTAATGTGACTAGTTGGTAAAACTTAGAGTGTGGGCTTTTGTGTTTAAGGTGCGTGAGATTTGTTCTTAATGTGAGTGGAGTTTGTGCTTAATTTGCGTAAGGTTTATGCTTAATGTGTGTGAGGTTAGTGATTAATGTCAGTAATTGATGAAACTGAAAGTCTGTGAGTTAATACTTAAAGTGCGTGAGTTTTGTGCTTAATGTGCGTGAGATTGTGTTTAATGTGCGTGGGTTTTGTACTTAATGTGCGTGAGTTTGTGCTTAATGTCAGTAGTTGTTGAAACTTAAGGTCTGTGAGTTAATACTTAAAGTGCGTGGGTTTTGTGCTTAATGTGCGTGAGATTGTGCTTAATGTGCGTGGGTTTTGTACTTAATGTGCGTGAGTTTGTGCTTAATGTCAGTAGTTGTTGAAACTTAAGGTCTGTGAGTTAATACTTAAAGTGCGTGGGTTTTGTGCTTAATGTGCGTGAGATTGTGCTTAATGTGCGTGGGTTTTGTACTTAATGTGCGTGAGTTTGTGCTTAAGATCTAACACTTGGCTTTCTTCCAAACACGTGTTTTTTTTTTTATTAATTTGAGCCGTTGATCTAGATTTGATCAACGGCTCAGATCTAACCGCACAACCGCACGGGAAGCTATACCCGCACATGAACCCTTCCCTATACAATGAATTCTGTAATTATGAGTTACTTTAATGTTATTTTCTGCTCTGTGTGAGGACCCCTTCTTTAGCATTGTTACCCCCCGTGTTTCACATAGCCAGAATGTCTCCCTTCTTTGCCCCTTTGAATTAGTAGAAGTAAAATCTGCAGTCTTTTCTATATTCCCTGACAAAGCACTTGGCCATGATGGAATGAATCCGGGTTTCTATCAACATTTTTGAGATGTAGTTGGGAAGGAAGTGTCTGGTTTTGTGATTAATTGCCTGAATGCATGTTCCTTCCCGGTGGGTCTCAATGACACTAATGTTGTACTTATCTCAGACCCATAGCATTGTGTAACTCGGTCTTTAAAATCATGGCCAAAATGATAACTAACAGGATGAAACCACTTTTGAGGGATCTTATATCTGAGTCCCAGAGTGCGTTCATTCCGGACAGGATCATCTTTGATAATATCCTTGTGGTAGCTGAGGTTGGCCATTACCTTAATAGGAAGTAGTGTGGAATTGTTGGGTAGGGAGCTCTCAAGTTGGACATGGCAAAGGCATATGACCGCATGAAATGGGCATTCCTACGTAAGATGTTGTTAGTTATGGGGTTTGATGAAAGATGGGTGAAATTAATTATGCTCTGTGTTATTACAGTCTCCTATAGTAGCATGGTTAATGGCGTTAGCAGCGGTCTTGTATCCCCCACTCATGGTCTCAAGCAGGGTGATCATCTCTCTCCTTATCTGTTTATTATATGTGCTGAGGATCTCTCTTTGTTGTTGCAGAAAGCCCAGGTAGAGGGCTCCATTCACGAGTGTAGGGTGGCTAGGGGAGCTCCGCCTATATCCCATCTTTTCTTTGCAGATGACAATCTCATTTTCTTTAAAGCCAATGCCCAGGAAGTAAGTGTTGTCAAACAATGCCTTAATACATATGAAGATCTATCAGGTCATGCAGTTAATTTCCATAAATCAAATATTTGCTTTAGTAGGAATACATCATAAGCGAACAGGGAGGAGGTGGCGTTAGTGCTAGGCATGACTCATGCCCCTAATTTTGGGAAGTATCTGTGTTTTCCTTCTTTTGTGGGAAGGAATAAAATGACTATTTTTTCGTACACAGAGGATTGATTCATGGTACAAGAAATTACTTTCTTAGGCTGGTAAAGAGGTCATCTTGAAAAGTGTGGCTCAATCTATGCCTACCTTTTCTATGAGTGTCTTTTTGCTCACTAAGTCAGTGTGCTTATCTATTGAGAGTAGGGATGGCAATGGGTCGGGGTTGGCTACATTCATCACCCGACCCACCTTATATTTTCTCCACCCACCCCACCCCCAACCCACATTGGGTGGACTTTTCAAAACCCACTCAAACCTCCACCGGGTGCGGGGGCCCACTACGGGTACCCACCACTTATCATCTTATTATTTTTTTTTTTAAAAAATAATATTTAAATTACTTACACATAATTAAATAATAAAATTCATTAGTGATACTAAAACATAAAATAATAGAAATATTTAAATATAATAACTAAATTGTTAATTTTTAAAAATAAATTTAGTAGTTTAGATATAAAAATAGTAAAAAGATACACGAAATTATATAAATAACTACATACAATATATAAATCATGGTAACTCAACTGAACATGAACCACACCTTTGCTTACTGCGCACAAGGAGCCCCCCTCACTTTGAGAGGTAGCTCCCACACTACCGCTGGTGAGACTTGATCCCTGGTCATTCTTCCAACTTTTCACCTCTATGACCAGTTGAGTTGCCCATGC
Source organism: Ipomoea nil (assembly GCF_001879475.1). NCBI lineage: Eukaryota > Viridiplantae > Streptophyta > Magnoliopsida > Solanales > Convolvulaceae > Ipomoea > Ipomoea nil. The sequence continues at coordinate 2,348,116 of NW_017618262.1, read as the reverse complement.
GGGTATATACATACACATACATGCTGGGTTGGGTGGGGTTCTAGGCGGGTTTTGTACATAGAACCCGAATCCAACCCGACCCATCGTGGGTTTATTTATTTATTTATTTATTTATTTATTTATTTTTTATTTTTTAATAAGAGCCACCACTCACCATCACCCAAAAAAACCTGATCCATGCAGGGTGGATTCGGGTGGATATCTGCGGGGCGGATTGAAATTGCCATCCCTAATTAAGAGGACCGTCAATAGGTATTGGTGGGGCACTGGTAATGATACGGGGATCCATGGGAAGGCATGAGACCGTCTTTGTGTCGCTAAGAAGTTTGGGGGATTATGGTTTAAAGACCTACATGCTTTCAATTTGACTATGCTAGGGAAACAAGCTTGGCGGTTCCTAACAGATCCCTATTCCTTGGCAGCTAGAGTATATAAGACTCGTTATTTTTCAAAAACCTCTTTTATTTATGTATCTATGGGAAATTGCCCGAGTTACTGTTGGCGTAGTATTATGGTCGCGCATGATTTAGTTTGTAGTGGCGTGAGAAAAAGCTGGATAAGGAATGGTAAAGCTACGTTGATTTGGGGGCATCCTTGGCTACCTGATGATCCTAGTCCATTGGTACAAACCATCATGCCTAATGTGTTGAATGGTTCTCTGGTTTCAGGTTTGATTGATCAGAATACTAATACATGGGGCCTTGATATTTTGTCTGATATTTTCATCGCTAAGGATGTGGCTCGTATCTCTAGGATTCATGTTAGCCCAGATTATAAGGATTCTTGGTATTGATTAAGTGACCCAAGGGGTTGTTATTCAGTGAAGAGTGGCTACATGTATATTTTTGGGAATTTCAAGGACAGCCCTTGGAGCTTTGATAAATGAGTTTCTCTGTGGAAGTTAAAATTCCCCCCTCCCCCCTCAATGGAGGACTTTTTTATGGAGAGCTCTAAGTAATATCCTTCCCACCAGCACGGATTTGTTTATAAAGAGAGTAAAAGTGGATCCATCATGTCCAATGTGTAGCCTTGCTCATGAAAATATAATGCATGCTCTTATCTTGTCTGAATACTCTAGGCTTGTTTGGAATGAATCCTCCATACCCATCACTAATATTGTTGGCAACACTTTTCCTATGTGGTTTAAAAACGTGATGATTTCCATGACTAAGGAAAATGTTGGTGTCATTGTGGCAATTCTTTACCACTTTTGGCGTGCAAGAAATGAGGCTGTCTGGGAGGGTTCACTGCCGTTGCCAAAGAAAATGTGGAAGCAACAGTCTTCAACACTACAGGCGTGCGCTGCTGCCAGTGCATCCTCGGCACCTCTTCGGTCGAAGTGCTTCTTCGACGCCGGGTACAGGTCGACGACGGGGAAAGCCTCCTATGGTGCTGTCTTGTTCTCACACAATGGTGTCTTCATGGCAGCTCTCAATGGGCAGCTTGTGGACTGCTTCTCGCCACTCATGGCAGACAATTGTTATGACGGGGAACCGTATCCACCGTGCAAGGTGGACACGGTTCTATGTTCATAATTACTGAACTCTATGTTCATAATTATAAAACTCTATGTTCACAATTTTTTAATTTCATATTCACAATTATTGAACTCTATATTCACAATTACAAAACTCTATGTTCAAAATTACTGAACTCTATGTTCATAATTATAAACTCTGTGTTCATAATTTTTGAACTTCATATTCACAATTATTGAACTCTATATTCATAATTACAGAACTCTATGTTCATAATTATAGAACTCTATGTTCATAACTTTTGAACTCTATATTCATAATTATGACAGTTTTGGAACCGTGTCCACCTTGCAAGGTGTGCTATTTGCAAATACACCCATTTTATCCTACGTTGGGGTGATCTTTGACCACTGTAGGGCAGCTATGACTACGTTTTATCATTGCTATATTAGTTTAGTGCCTAGATCTTTAAATTTGCATGCTCATACTCTTGTTATAACAACCTTTACTCAAGATGACTCACTGTACTGAGACTCTGTCCCTCCTGACTTTATTATTTTGCTTCTTCATTAATATATAGTAGCACTTTATGTTCAAAAAAAAAATAAAGGTATACATTTTACTTTAAATGTTGCACACTTCATCAATTTTATTGGACAAAATTGTCCATACTACATTCTTGTTAGACAAAACTATTTTTACACCGTTATAACTCCGTTATTATTTATTTCTAACATTGATGACTGCATCATTATTATCATACACTTATATCTATCATATATTTTTCCTATTATTTAATTATCATTTTATTAAATTTATTATATAATTAATTTAATTGTTGATTATATTTTAATTAAATTTCTATGAATGGTAAATCATGTGTGTATATAATACATATATTATTTGCGTATATATAACTTGAACTATATTTTTTATTTATTTATATTCATCAATGTTTTAATATTGGGCACAAATTTTTTTTGCATCGTGTATACAAAATGCTAGTATATGTGTGTGTGGATTAAAAGATATATTTATTTATTAATTATTTTTTGGATCGATGATGAGAAACCTGCATGCCGTAATCATTATTTGATTGTGTGGACAAAATAAATCTCATTCTTATGTAATAATTTACAAATCACACCTGAGAGGTAAACAACTCTGGTATGTATGTATGTCACAATTAAACGATTTACATACATAGACGAATAAAGCCATAAGTGTGTAGAATACAAATAAAAAAAAGTGTGCATTTTCACATTTTCACTCATTTATCAATATAATTGAAACCATAATATCTCAATAATGAATAGGCGTATGTATGGTAGACACTAGAGAGTGACATATTTTGATGATATCCCATGTCAAAATCCATCCTATTCTGGGTTATGATTCGTGACATATATTCCGTATGAATAAACTCTCTGGAGATGGTGGCCGGTTTGACTATTCTTCTACCTACATATATATATGTATTATATTCATGTGCAAATGTTGACTTTTAGAATGAGAAAACAAGAAACATCATGTGTAAGCTAAGGATGTGCATATTCATTCCTACCCAAACCTTGTTAGGAGTTAGCCGTTAACCTACCTTATACGGAGTAATAAATTCATATTTCCTCGATAAAACTC